>NC_091471.1:87804912-88124558 GCF_036971445.1 Narcine bancroftii | reverse complement strand
CAATTGGACTGTAATTAATTGGATTATCCCTTTTTCAACAACACTAGTATCCTTCCAGCTTGATCCATGATTGAAAAGAGTCTCATATTTTCCTCACTTGTTTCTTTTAGACAGCCTAGGATATATTTTATCCAGATCTGACGAATTATCCATTTTCAAAAATGATAAACCTTTTAATACTTCATCTTCTGTCAGGTTTTCCACCCTAAAATTTAATACATATTCCTTGTTTGTCTTCACTTTTGTTTCTGTGAAGACAGACAAAAAAAAAATCAGCCCACATCCTCCATCTCCAACTCTTTGGGTTACCTTTGGGTCCCTAATAATAGTACTCATTCTTTAGTTATCCTTTTGCTTCAAGCACTTACAAAAGATCATTGCATTTTCTTTGATTTGCTGCCAGATTATTTTCAAATACTCCTGCTTTTAAAAGTTCTCTTTTAATTTCACTCCACACACAGCTTTTTTTTTGTATTCCAGGCCTTCTGGTGAATAAATCTTTAACCATCTGATGTATGCTTTCCTTTTTTTGATCTTTTTACTCTGCATGTACTCTGTCATCTAGGGAACTCTTGATTTGGCAATCGCAGGCTTTTTCTTTATGCGAATATTATCCTAAACTCCTTGAATTGTCCTCCTAAATTCCTCCTTTAGCTTTAAGTGTTTGTTTCTAAGCTACATTTGCTAAATTAATTCTGATCCTAATAAAATTGCCCTTATGTCAATTGAAGAACATTGAATCAATGTCCTCTTCTATAACTATTCTAAATCCAACTTAATTATGATTACTAACCAAAAAATACTCTCCTACTATTAATTCTTCCAACTACACAGAGCAGGAGTATACTGGACAGTGAAGAACGTTATCTAAGATTACAAAAGATCACTAAGAAAGTTGGCCAAGGAAATGACAGATGGAATGTAATTCAAACAAGTACAAGGTGCTGCACTTTGATAAATGCAAGCAGATCAGGACATATCCTGCAATCAGCAGGGCCTTGGATAGTTTTGCAGAACAGAGAGAGCTGGAGGTACAACTTCATATTTCCTTGAAAATGGCACACCATTCATTGGTCATGACATTGAGTACAAGAGTTGAGATGTCACGTTACAAGAGTAAAATATATTCTAAGGCCACACTTGGGAGTATTGTTTATAAAGTTGTAGTAATGATGTCATAAAACTGTAGTAAGGATGTCATTAAGCTGGAAATGGTGCTGAAAAGATTCACAAAGACATTACCAAGTGGAGGGTTTGAGTTATAAGTAGAGAAAAGAGAGATTGGCACTAAAAGGTGCTGGACAAACTTAGCAGGTCATGCACTATCCATGGGAATACAAGACAAGCATAGCTTGGACCCATGTGAGTACCCATACTACATCCTTGACTTGGAAAAAGTGGGATGATTCAAGGAAGAAGTTATTGAAGATGAGTAAAAGATGAGGGTGGTGATAGAGGGGGATTGGTTAGTTGTGTTATGAAGGAAGAAGCAGAGCCTTGACCTCTTTAAGAGGAATGGAGGTATATAGAGACTGGATGTCGCTGGTGAAAAATAAGGCAGTCCAGTCCAATGGAGGGCAATGTGAGGTGTCCCGAATGTAGGTGGACCAGGGGAGCAAAATGGAGTTGAGGTATGATGACACTGGTTTGGTGGAGCAGGAGCACGCATTAAGCAATGGGTCAACTGGGGTAATTGAGTTTGTGGATCTTGGGTAGGAGGCAGAACCAGGTAGTGTGGGTTTGGAAAGCTATCATGTTAGCTGCTGTAGAAAAGAGATAACCAGAAGTGATGATATCAGTGATAATGAGAGAGTTGTTGGCCTAATTTTTCTTGGTGGGGTCCCGTTCAAAGAAAAGGTTATCGGAGAGCTGTTGTCTGGTCTTTAGCAAGGCAGCTAGACTTTAGCAGCTCAAACCTTGTCTGTGAATTTGATAGTAGATGCTGCTGCTGTGTTTCTCCAGCACATTGTTGTGTACTGTACTCAAGCATCTGCAGATTTTGTTGTTTACCCAACGATAAGCTGAAGCACTTTCCCTTGGAACATAGGATTTGAGTGGTCACCTCAGAGTGGTGTCCAAAATCATAAGGGGCAAAGATAAAAACTAGAAGGCAACAGATTTAAGGTGAGAGGGTAAAGATTTTAAAGGGACTGGAGGCAAGTTTTTGACATACAGAGTGAGGTTCCCTGGAACAAGCTTCCAGAGGAAGTGGTAGAGGCAATTACAATTACAATGTTTAAAAGGCAGATAAACAGGTACATAGATGGGAAAAGTTTAGAGGGATGTGGGGAAAATGGAGGTAAATGGGATAGACAACTTGGCTAACATGAATAAGTTGGGCCAAAGTGCCTGTTTCAATATGACCCTTTAAGCCCTGCTCTAGTATTTAACTAGGTCTCAGCAGATTTCCCACTTCCACATTATTTATTTTTTCTAACTCCACAAGCCATGATTCCTATAATTTCCAAAAACCAACTGACATCAGCTTTGAATGAAATGATTCTGAGCATTCATGGCCCTCCTGTGCAGAAAAATAAGATTAAATTACAGATTAACCTACATTTTTGGACCAGGTTTTTTCCATACTTAGGAAAGGTGGCATTTATGTGACCAAATGAACAAAGATGAAGGTACCTGTATTTTGGATGACTCTCTCCCTGATGAAAGGGACAAACTATCTGCATCCAATACAAATCTTCGACATTTCCAGCATCGTAGTATACCTTCCATTTGTGAATTCTCAGTGGATCCTCATATGCTTATAAGAGAATGTGCATGAAATAATTATCAATGATGGGCATTAGAAATAATTAAATTGCAAAGCTTAAATTGAACTTTCTGCATGTATTAAAGCATTAATATGAGTTAAGCCAAATCAGAACCCAAATTCCGAAGAAAACAGACATTTCTGAAATGCTTGAAAATTCATCTTCTATTATATGTAAGTGGAATTTAACAATGTTAAATTGGTCTACAATTCCCAGGATTTTCCCTTTAACCTTTTTTAAGCAAAGGGACTACATTTGCCTTTCTCAGATCTTCTGACAACTCCTTGTGTTACCAGGAAGGACACAAATATCATCAATCTCTTCCCCACTTCCTGTAGTAACCTGGGGTCCAGTTCCAGGGATCTACCTATCTGCATACCTTTAAAAATATCCAGCACTCCCTTCTTCTCCACATGTTCCAGCACATGGGCCTATTCTACAATGGGCCTCACATTAGCAAGGTCTGTCTCCTTGGCGAACACTAAAGTATTTAGGACATCTTCCTACCTCCTCTGCCTTCAGACATGTTTCCCCCTTTATCCCTCCCTTTCCACCAACTTCTCTATCATCTGCCTTGACATTCTGGTTCCTATCCTCCTGATGAAATCAACAATGTATGAAAAAAATATATATGAAAATACCCAGTGTTTGTGGTTAAAATTTATCTTGTTGGAAATGGATACATGGTAATTATTTTGATAACCTTTTTTTTTGGGTGTTACAACTGGTCAGATTTTAACGAGGTCAAGGGCATGGAGCCTCACCTCATCACTGAATTTCAGATGTTTGGTCCACATTTCTCTGAGATGTGATGAGATCAGACACCAAATGATCTTGCTGAAACAAAATCAAGACATTACTGACCAAATTATTAGAGACTAGGAGCCATTTGGCAGCACCATTCTAATCACTAGCCTTCACTTTGATTATCACAGAGTCGACTGATTGGCCCTGCCATCATTCAGGATAGAGACATTCTTTCATTTTCAACATTGTGTAGGTGCCAGTGTTATAACTGGACTGGTACAGCTTGGGTGAAGGCACAGCTAGTTCTGGAACACAACCCTTCACTGCTATAGCAGGAATAACATTTGCTGTATTGTGTGCTCATATTATTGTTTGATATTTCTTAGGGTGATCGATTTGGCTGGAAACAGACTTCTGTGATGGTGGGTATCATAGAGCAAGCTGAGATGGCTATTTATTTCACATTTCTGGATGAACATTGTTATGAATGCTTCAGACATTTCTTTAGTAATTAAATGCTGGGCCCTGCCGTCATTGAGGAAGGGGTCTTGAGGTCTCTTATTGTTAGTAGTTGTCCACCACTATTCATGACTAGAGATTAATAGACAAACGTGCTGGAGAAACTCAGCTGGTCCCACAGAGTCCATAGGAGGTAAAGATACAGTATATAACAAATGTTTCAAGCTTTAGCCCTTTGTCATATGAGCAACAGAACAGGTAGACACCTGAATAAAAAGGCAGACAAAAGAGAGAAGAAAGGGCAGGGGAAGGAGCACATTCTAAAAGCCAACAGGTCATAGATGACCTGGACAGGACAACAGGAGGGCAAAAGTTGAGACTTGTTTAGGGAAGAGGGGGCAGCTCTATAAATGCAGAGCTGTAGGAAAGATGAGAGGATAAGGAAAGAGAAAGAGACAGAGCTAGAAGAAAGGAGGCATAGGGATAGGAAAAAGGAGAGATAGGGATTAGGTGGAGGAGGGGGCTAATGGAAACAGGATAAGCTGATGTTAATGCCAACTGGTTGGAGGGTGCCCAGACAGAATACAAGCTGTTGTTTCTATATTTTGCAGAAGGTATCAATGTGGCAGGGTCAGACATGGTTGGACATGTGAGCATGGGAATGAGGCAGGGAATTGAAATGGGTGGCCCTGGCAATCTCCGCACTTTTAAGCAGACAGAGTGAAGGTGCTCAACAAAGCAATCTCAATCTGTCTCTCTGATGTAGATGAGACCACAACAAGAGCAATGAACCCCTACAAATTCACAAGTGTTGTTTCACTTGAGAAGACTGTCTTGTGGGTGCAAGTGTAGCATTTCCTGCAGTCAGAGGGGACGATTGATGGGAAGGGAGGAGTAGATGAGGGAACCACTGAGGGAGTGGTCCCTGCGGAAGGTGGAGAGGGAAAGATGTGTCTGGTAGAGGGTTTGTAGGTTGGGATCACATTGCATGCTGGATGCAGAGGCTGGTAGGTGATGAGAAGGGGAATCCAGTCCTTGTTACGTCTGGGGCCAGAGGAGCCTGGGGTGGATGAGAAGGTCATGGAGAATATGCAGGTGAGGATGTCCTGGGTAAACTTGTACCTTTCACTTTGTTCGTTTTAGATTGGTCATAGTGTTTGAGCTACCGAAAGAAAATAGACACACACACACCAAGAGCAGTTCAGTTTATACAAATGTTTATTACAAATTCAAAACCTGATTTCAAACTACAATATGCAAGCCCTTCCCAATTATATTTATCAACGTCTGGACTGGTCCCAACTGCCGAAGCAAGGCAATGACCGCACACTTGTAGTTGATTGTCGGGGCGCCGGTATCAGCTTCTCCACCTCCCCCAACCGGGACGTTGGCTGGACTCTAGAAGTTCTTCTTGCTGAGAGATGTTGCCACCTCTCGGAGAGTCTCAAACTTCAGCAGTGGGACCATGGCTTATATTACCCAAAAACTGCTTACCCAAGCACATATTCCCAGCACAGTAAGAAAGATAAGCGAGCAAGCTAGCATGCTAGGCTTCTATCGAATAACATAATTTTCAGCTTATCACTTTGAATACAATGGTTTATTTTGCATCAAGGCTAGGCCTCTGACAATCTGTGACCAAAACAAGCAGGAAGATTAAATGTTCTTGGTACACAGATGTCCTTTCGTCAGATAATTGCATCTCTGGCCTCTCGGTGGAATTTAGCTTATGTCTGCTGATTCTAAAAAACAAGCAGGTTCTCAGCCTTGCAGAAGCAAAGGCTGCAAAAGTAAAAAACAAGGTTTAAATCTTCCATTACAGAGGCCCAGGTTGGTGGTGGTAGAGGAGAAGGAGGACATCTAGGATGATCTCACATGGAAATTCTCGTCTTGGGAGCAGATGCCTCATAGAAGAAGGAAGAAAGAGATAGAAACCTTACAGTGGACAGGGTCTGAAGAGGTATAGCAGAAGTGAAGAAACATTCCACTTGTGAATCTGCAGGTGTCATCTACTGCATTCGTTGTGATGTTTTCTACACCAGAGAGAATGGGTGCAGACTGGGAGATCACTTTGTTGAGCATCTTCGCTTTGTCTGCTGCAACAGCAGAGATCTCCCAATGGCAACCCATTTCAATTCCCCGCTCCATTTCCATGCCTGCCAACATGTTTGTCCATGGTCTCATCCACTACCAAACTGAGACCTCCCTCATATTCTGTCCGGGCACCATCCAACCAGATGGCATTAACATCGACTTCTCCAGTTTCTGTTAACCCTCTTGCCCAATCCCATCTCTTCCTTTCCCTCCTTTCCTCAGGATCTGCATTCACAGACTTACCTCCCCCTCCCTTGATTAATTCTCAGTTTCTCTCTCCTGCTTTCCTAGCCATCTCCACCTATGGCCTCCCCATGCCTTTTTATACATCTTTGCCTCTTATGGACTCCACGAGTCCTGCTGTGTTTCTCCAGCTCTTTTGTGTATTATCTACAATCACCTTGTTTCATCCTTCAGGACTAGATGTGCAGGCCTTTGATATGATCCAATGAATGTGGGACTGCTCAGCTCTATTATCTAGCAGCCCTGCATTGCAGCTTCACAAGGGACCTCATTTTGAAGTGCATTTGTTCCTGCTCCTAGCATATAGTCCTCAGTGTTGATAACCTAACATGACTGTCAAGGTAGGCTGCAGTATATGCTTCGCACTAAAACTGCAGATTGTTGCAATGTACATTCCTGCTCTTCCTAAGGGCACACAGCACTTCGTGGTTGTTGAGTTTTGAGCATTCCGATTTCTTCACGCTAATTTTCTCACTTCCAGTGAAAGATCTGGTCTGACAGTTATATTGTACAGAATTTAATCATGGCACCATCAACTACTGTTGGTGAATTGTATGGAAGTCCTCCACTCTCTGCTCCTGCTACTTTCAATGCTCCTTCCTGGGGTTGGTCAACATGGACTCTAATCAGTTCTTTACCTGAAAGAGAATTGTACATTATCCTCTGGAGGAAGTTTTCTTGACCATGTTTGACAGATGCCATGAAACTTCAGAGGTCTGGAGTCAATGTTGAGGATCTCCACTGCTGCTCCTTCCCACTTGAATACCACTAACATCCCACCCAATGGCTCTGTTTTTCCAGTAGGATGAAAATAGGCAGGAAATGTGATTGAGAAATGTGGGACACTTCATCAGATGTCCAATATTTTAGTTCTTTCTGATCTGATAAATATGGAAACATATTTTCGGCAGGATATATCAGGGATTGCTGAGGGTACCTGTTGAAATTATCTGTGAGTGCGGTGACTTGAATCCCAGTTTGGGTCACATCAGATGCTAACTTCTTTCAACTGCACATGTGCAATTAAAGGGAGGATTTTCAAACTTTACCAAAGTCTTGAGCAGCGCCAATGACTACAGGAGAAATGTGTATGACTATTAAACTAACATTCAGTTTGAGCTTTCAGCCAGATTAAAAGATGTTTATTCTCTGCAAAAGTGGATCATGGATTGTGAATCCGTTAAAAATCTTGCCAGCAATAAATCTGGCCATTTGTACAAGAGTTGAATTTTATTTGGGTGAGCTGAATGTCAGAAAGAAAAAAGAATTAGAATAAATGGAGTTCATGGAACAGAGGTCCATATCTTATTAAATTGCACAAAATTAATCAATCTCATGTCACTACAATCTTCAGCACAAGTGTTTTTTCGGTCCTTACACAAACACATTCAGGAGTAGTTTTCTCAGGGATAACAATGATAACTCATGCTCCTGGGTCACACATATAAATCATACAGGATGCATCATTTATATCATTCTGTGGACAACAATCCACCCAGGTTGCATATATTGTACTCTGGTCCAAAGTTGAGTTTTGTTGACCAACTTCAGTAACAGAGGTCAATCTGCACATTTCATTATATTCAAAGTACACCCCATGAGACGAAAGAAAAAAATTCTCCATCCCCACCTGTGGCAGAAACATACAGGATCAAAATGTTCTGTTGTAATTCTAAGCAAACAATGATCACAATTCCACTGTGAAACTCATAGTAACTTTTGGTCATTGCAAATACATTTCTAAAACCAGAAGTCCAAAAGTTGTTTCCCACAAATTCGCTGCTCTTCCACAAGGTGTGCTGCAGCAATTTTCACAGACTGAATCTGTATAGAATCAGTTATTTGCTGTGAACTTTTACATTTTATATACGAGCTTCACTGTATGAAACACTTAACAATTTTCATGTTGACTGTTAAAAGCTAATTGCTTTTCAATGTACTAAGCTGTAATACTTCTAACGATACAACACAGAAGACGGCCCTTCCAGCCCATAAAATCCGTGCCACCCAATTAACCTACAACCCTGTATGTTTTGGAGGGTGGGAGGAAACCAGAGCACCTGGGGAAAATGCATGAAAATCATGGGTAAAATGTAAAAACTCCTTACAGTCACTGCTAGATTCGAACCTAGTTCTATGATGGTGTAATAGTGCTGCGCTAACTATGCCGTATACACATATTAATTTATTATCATGCAGCCCATTATTGCTGAACAACTTTCCTAGCCTGGAAAAGCTAACTTTATGTAGGTTGTATCATTCCTTGCATTCAATCACAAAACAAAAACTTATGATATTAAAATAATGTAAAGCAATGTTTGATTTTATCTGCCTCTTCAAACTACTTTACTCCACTATCCAGAATATAAAATTGTACAAATATGGTTCTACTCTTCCCATCCAGTCATACCCACCAGATCACCTGCAACGACTTTCCTTCTCACTTCTAAAATACCAAGGTCTATCCTTGGTTTCATTCACTTTCTCTTAATAATATAGTCCAAGTAATGCCAAATTACATATCTGCTATCACAGCCTTCCCACCGCCCCACCCGACAAGCTCTACTCCCTCTGATTTGTTGCATACCTTGAATGACAACCATGGATCAGTAAATATTCCCTCCATCTAAATATCTGAGTGACTGAACCCATTACCTAATATTTCTGCCAACTGTCCTGATCATCATTTGTTCATAATCTAGTAAAGCTCAATTTCACTGAAAACATTTTTTTTGCTCCACCCTATTTCTGTCACTTCCTCCAAAGCAGCCTCATCACTCCTGAAAAAATTCAGACTTCACAATTCTACCCCTTGGCGCTTGATAGCCATGCCAACCACTGGTTGGGATCCAAGCTCTGGAATTCCTTTGCTGAATGTTTGCCTGTCCATTTTCTTCTTCTTTAAAATATTGCCTGAAACCTGCCTCCTTCAAATCTTTTTGTAATCTATCCTAATATGTCCTTTGTTTTCCATTAAAACTTAATGTCCTAATAGAGTTCAATAATACTTCAGTACTATAAACTAGGTCATTTACCTATAGCAAAGGTATTACATTAATGCACATTTTTGTTGTTGGTATGGGATGAACTTTTGGCTAGAATTATTTGCAACAACCCTATTAAAATAAGGTGCGGATGTAGGCCAAGTGCCTTCTAGAGCCTAGACCACCATTAAGTAAGATCATGGCTGACCTGATCTTTGTCTCAACTCCACTTTCCTGCCTATTCTCTATAACCTCAATAGCCCAATAGATTAAAATCTGTCTATCAGCCTTAAATATTGTCAGTAACTGAACCCCAGAGTATTCTGGAGAATTCGAAGATTCACAATGATCCGAGAGAAAAAAAATCCCCTCATCTTCTTTTTAAGTCAGTGTCCCCTTATTCTGAAACAATGCCTCCCATTTCAAGATTTCCCCATCAAGAGCTATCCTGCAAAGCCCACACAGGATCTATTATGGTTCAATAAGATAATCTTTCATTCTTCTAAAGTTAAGTTAGGGCCCAACCTTTTCTCATTAATGTTTCAGGTTATTTAAAAAAAAATCAGAGCTGGAAGAAAAGATTATGGAGAAACAAACTTTGAGATACAATAATCTGGAAAGAAGAAAAAGGAACAACAGTGAAGTTCAGTGATCAAACAATTTGTGGGATAGATTAAGTTTGAAATGGGATGATAATGCAAGATGAAGGATGATGCCAAGGCGATTGAGAGCAGCAGAATTATTTTCTGAAATTGATAAGTTCAGGAAATCTATAAAATGCCCAGTCAAAAGATGAATGATTGCTTCTCAAGATTATTTTAAACTTCAGTGAAACAGTGTGAGATGCCAATAACAATGAATTAAAATGACAGTTACTGAAAGCTTTGGATTATGCTTTGATTTGAAAAGAGTTCTTTTGTTACATTTAATCAATCCATAGCTGGTCTCCCCATTGTAGAAGAGACCACATGATGAGTAGCAAATAAAGTGCACTAAATTGAAAAGTGCAAGTAAATCACTGGCTTACCTGCCAATTTCATTTGAGAATCTGGATAGTGAGAAACAAGGAGGTAAAATGGCAGGAGTTACTTTTCCTGTCATTGCTCTGGAAGGTATCACGAGAAGTAGAAGTCAGATTGGTGGTGTTAGAAGAGTGGTTCCTTCAAAAGCTGGAAGCTGAGGGGTGAGGAAGGTGCATTAGGTTTTGGCATCATTGGAAATGGCAACATTTTAATTGCATGAGTACAACTGAAAGAAGTTGTCATCTGATGTCCACGTAATTAACAGCAAACATTGTTTTTTTCATTATTATGCCCGATTTTACTAAATTGATCCTGTTATATGGAATCAATGTTCTGAGCTATTTAGGCCATTATCTAACCAAAAACTTCCTGCAATTCAGTGGCAACATCTAGTCATTGGCAGGGCTTCTAGTGTAACAATGAAGAAGCTCTCATCATGACAAGTCCCTGAAAGCTTTGACAACTGACAAAGACCAGCTTTGGCCACTAGTGATTGTCAAAACTACCAGTTTCAAATGCTTCAGAAGTATTAAAAATGAAAATAATTTAAAAATTATGAAATAGTTGAAAAATTAAAAAGTAAAATTACAAGTAAAACATTTTTAAAATTGCCTCCCCTTTATATCCACTGCCTTATTTTAAAATCCTCTTTATTTTCAAAGCCTCAGAAAATGAACTTATTAAGGATAATGGGCATGTCTGCCAGATGACATTCATTCAATATGTCATTGATGGAAAAAGAGTGACGAGTGCACATTGTTCTGTCATTCCCACACAAAGAGGAAGCCAACAGAATCTTATGCAAATTCTTTTCCAAGACTACTCCTGCCAATTTAAATCAAAACTTGTGAGAACACATGATCTACGAGCAATTGGTGATGAGACAAGAAGTGGCCTTCAGTTTGTGAAATGGAGGGAAAATGTAATGTGCAGGAAGCAATGCAGAAAATGCTGGAGGGACTCAGCGGTTCAGGCAGTGGATAGTCAAGGTTTCAGGCCGAAAACCCTTTTATTAGGAATGGCAAGTAACAGGCATAAGCCTGAATAAAAGAGTGGAGGAAGGGAGGAAGAGGAGCACGGGCTGGCAGGTGATGGGTGAATACAGAGGGGAAAGTTGGGGGAAAAGCTAAGAGATGATAAGAAGGGGCAAGGATTGAGAAAGATGCACTCTGA
This sequence comes from Narcine bancroftii, assembly GCF_036971445.1. NCBI lineage: Eukaryota > Metazoa > Chordata > Chondrichthyes > Torpediniformes > Narcinidae > Narcine > Narcine bancroftii. The sequence continues at coordinate 88,113,068 of NC_091471.1, read as the reverse complement.
TGGGAAGAAGGAAGGGAAAGGGATGAGGAGATGGAAGAAAGAAAGTTAGGAGAATGTAAAAAAAAACAAGATCTCAATACTAACAATAATGGAGCTGGGGTTACCAACAGGATGGGCTTTCAAAGAGTCCTTCAAATTTTCAAATCAATATATTGCAAATATGGGCTCCATATTTTCCAAAGAAATTATATTTATTATGTAAATTATGTAATTTTCTTGTGGAATAAAACTACACAATTCAGCATGCCATCCCAAAATATGTATCTGATTTCCAAGTAATGGCTATGCACTTCCTAGAAACAACTAAAGCAAAACATTAAAAACTCAATTTGATAAATAGTTAACCTCAATTTAGCTCTAATCACTTTAATATTACCCAACAAAAATAACATCGGATCCTGTGGAAGTTTAATATTTTTTCCAAAAAATTCCTACCTCTAATCAAAAAGGTTTTACTCTAGGTCAGGGGTCTCAAACTTAATTTACCCGGGGGCCGCTGGAGGTAGAGTCTGGGTGAGGCTGGACCGCATCAGGTTTTCCACAAGAAAAGCTCTTACAAAAACATTCCAATGTTATCAAATGTCTTTATTTTTATTTTTTTAAACACAAAATAAGATGAAAAAATAAATAAATTAACAATTCATAAGAAAGAAAATAAAATCAATCAGTAATAAATAAATAAAATGAAAATAATAATAATGAAAATAATAATACAGTAAATATAGAAGACTGAAGAAACCACATATAGTTGCTGACTGGAGAAATGTAATTATTATTAATCAGATTCAAATGTCTATATTAACAGTTCTTTAACCTTTAACTTTCTGAACATGAATGGAACATTGAACATAAACTGTTATGAACATGTCTTCTTCTGCCTACTTCTTACTGCTAGAGATCTGGCAGCACTTCCTCTCGCATAGCTGAGCCACATTTGGCTTAAGGGAGGAGGCAGTTGAGACCCTCAGTAGGGCTTGAAGGTGCTCGTCAGTAAGTCTGGACCTGTACTTGGACTTATTGAAGTTCACGTGCCGAAGCGCGTGAAGCGGGAGCGGCTGCGGAAATTGCGCATGTGCCGCGTCCATATGACAAATAGAAAATGCACACAAATATGCTTATATTCGCAATAAGCCCAGCCGATGTCCCGCGCCCAAGAGCAATATACCCCACCGAGATTGGTAGGTTCGTTCAGCTCCGCACACAACACTGAAAAGTGCCAATCATATCAAACTCGCGGGCCGCACTAACATTAAACTTTCACATTAATGCGGGGCCTCAAACTATCATCCCGAGGGCCGCAGTTGGCCTGCGGGCTGCAAGCTTGAGACCCCTGCTCTAGGTCATTTCTAAGTAGAATGCAAAAATGAACCAACTTCCTGACCACATCTAAAGCATAAATCTGATAATATTGGATTCAATTTTTTTACTTTTTGAGAAGTATAATTGATGCAAAAAATTATATTGAACCAATCTTTACCTAACATTAATAATTTTTGTCATTATTTTCTTTGTAATTTAATCCAATCATTTTCATCTATTCGTCTATTGAAATCAACCTCCTATCTTAATCTTGATTTATGAATTCCTAACTTAGGAGCTTCTTTTTGAAGTAATATGTACATCACCAAAATAAACATTCAAACTGCCCTTACAAATCAATAATTGTAATTAATTCTGTCTAGGTAATATCAAATTAGGACCTAATTTATCAACCAATATAGCCTTAACATGATAATAACATAAAAACGTTTTATTTGGGACGTTAAATTTATTCTTCATTCGTTCAAAAGTAATAAAGCAGCCAGCTTCAAAACAATCTTATATTCTCTTAATCCCCATTCTGATCCAAATCCTCAAAAATTAAATATCCATAGAAAAAGGAAGAAGTCTATTTTGATGTTAAGACATTTTTTGAGAAATCAGACCTTTTACCCCTATTTCATAATCTATTTTACTTCATAACTCCATCATATGTTTCAAAACAATTTTGAATTCCATTTATAAATAAAATCCTGCATACTATTCTCTCCTATTTTATTCAATTCTATTTTAACCCAGGTTGGAGATTTATCTACATCAAACATCACATTAATAAATTTTAATTGAACTGCCTTATAATAATTCTTAAAATAGAGAAGTTGTAAACTTCCTAATTCAAACTTCCAAGTCAAATTTTCAAAAGACACACTAGCCATCGTTATACTTCCTAATACTCAAAGGCAAATCCTTAAAAAATTTGGGGGGAATCCAACAAGGAATTGACTAAAAAAGATATTGTACCCTTGGAAAAATATTCATCTTCATATAATTCATTCAACCTACTAGGATTATAGGCAAATTATTCCACCTATTCAAATCTTTTTTTTAATTTTATTAAGTAAATAATTCAATTTATACAAATTATTTAAATAATTATCAACCTTACTCCCCAGATACTTAATTCTATCCTCTGGCCACTTAAATTGAGCAGATTTTCTACATTGAGTATAATCACCCTTAACCAGGAGCATAATTTCACTTTTGTTCCAATTAATCTCATAACCCAATATTTCACCATATTCATCCAATCTTATATATAATTGATGGAAAGAATTTATAGGGCCTGTCACATAAACCAAAACATCATCAGCAAATAAATTAATCATATTCCCCTTGACTAACCTTTATACCCTTAATCTTAGAATCTTGTCTTATTAACTCTGCTAAAGGTTATATTGCTAAAACAAACAAAACTGGTGATAAAGAACATCCTTCTCTACTTGATCTAGACAATGGAAAAGCAGAAGAAATTTGCTCATTAGTTACAACTTTAGTAAAGGGATTTTTATTTAAAATTTTAACCCAATTAATAAATGTATATCCAAAACCAAATTTTTCCAATACCTTAAATAAATAATTCCATTCTAATCTATCAAAGGCTTTCTCAGCATCTAAAGTTACCAACAAGTCACCCTTCTTTTGAGATAAATGTATTAAACTAATCCATCCAGAAACATTATCGGCAGATTGCTGCTTTTTAATAAAACTCATTTGATCCATATGAATAAGTTTGGTAGATATCTAGCCACTCTACTTGCCAAAATTTTAGCAATAATTTTATAATCAGCATTTAACAAAGATATTGGCCTGTAAGATTTTTTTAAAATCAAATCTCTATCTTAGGTATCACAGTAATAATTGCATTTGAAAATGATTCCAGTCGAGAATGATTTCTGCTGCTTGTTTCAACACTTACATAAATAATATTAATAAATCTGTAAATTTCTTATAAAATTCAGGTGGAAAAACATCCTCTCCAGGTGACTTATCACTTTGCTAAGAACTTCACTAATTTCCCTTACCATAAATGGAGCATCTAAATCTTTTTGATCTTGACAATTCAAGGTAGATAAATTTATTTGAGACAAAAAATTATCAATTTTAACCTCATCACTATGCATTAATTATTCTAGAAGTTTGGTCTGCCTTCAATTGCCAAGCAAGAACTTTGTGAGCTCTTTCTCCCAATTTATAATACTTTTGTTTAGTTCTCTTAATTAATTTTTCAGTTCCATAAGTCTGAATCATATTATAATAAAATTTATTCTTTCTTAAACTTTTCCTTTTTTATCAGAAGCCTTTCTCTGCAAATCTTTTTCCAAACTCTCTATCTTTTTTTTCCAATTGATCAACTTCTTTAGTTGATCCTTTTTAATTTTAGCTGAATAACATTATCTGACCTCTTAAATACGCTTTCAAAGCATCCCTTAAAATAAATTTATTATCCACTGAATTAACATTAATTCTAAAAATTCTTGAATTTATTTTCTTATAAAATCATAAACATCTACCCTTTTCAATAATGTAGAATTAAATCTCCCTCTATAAAATGATTTTTCCTTTTCATAAACTAAACATAATATCAAGAGTGGTGAATGATTAGATAAAATCAAAGCTTTATACTCTGAATGCATAACTCTTCCTTTAATGCCGACATTAAAAACAGATCTATTCTTGAATAAGTCGTGTCTATAAGAATAAAAATAATCCTTTTCCTTCAGATTTAATCTTCGCAAAATATCTATCAAATTCAAATCCTTCATCAAAGTCAAAATCCTCCGCAGTTTTAGTCCTAGTAATCGACTTCTGTGACTTATCCAAAATTGGATCAAGACAACAATTAAAATCTCCTCAAATTAAAACTTTTTCATTAGCTTCATCAAATTGCATAAAATTCATGAATAAATCTTTCATCATCAACTCTAGATGGATAAATACTCATAAGTGTCCACATCGCTGAATAAATTTGACAATGTACCAAAACAAACCTCCTAGCAGGACCCGTAACTATAGATTGAATCACAACAGGTAGATTCTTATTCATCAAAATTGCAATCCCTCTTGCTTTAGAATTAAACAATGAAACTGCCACTTGACCTACTCAATCTCTTTTTAATTGTTAAGCTCTTTTTCTGTTAAATGTGTCTCTTGTAAAAAAGCAATATCAATTTTCATTTTTAATATGAGCTAAAACTTTTTTCTCTTAATTTTATTATTAAGCTCATTTATATTAAAACTTACAAAATTTAATACCTTACTCACTGCAATTTCTTAAATTCTAAAATTAAACAACTCTCACAACTCCCCCACCCCAAATTGGACCCCACTCCATTAAAACCTTCAATTATATTTGATGTCTTCAAACAGAAATGAATAAAAGGAAAAAGAAAGAAAACCAGGAGAAAAATGAAAAACCCTTTGACAAAAAAATGTACTGATATAAAGGACCAGTACTACTTCCCTCTATTATAAGTGAAGTGGCCTTCATCACAAAATGGCACATGGTTACGGAAGGAGAAGATACAAAGTCTGCCCCTCCTGGACAGAATATGCATTGCTTTAATTAAACAGTTCATTTATAATTATAAAGAGATTCTTCAAGGGCATTTTTCTCTTGGTCATCATCAATCTCAACCAATTCTTGCTGCTTTGACAGCAGTTCTGCAACTTGCATCTTCTCAGATTGGACTGCCAAAACTTGCTGAGTAACTGAACTCTGCACATCCAATCATTGATCTTTTTTAATATTCGGAAGAGAATTTGCAAATTCCAATACTGCTTCTTCATTTGTAAAAAACTTTGACTGATTTTCTCCAGAAAACACTTTAAGTATGGCTGGATATCGGAAATAAAATGTATATCCTTTTTTTCAGAATACTGATTTTGCAGGGTTAAATGCCTTTCTTCTTTTCACAATTGACATGCTTAAATCCACATTAAAAAATACCTTGTTATTTGCCCCTGTTAATGGACCTTGATATTTTCAGGCATTTTGTACAGCCACTCTTTATTTCTTTATCGTGATAACATAAACATCTCATCAAAACCGAGTGTGGCGCTTGTCCCAGGAATGACTTATTTCTATTATCCCTATGTGCTCGATTCAAGTCCATTTGGGAAATTCTCAGGACCCAGACTTCTGGAATCCACTTAAAAAAAATACTGTACCAGATTAGAGCCTTCAAAATCTTCAACCAACCCAATGATCTTCATATTATTCCTGTGACTGATTTTCCAATACAACAATCTTTTGTAAAAGTCCTTTCCATTGCACTTCCCAAGCTATAATAGAATCTTCCGTTTTATTAACATCTTTACATTATTCCACTTCATGACAATAATCTTGAATATCATCTTCAATGTTTCTGAACTTGAATTTTAACTTTATTAACAGCTTTGGTATATTTTGTCATTTCTTCTTTAATATTTTTAATTTCACTCTTAATATATTCAAATTGTGCTTGAACATCACTTCTGAGAGATTCACATTAACTGCATTTGATTAATAATTATATGTTTGTTCTTGAGCTTCCATATCTTGGGTTCTGGCTTCAGGATATCTGAATTGTATAGCTTCGATCAGTTGGGCTTCATCTTTTTTTTCATATTCCACTCCTGCTCCATCCAATTCTTCATAAGCTTTTTCTTCCTTCTCTTTATCTTGGTCTTCATCCTTTTGTCCCTCTGAGTCACTTCCAGATGCTCCTGATTCAATATCTAGTTGAATCAATGGCCGTTTCTGGCTAGCCATGCTTCTGACAACACCCTTAATTGGTTCAGCTGTTCCCCATAGGGAAACAGGTTGCTCCGTTGTGCGCATGTGTTAACTCTCGTGCATGTGCAGTTGTTCCTGTGACATCTGTAGCTTGATTGTCTTCTTCTGGACTCCAGTGCCATCTTCTCCGGCTTCCCGGAGAGGTGGCGCTGGAGTCATATGGACCCTTGTCGTCGCAGCACGAGTCGTGCTTGAAGGAGGAGGAACTTGAGTCCGAGGCTCCATCGTTAATGTAGGCCCAACTTTTTCAGTTATACTAACCTCTTTAACAACTGCTTTCTTAGTCATTTGAATCTTCCCTTTCCTTGAAGCCATAGTATATAGATTTGTGAACAATTCCCGAAGTTTTTAAATTTAAGAAAATTTGGAAAAAAAAAATTTTTGGTCGGTTTTTGATTAATTCTGCCAGGAGAGGCGTATGTTCACATCTCCAACCTACACCTTCATTCCATCCACCTGAGGGGAAGGGTGGGTGGAGGGGGAAGAGGGGGTGGGAGTTTTTTATAAAATATATATACACACATGTACAATTTTTCTCTTGTAGCTCTAAAATTCCTAAATAAATTATAAAAAAGGTGTGTGTGATGGGCAGGTAGAGAGTGTGCGGGAGAGGGAAAGATAATGAAAAGAGGAAAAGGAATGGAGCCAGAGAGAAAAGGGAGAATGGGGGCAGGATTTTGCAAACAGGCTAGAGGTTACCGGAAACTGAAGAAGCTGATGTTGATGCTGTCTGGTTGGAGATTGCCAAGTTGTCATGCAAGGTGCTATACCTCCAATTTATGTGTGGCCTCAACCTAGCCGTACATTAGCCCATGGATAGATATATCAGTGGAAAATGGGGTGTGGAACTGAAGTGGTTGTCCACTGGGAGATACCGCCTGTTGAAATGGTGCAAAGGTACTCAACAAAGCGATCCCCCAATCTGTGTCCATTCTCTCAGATGTAGGGGAGGTCACACCAGGAGCACTGGATGCAGTAATTGACCCCAACAGGTGAAGTGTTGCCTCACTTGGAAGGAATGTTTGGGGCATCTTGTTCTACTCAGTCTACCTCTTTCATATTCTCCTTCTTGATTTTAGAAGTTTATAATTTGACCTATCAAATATGCTTTCAAAGCATTACATATTACAAATTAATCATTTACAGAATTCAAGTTTACATCTCAGAATAATTGTATTTGTTTTCTAATAAAATTCTAAGCATCTCTTCTTTTTAAAAATAATGAATCCAATCTCCATCTATAAACTGATTTATCTTTGTCAGGCATTGCAATCATCATTAATAGAGGTGAATGATCAGATAAAATTCTCGCTTTATATTCTGCATCTAATATCCTTGTTAGGCGAAGGCCACACCGATATAGGAGAAGGCCATTCCGATATAAAACCTACGACCCAAGGACCTCGCTGCCACATCCCAGCTTGCTCCCACACTCCTGTTCGGCTCCGAATCATGGGTCCTCTACCGGCATCACCTACGGCTCCTAGAACGCTTCCACCAGCGTTGTCTCCGCTCCATCCTCAACATTCATTGGAGCGACTTCATCCCTAACATCGAAGTACTCGAGATGGCAGAGGCCGACAGCATCGAGTCCACGCTGCTGAAGAACCAGCTGCGCTGGGTGGGTCACGTCTCCAGAATGGAGGACCATCGCCTTCCCAAGATCGTGTTATATGGCGAGCTCTCCACTGGCCATCATGACAGAGGTGCACCAAAGAAGAGGTACAAGGACTGCCTAAAGAAATCTCTTGGTGCCTGCCACATTGACCACCGCCAGTGGGCTGATATCGCCTCAAACCGTACATCTTGGCGCCTTACAGTTCGGCGGGCAGCAACCTCCTTTGAAGAAGACCGCAGAGCCCACCTCACTGACAAAAGGCAAAGGAGGAAAAACCCAACACCCAACCCCAACCAACCAATTTTCCCCTGCAACCGCTGCAACCGTGTCTGCCTGTCCCGCATCGGACTTGTCAGCCACAAACGAGCCTGCAGCTGACGTGGAAATTTACCCCCTCCATAAATCTTTGTCCACGAAGCCAAGCCAAAGAAAAGAATATCCTTGTAATTGTACTGAAATTCTGGAATAAGAAACATGTCAATTTGAATAAAAGGAGTAATCCTTTCCTCTGTGATTAATTCTTCTCCATGCATCCATTAAATTCAAGTCCCTCATTAATACCAATGTAGGTTTTGCTCCTTTCGTTCTTGGCATTCCTCGAGCAGTTCTATCTAAAATTGGATCCAAACAAAAATCAAAAGCCCTATTAAAATATTTTCATGTGTTTCTGCTAAATTCAAAAATGTTTCCTGTATAAATTTTTCATCATCCACATTTGGTCCATAATCTGAATATATTTGACAATGTACCATCACATATCTCCCTGCAGGATTAATTACATGTTTTGTATTTTAATTGGAAGATTTTATTCTCACTAAAATTGCCACTCACCTTGCCTTAGAGTTGAATGAAGAAACTACTACATATCCAATCCAGTCTGTCTTTAACTTCAAATATTCTTTCTCATTTAAATGTGTTGATTGAAAAAAAAACGCTAGGTCTAATCCAATTTTCTTAATATATGTTAATATTCTCTTTCTTTTCACTCCCCTGTTTAGCCCATTAACATTAAAATTTAAAAATCTCACTATGTTACTCATCTTAATAATCCACTCCTTCCTCAGCCTCCACTTGTGATGACTCCTCCCTCAAATCTCCATTTCAATGTGCAAAATATTGGCTTGCACTTCCTCTGGCAATCCAGATAGAAAAAAAGAAAACAGATTTATTTCTAGAGCATACATGTTACCACATTTATAACTATATATAAACAAAATAAACCCCCCAGTAGGTTTTAGTTAAATAATACCCAACACTAACTCCCTCTATTTTACGGATTGCAACCATGGTCACAATTACCCACATGATACAGTAGAAGTCAGAAACCCATCTCCTCCCCAACCTCCCTGGTATATTAATCTTTAGACATTTAATACAAACATAGAAAGATACAAAAAAAATTTCAAAAATCAACCAGAAAAAATAAGTAAGCATTGTTCTAGATAATTCAGTTCTGTGTGAACTGCCAGATTATGTTGATCCATCGAAATATATTGATAACTGTTCTGATTCTTCATTCAAACTGAGTTCTTGGAAGATGTTACACAAATTCTTCTGCTTGGACAAAGTTCAAAAACAACTTACTTTCACCTTCAGGCAAGAAAATCTTCAAGTTCCAGGGTGATGCACTACAAATTGATATTCTTTTTCCTAAATAATCTCCATAACTGGGTTAAATTATCTTCTTCTTTTAAATAAGTTGGCACTTATATCAGGGTAAAATAAAACTTTACCCCAACATACTCAAGTGGGCCTTTCCTTGCTCTTTCCCCTTCTTCTGCTGGAGTCAAAATCTTCTCTCTGTCTTGGTATCAATGAAATTTAATTAGCACAGAGCGTGGGTTCTGATTTGGAAGCGATTTTGGTCAGAGCTCTGTGTGCTCTTTTGATCTCTTTAGGGTGATTAAAATTCGTTTGACCTAATACTTCAGGAATCCATTTCATTAAAAAAAGCCAATTGGATCTGGTTCCTCCACTCTTTCTTTAAGACCCATTATTTTGATGTTATTTCTTCTGCCAAAATTCTTCAATATATCCACTTTTTGCTGAAGTTTCTGATTTTCCATAGTTAGATGGAAGATTCCACCGCTGCTCTATCATCCATAGGCTGCATTTCTCCCTGCATTTTCTTCATTTTCCCATCTAATTTATCAATTTTTCTCTTCAACTTATTAACATCTGGAACTTTATTTATTTCTCCTTTCACCTCCTCATTTTATGAAATTCTGTTATAAATAAATTAATGCTAGTTATACCTTCTACTTTAGGTTTACTTTTAGAAGTTTTAGCTTCTTTCAGTACCTCCTCTTCTAATTGCTGATCTTTCTCTTCACTCTCTTCCTCTTCACTCCTGGTCCATGGTGAGTCCGACTCTTCCTCCGACTCTTCCTCCCAGCTCTTCACACATGTGCGATGTGCTTCTGGGTCCTTTTCCAATGCAATCTCTCGCAGGAGAGCGACGTCAGCAGAAGTTCCCTCACCAGGATCACCCTCCCAGGGAGTAGCTAGGATACTAATTCCCTGCTTCTGACTTGCGGTAGGCCTCAGATATCTTTTGATCTTCTCTTCCACGTTGGAGGGAATTTTAAAATTTTGTAGCAATGTTTAAATGTACTTTAAAAGTTTTTAATAGTTTAAAATATTTCTTATTCTGTACTTTTTTACTAATCCACCAGGAGGGTCAGGATCCTACATCCTAACCCTACAGCATCACATGATGCCCCCTCCTCTTCCTCTCTGAGGAATAGGAGCTCCTTCATCTCATCACCCTAATTTGCTATCTTCAATTTAGAGACAAATTCAAATTTAAAATGTCCACATACCTTCTCTATCTCCTTGCTGCAAATCCTACTGAAACTACCGCAGGAAATTTGAACGAATTGAACATCATCAATATGTCACCATCTTGGACCCAGGAAGGCAGGTAGACCATTTACACTGGAGCCAATGAGAAACACAGTGGCTCTGATAATACCTACCTTGACAGGTAAGTACCGGGATGAAAATGACCCCACCATACCATGTTAGTGTGTTCACACAGGTAAGTGAAACAGTAAAAAGACGATTAAATACTGGCTTTCATGGGCAGTGTGAAAGCAAGCAACTTCTTTCCTGTAGCTTATTACAAACATGATAATCATTTAATCAAGTTATCTCTTAACATGTAGGAGACGCTAAACGATACATTTTTCTCTCCATCTGATCTGTTTCCTGTAACATTACTTGACAGAGTGAGGGATTTCATCTTTTATATTTCATTACAGTTAGCTGCCATATTATTGTGGGATGTCACTTCAAAACTCATAACCCTCATCTTCAATGAATTAAATGGATTTTTGGCTCTTGAAGCAAAGTTTACCTTTGTAGATTCTGCTTTTCAAAAGTTTGCCTCAACAGTTTTAAGTATCATTGTAACGTCACCATTACTTATCTCTTCAATTGTAGCAGGAGAGTTTTATTTTCCTATATTGGATATTTTTCTCTAAATTGATCTCATCAACTCAAATTATGGCAGAATTACTCCTGGATTATTTCAGTTCAAAGTGACACTAAAAGCAAGGTATATTTCAAATGAATATGCTACAACCTATCTTGTGATCAAGCAATATTCCATCAACACAGTATACCCACTCCTCCTATGTAACATAAAAAACAAAGAATTTGGAATTGATTTGGAGGATGCACAAAAAAGATTTGTTAAGATAGCTCTAGCCGTAGCAAAAAAATGTATTATGTCAACCTGGAAATTGGAAGATAATTTGAAAATACAACAATGGTATATAGAAATGAATAAATGTATTCCATTAGAAAAAATAACATATAGTTTAAGAAATAATATTGAAATATTCGAACAAATATGGGAGCCTTACATTAAATACAATAGCGAAAACCTACCGGGGACAATCACTACCTAAGTTAACGGAAGGAAAAGGAAATGAAAAGAATGGACTCGGTGGAATTGCTGGTGTATTTTTATTGAATGACAACATTGTCTGACTGGTTTAATGTATCCTAGATTTTATACCTTAAATGGACGGGAGGGGGGAGGTAGGGAGGGTGGGATGGGAGGGGGGAGGGGGGGGAGAAAATGGCACTGTATATGTGTGAAAAGGAAAAAGTGTGTATCATGGTTAATGCGATTTATGGTGTGAAAAATAAAAATTTAAAAAAAACTAAAAAAAAACACAGTATACCCACTTCTTGAGGAATGAAAAATTGATAAATTCTACAACTTCATTACGAGTGGAGAGTAAAGCACAACGACGTTAACAGGGAAGTTTTCATCTAAATGCACTTTAGGGGGTCAAAATATAATGTTTCCAAGGCCAATCATTAGTAACCTGAAGACCAAATATGAACATGAAAGAAAAAAATAGTGGGTCAGATTTTATGGTTCTACCGATGGAGTTTGTGGTCATTCTGCCTTTAAGGTGATAGCATCTTCAGGATTTCTGTGAATGTGCAGCTCAATGCAAAAAAAATGTATCTGAGTCAGACCTCCCACAAAAATGCACTGTTTGATAATGCATTTTCAGGTGGCCAATTGACCCGCTTGTAAAGCCGCATATTTTGGCAAAATGCAGCTGTGGGAAGGTCACATGAATGTACAGGAGGCACCTGCAAGGCGTGTTTGGTAACCCTCCTCTAAGAGGGATAATCCCCACAGCACAGTGGCCTCCCCAGCCATCTGAATGACAGTCAGCTGGCCAGCGCCTGACAGCTCCTCTCCCAGTCCCCACATTGTCGGGTGGCCGGCGCGGGCTGTCAGCTCGGGAACGTCCCCACACTGATCCTGCTGCCCTACTCTCTCTCCACTCCTGAAATCAGTCCCCACACTGTCAGGAAGCCGGCACGGCCTGTCCCCACATTGTCGGGACTGATTTCAGGAGTGGTGAGAAGGGAGCTGGAGTGGCAGGCGGGGGAGAAGGGAGCTGGCCGAAACAATATCGGTACCCGACTCAGGCACCTCCTTCTCTTCCGCCAGCCGCTCCATCCCCCGTACTCACCCGCCGGTGCTCCAGCCTCCTCCTCCCCCGCTGGCCACTCCAGCCCCTGTACTCACCCACCAGTGCTCCAGCCTCCTCCTCCTCCCCGCCAGTGCTCCAGCCTCCTCCCCCGTCGGCTGCTCCAGCCCGCGTACTCACCCGCTGGTGCTCCAGACCTCCTCCCTGCTGGCTGCTCCAACCCCCGTACTCACCTGCTGGTGCTCCAGCCTCCTCCTCCTCCCTGCCAGTGCTTCAGCCTCCTCCTCCTCCCTGCCAGTGCTCCAGCCTCCTCCTCCTCCCCGCCAGTGCTCCAGCCTCCTCCCCCGCCAGCCACTCCAGCCCCCGTACACCACCGCCGGTGTTCCAGCCCCCGTACTCACCCACCGGTGCTCCAGCCTCCTCCCCAGCCAGCCACTCCAGCCCCGTGATTGGGGAGTGAGTGGGGCAGTGGGATCACTGTGGGGACGTCCAGCACAGGACGTCCCCACGGTGGCTCTCCCAGCTGATAGCCAGCCATCCATCCTGAATTGACAGCCCAAGGGACAGGAGCCAGAATGTGCTCAGATGCGCATCCCAGCGCAGGTGTCCTTTCAAGTGGCCAGCGCTGTGCTTTAAACGCTGCCACATGAACTGCAATTTAAAGGGCCGCTTCTGCTTCTTCAGGCGCATTCTTAGTGCAAAATGTACCTGAAAAAGCCTATAGATTTTTCCTTTCAACCCCTTTCTCCTGTATACTCCCCCCAATCTTTAGCCACTTTCAGGTGGCCACAATACCCAACTGTAAAGCAGCCTATGCGGCTGTCGGGTGGCCTCCTGAGAATGGAGAACCCGGCCAAGAGGTTTACCTACCTAACCATTCTCCTGTAGGTATAATATCCTGCTCCAAGAATCCTCCATTACACCTGAAAGCAGCTCAGGCAAAGCTGATAGCAGCTTTCATGTGGCTAGCAGTGGGCAGGCTGTTGAGTCAGCTGGCCACCCGCTGACAGCCACCCTCCCTGCTAGTGACAGCTACCCTCCCCACAGCTGACACCTACCCTCCCCGCTGCCTGACAGTCCCCTGGTATGGAACTACGGGGCTGGAGTGGCCGGCACGGGACTTCGGGCCCCTGACGTCCTGCACCGGCCGCTCCAGACCCATAGTCCCACGCTGGGGGGATGTCAGGCAGCGAGGGGGGTGGGGGGCTGTCAGGCAGCAGGGAAGCGAGGTGTCAGACAGCTGCCCCTTCCTAGACTCAGGAGTCAGCATTTGCTCTGCAGCCCCTCTCCCCACTTCAGACCTTTCAGGTGGCAGAACACCTCCTTCAACACTGCCACCTGAATGTCTCTTTGCAGACACCCGCAGCCTGTTCCGGAGCCACATTCTCCAGGCGATTCCACCTGAAAGCGGCTTTTGACAAGAAATTTATCAACCTCTGTTTTAAATGTACCCTACAGCAGCTTCTACAGCCAAATGTGACCATGAATTCCACAGATTCACAATCCTGACTGAAGAAACCTCTACAGTCAGTTCAAATTGGAAACAAATCACCTCCTCACTGATTATCAACACAAGCACACCCCAAGGATGGCTGCTTAGCCCACTGCTCTACTCATTATACACCCACGACTGTGTAGCCAGACATAATTCAAATGCCATCTACAAGTTTGCCGATGACACCACAGTTGTCGGCAGAATCACAAATTGCAATGAGAAAGCCTACAGGAGGGAGATAGATCAGCTCGTTGAATGGTGTAATTTTTTTTTAAAACTTTATTTAAAGATTTTATCACAGGAATAAAAAGAAAAATTACATTTAAAGAAAAGATATAAAATAAAATAATATAATTACAATACAACATTAATAACCTAACTTAATTCAACCTAACCCCCCCTACATATACAAGAACTAAAAAAATCTATATATAAAAAAAACCCACCCTTCCCCTCCCCAAAATAAAGAGTGAAGAATTAGTAAAATTAATAATATTATGTATTAAAAAAGCACACACAAAGAAAAAGAAAAATATGACAAATAAAAATAATTTAAAAAAAGATTTATCAGATATAAAATATCACATCTAGGAACATACTTAAATCAAACTTAATTGCATATACTTAACAAATGGAGTCCACTTCAACTTATAAAAAGACATCTTATCTTGAATTGAAAAAGATATCCTTTCCATAATTAAACAAGACTTCATCTCTAAATACCACCTATCCAAAGTTAGTATATTTCTATCTTTCCAAGTAGACGCTATACATTTCTTGGCCACTGCTAAAGCTAAATAGATAAAAGAAATCTGATAATCATTTAATCCTGTTGAATGGTGTAATGACATAAACTTTGTGGTCAACGTCAGCAAAACCAAGGAGATGAGTGTGGATGTCAGAAGGAAGCTAGGAGAACATGACCCAGAACTAATTGAGGACTCAGTAGTGGAGAGCATTAAGAACTTCAAATGCCTGGCTGTCGACATCTCCAAGGGTCTTTCCTGGAGCCTCTATGTTGATTAAATCACAAAGAAGGCTCGCCAGCGGGTATACTTTGTGAGGTACCTGAAGAAATTTGGTATGTCACCAAAGACTCATGTAAACCTCTACAAGTGTACTGAAGAGCATTCTAGCTGGCTGCATCATTGTCTGGTATGGAGGCACCAACTCTCAGTTAAAGAATAAACTCCAGAGGGTTGTTAACTCGGCCTGCAACATCACAGTCACCAAACTTCATTCCATCGAGGACATCTACATGAGGAGGTGTTTTAAAAATAGCCTCTATCCTCAAAGACCTCTACTATCCAGGCCATCCCTCTTCACTCTGCTACCTTCGGGAAAAAGGTATAGGAGCCTAAAGATGACCACTCAACAGCACAAGGACAGTTTCTTCCCCACTGCCATCAGATTCCGGAATAATCAATGAACCAAATATACTGCCTTACTTTTCATGGACTATTATTTTAACATTTTTAAAGTCATGTCGTAAGATGGTTGAAATATGAAATTTTGCACCATGATGATGTCACTGCAAAACACCAAATTTCATGACTTGTTCATGACAATAAATTCTGATTCTGATACATCTGTATTCTAAATGAAATCCTTTTATTCTGAGGCTGTGCCCTTTGGTCCTTGACTCTCCAAATGCTGGAAACATTTTCAGCATCTCTACTCTATCCAGCCATTTCAATATTCGGAATGTTTCAATGAGATCCCCCTCATTTTTCTAAATTGCAGCAAGTGCAGGCTCAGAGCCATGAAATGCTCCTCATATGTTAACCTTCTCATCTTTTGGATTATTCTAATAAACCTACCCTGGACCCTCTCCAAAACAGCACTTCCTACCCAAATATGGGGCCAAACCTGATCATAATGCTCCAAATAAGGCCTGACCAACATCTTGCAAAGCCTCAGCAATACATCTTTATATTCCAGTGCTCTTAAGACAAATACAAACATTTCTTCCTTAATATTGTATCAATCTCAACAATCGTCTTTATGAATTATATCTCTATTCAGAAAATAGTCTACTTAATTCCCTCCACCAAAGTGCATGACCATACATTTCCATACATGGTATTCTATTTGCAACTACTTATTCCATTCTCCCAACCTATCCAAGAGCCTTTCCAGAATCCCTACTTCCTCAACATTCCTGTCCCTCCACCTATCTTCGTATCATCTGCAAAAAGCCACCAAATTCAAGTTCATTTATCATCCGATTGTACCAATACAAACCAATGGAACAGCATTCTTCTGTCCACAGTGCATAAGAGTGCAAACACATACATTTTTCTTTGGCTTGGCTTCGAGGACGAAGATTTATGGAGGGGGTAAAAAAGTCCACGTCAGCTGCAGGCTCGTTTGTGGCTGACCAGTCCGATGCGGGACAGGCAGACACGATTGCAGCGGTTGCAAGGGAAAATTGGTTGGTTGGGGTTAGGTGTTGGGTTTTTCCTCCTTTGCCTTTTGTCAGTGAGGTGGGCTCTGCGGTCTTCTTCAAAGGAGGCTGCTGCCCGCCAAACTGTGAGGCGCCAAGATGCACGGTTTGAGGCGTTATCAGCCCACTGGCGGTGGTCAATGTGGCAGGCACCAAGAGATTTCTTTAGGCAGTCCTTGTACCTTTTCTTTGGTGCACCTCTGTCACGGTGGCCAGTGGAGAGCTCGCCATATAATACGATCCTGGGAAGGCGATGGTCCTCCATTCTGGAGACGTGACCCATCCAGCGCAGCTGGATCTTCAGCAGCGTGGACTCGATGCTGTCGACCTCTGCCATCTCGAGTACCTCGACGTTAGGGGTGTGAGCGCTCCAATGGATGTTGAGGATGGAGCGGAGACAACGCTGGTGGAAGCGTTCTAGGAGCCGTAGGTGGTGCCGGTAGAGGACCCATGATTCGGAGCCGAACAGGAGTGTGGGTATGACAACGGCTCTGTATACGCTTATCTTTGTGAGGTTTTTCAGTTGGTTGTTTTTCCAGACTCTTTTGTGTAGTCTTCCAAAGGCGCTATTTGCCTTGGCGAGTCTGTTGTCTATCTCATTGTCGATCCTTGCATCTGATGAAATGGTGCAGCCGAGATAGGTAAACTGGTTGACCGTTTTGAGTTTTGTGTGCCCGATGGAGATGTGGGGGGGCTGGTAGTCATGGTGGGGAGCTGGCTGATGGAGGACCTCAGTTTTCTTCAGGCTGACTTCCAGGCCAAACATTTTGGCAGTTTCCGCAAAGCAGGACGTCAAGCGCTGAAGAGCTGGCTCTGAATGGGCAACACATACATACAGAGCACACAGACATACAAGTATAGTATATGTATACATACAGTAAATTTAAAATATTATTTATGTATAGTGGAGTCTCAGAGAGTAATATTATCAGTCGTTGAAAGTGGACATGCAGGAGCAGCAGGCGGTGAGGAAGACAAATGCTATGTTGGCATTCATAGCAGGAGGATTTGAGTACAGGACTACAGAGATCCTGGTAAGGCTGTACAGGGCCTTGGTAAGACCACATCTGGAGTTACTGCATGAAGTTTTGGTCTCCTTATCTGAAGAAAGACATCCTCGCCATGGAGGGGGTGCAGAGAAGATTCACTAGACTGATACAAGGGATGGAAGGACTTGCATATGAAGAAAGGTTGGATAGATTAGGCTTGTATTCTCTGGAATTTAGAAGATTGAGGGGGGATCTTATAGAAACATAAAATCCTTAAGGGTTTACACAGACTAGATGCAGGTAGGTCGTTTCCAATGCTGGGAAAAACCAGAACCAGGAGTCACAGTTTAAGGATAAGGGGGAAGTTTTTTTAGGACTGAGATGAGGAAAAAATTCTTCTCTCAGAATGTGGTGGATCTGTGGAATTCTTTGCCACAGGAAGTAGTTGAGGCCGGTTCCTTGTCAATATTTAAGAGTAGGTTAGATTTGGCCCTGCAAAGAGTAGTTCACGGACAAGTTTCTCTTGTGTCTTGGTGTGAGCTTGCAGGCGCCTCAGATTGAAGAGACTGCCATCCGTGCGGTACCGTATGTAAACAGCGTCTTCATTGTTGGGGTCTTTCATGGCTTGGTTCAGCATCATGCTGAAGAAGATTGAAAAGAGGGTTGGTGCGAGAACACAGCCTTGCTTCACGCCATTGTTAATGGAGAAGGGTTCAGAGAGCTCATTGCTGTATCTGACCCGACCTTGTTGGTTTTCGTGCAGTTGGATAATCATGTTGAGGAACTTTGGGGGACATCCGATGCCGCTTTAGTTGCCCATTCAGAGCCAGCTCTTCAGCGCTTGACGTCCTGCTTTGCGGAAACTGCCAAAATGTTTGGCCTGGAAGTCAGCCTGAAGAAAACTGAGGTCCTCCATCAGCCAGCTCCCCACCATGACTACCAGCCCCCCCACATCTCCATCGGGCACACAAAACTCAAAACGGTCAATCAGTTTACCTATCTCGGCTGCACCATTTCATCAGATGCAAGGATCGACAATGAGATAGACAACAGACTCGCCAAGGCAAATAGCGCCTTTGGAAGACTACACAAAAGAGTCTGGAAAAACAACCAACTGAAAAACCTCACAAAGATAAGCGTATACAGAGCCGTTGTCATACCCACACTCCTGTTCGGCTCCGAATCATGGGTCCTCTACCGGCACCACCTATGGCTCCTAGAACGCTTCCACCAGCGTTGTCTCCGCTCCATCCTCAACATCCATTGGAGCGCTTTCATCCCTAACGTCGAAGTACTCGAGATGGCAGAGGTCGACAGCATCGAGTCCACGCTGCTGAAGATCCAGCTGCGCTGGGTGGGTCACGTCTCCAGAATGGAGGACCATCGCCTTCCCAAGATCGTGTTATATGGCGAGCTCTCCACTGGCCACCGTGACAGAGGTGCACCAAAGAAAAGGTACAAGGACTGCCTAAAGAAATCTCTTGGTGCCTGCCACATTGACCACAGCCAGTGGGCTGATAACGCCTCAAACCGTGCATCTTGGCGCCTCACAGTTTGGCGGGCAGCAACCTCCTTTGAAGAAGACCGCAGAGCCCACCTCACTGACAAAAGGCAAAGGAGGAAAAACCCAACACCCAACCCCAACCAACCAATTTTCCCTTGCAACCGCTGCAATCGTGTCTGCCTGTCCCGCATCGGACTTGTCAGCCACAAACGAGCCTGCAGCTGACGTGGACTTTTTACCCCCTCCATAAATCTTCGTCCACGAAGCCAAGCCAAAGAGAGAGAGAGATTTGGCCCTTGTGGCTAAGGGGATCAAGGAGTAAGGGGAGAAGGCAGGAACCAGGTACTGATCAACCATAATCATATTGAATATCAGTATAGGCTTGAAGGGCCAAATGGCGTATTCCTGCATTTATTTTTCTATGTTTCAACAGTCTTGATTTGATTTTAGCTACACCCCCAAACTGCAGAGGGAATTCTATAGTATTGTGAACACTACTTTCAAATATTTCTTTTGCCTTGAGCTCCCTAATCAAATCTGGTTCATTGCACAGCACCAAATCCAGAATTTCCTTTTCAACTTTCCATTTTTTTGTCAGAGTACATGCATGACATCACATACAATCCTGAGATTATTTTTTCTGTGGTCTAAGCAGAATTTCTACCTATCAGTAACTGTTATTTGTACCCAAGAAGAAAAATGTAAACAAACTGACTATGTAATGCAGAAAAATGTTTTTTAAGACATACAGCATGATAACAGGCCCTTTCGGCCATAAGCCCATGCTGCCCAATTACACCCAATTGACCTACAACCCCTGGTATGTTTTTGAACAGTGGTAGGAAACTGGAGCCCCCAGGAAAAACCCATGCAGTCATGGGGAGAATGTACAAACACCTTATAGACGTGGCTTTCAAATCCTGACCCTGATCACTGGCACTGTCACAATATTGTGCAAACCATGATCCCCAATATTCACTAATAAATAACCTGCAAACTAAGACTTTAAATTAACCTCTAATTGAATTTGTTGTTTGCAAATCTGATGGTGGAAGGGTAGCAACTGTTCCTGAACCTGTGGCACCAATGCCTCTTTCCTGATGACAGCAGTGAGAATAGAGAACGTATGGGTGGTGCACTGTGTAGATTTTCTCGATGGTGGGAAGAGATTTAGCTGTGATGAACTGGGCTGTGAACACTAGGACTTTCCACTCAGAGGTACTGGTGCCCCCATACCAGGCTGTAGTGCAGCAGGTCAGCACACTTTCCACTTCACATCTGTAGACATTTGCCAAGGTTTTCAATGTCATAATCAAACTTCCACAAACTCTTCAGGACGTGGAGGCACTGACATGCTTTCCTCATGATAACAGTACGTTGGGTCCAGGAAAGATTCTCCCAGATAGTGAATCCCAGGAATTTAAATTTGCTCATCCTCTCCACCTCTGATCCCCCAATAATCATTGGATCGTGCACCTCTGGTTTTCCCTTCCTAAAGTCAACAATCAGTTCCTTGGTTTTGGTAACAATGAGTGAGGTTGTTGTTTGAATGTGGACTCATCATCCATTTTCCTACAGCCTTCTTCGATGGTATTGTCAGCAAATTTATAAATGGTACTCTTGTCATACTGCAGTGAACTGAGATTCACTGGTGATGGGTTGTGCAGATGGCTGGCTCCGCCCCCATCTACCCATATTTAGCCCAGGTTTCCCACCTAAACCCAGAGCTCTACTGAAGACCCTTGTAAGATCCTACTATTTGTTATAAGTTAATAAAAGTGTGTGTTCTCCCTCCAGTTGTGAGAGCTTTTATTTGCGCTACACATACTGAGCCACATAATCATGAGGGTAAAGCAAGTAGAGCAGATATAGGCTAGGTACACAACCCTGTGGTTCTCTGGTGCTGATGGAGATTATGGAGGTGATATTCTCGCCAATCCTCACTCATTGGGGACTGGAGGTGCCCTGGTCTGGAGCATTGTGGCTTGATCATAATTTGCTCTAAAATGCCATCTCATAGGCATTCCACAAGTTCCCTTTCTTGGGATCCAGCACTAACCTGATTTTCCCAGTTTACATGCATTTTGAAATTTCTTATGACCACCGTTGCACTGCCTTTTTTACATGCCTTCTCCAACTTCTGTTATAATTTTCAGCCTACATCCTGTCTGCTAGTTGAAGGGCTGCATGCAACTCCCTTCAGGATGATTTTACCTTTGCATCTTCCTAACTGTTCCCACAAAGATTCTACATCCTTGTCCCATAATATATCCATACCTGTTGAGAATTAGATTTCATTTTTTTAACCAACAGAGCCACCCTATCCCTCTATCCATCTGCCCATCTTTTCGATAGAATATTTATTTTTGGATGTTTAGCTCTCAGCTGTGATCCTCCTACAGTCGCACCTGTTAAGCCCACAATATCGTATGTGCCAATTTCTAACGGCGCTTTAAGAACATCTTCTTTGTTTCATACACTACACACATTTAAAAATTTATTTCATCTCATGTTCACTGTGCTTCTCACATTCGTCTCCCTGCTACTAGAGTTTAAATTTGTATCCTTTTTCTAAACTCTCTGTCTTATTTTTTATTCTGGAGATTTCAATAACATGTCCTACACTCTCCTTCCCTTTAAGTTTATCCCATACTTCTCCAATCTGTTGAACACACCCCCTTGCTATTTAATTTAATGCTCTCAAATGACCAAATCAGGCTGTGATGCAACCAGTTAGTAGATTTTCAGTAGTCAGTACACCAGAGGCAAATACCATCACTTCACAATGGTTGCAAAACCAGGCAATTATGAACTCTCAAGTAGTGTTACTACTTTATGTTCAAAACATTTCTTGTCTATTTTTGAATGAAGAAAAACCTGCTGCTCTTCTTAAAATTATACACTTGAAATTTTTTAATATGCTATTTATTTTGACATGAATTCATTTAATCCACTTTCAGTTCTATGACAAAACAAAAATGAAAATAGGCACAAAAATAACATAAATTGTTTTTCTTTGCTTGTACTCCACATTCTGAAATAAGCTTTGATAGTCACTGCACCTAGTGTGCTTTGTCAAAAGAATAACAAAATTCTGAGCTGAAGCCAAACGTAATTTTATATCTGTTGCACAGTCGAGGAGATCCGCTCCTTGTGCACTAATTCTTTATGTTAGACTCGTCTTTTCTCTCCCTCTATTGTCGTTCAATGCTAAAAATCAACACATCATAACGGATTCTCAGCAAGCTGATCTGGTGATAATTGCCTGTCCTTTTCAAATGACAAGCTTGACAGTGATTTTCCATCTTCTCAGGTTTCTTCTAAGCACAAATCTCCATCTTTTCTGGGCGAGCTGACTTATTTCTTACAATACTGAAGTTCATTACCTTTTAAAACAGATTAATTCTCAATTTTCTTGGATGATGAGGAGTTGTCTATTAGCAATATTATCTCAACTTCGGAGCAGACCAACTTTCTGCTATTGACAAATTAAGCAAAGTTGACCCAGTTTATGACATTAATTTCAACAATAGTACTTCTAAATCCTTAAAAGACAATGCATTAAAAGTTAGAGTAAGGAAGCATTATTCTTAATAATCATAATTTATCAGCATATAGACTTTGTAGGATGACCCAATTTGAATATCTGGGTAGAAGATCTTAACCTTTTCAACCAATATGAACAGACATTTAACCTCAAACCTGCCATTTTTCAAATTGTCAGACAGCTTCCAGTAGAACAGTTGATGATCTAGAATTACATTGGTTTTGCCTTTCTGATGGATAGCTATGAATGTACATTTGAATGACCCAGCCAACCAAAGACAGCATCACTCTCAAGAAATAGCTTAAAGTGTCATAAAAAGGATAACTTGCTTAGTTTGTCAGTACCAGAATGTTAATCTGCTCTGAAGTTAAGATAATATTGCTAACAGACAACTTCTAATCATCAAGACAATTGAGAATTAATCTGCATTAAAAGGTAATAAATCAGTATTGTAAGAAATAAGTCATCATGTCAATAAAAGATAGTGATTTGTGCTTGGAAGGAACCCGATAGCTGACGTTATTTCCTTGATCTTATTATAGGTCTTCCTCCTGCCTCTGATATTTGAAATTCTATTTCATAACATTTACTTCATTTACAGTAATACGGAATTAGTGATCATAGAGTCTTCTGTATTAGTTAAGTAATGTATTTATTCCCTTCATAAAGGTAAAACAATTCCTAATCCTGCCATGGCAGGAGAGAAACAAGCAATTAAACTTACTCATCTAGGCTGCTTGTGCTCAGTGTCATGAATTATTTGTGTGACCGTACCATCAATCATTAAAAAGGATATCAAAAACAAGAGTTTAAGTTTAAGGTGGAGATCAAAGTCATAAAGGGAATTTGAGGGGGAAATTATTTTTAAAAAACCCAGAGAGTAGTTGATATCTGGAGCTTGCTGCCAGAGGTGGTGATGGGATTATATACCATCACTACATTTAAAAGACATTTAGACAGGCACATGAATGGACATGGTATAGCAGTATACAGATCTAATTTGGGCAAATAAGATTACTGTACAATACAGGGACATGATGGATGGAAGGGCCATTTCTGTGCAGTATAACTCTATGGCTCTATGCTCTGGTTATTTCAGAGAAAAGAGGGAGATTTAAAAGATGGTACAAGCAATCAAACATTTGCAATTTTCTTTTCTGGTAACAACAATGGACTATATCTCTGCAAACAGCACAATTACCAGTGTGAAAGTGAGGCCTGCTCAATTTAAAATGTCCTGTTTTCTCAAAAACAAACTCCAAGAAAAGTTAAGTATATGAAAAAGTTTTTAAAAAATGAAGTTGACCCCATACCTGGATGGTCGCTGTAGAATTGTTGCAAAACCTAATGTCTGGTAACACCTTGTAGAGCTCGTTGAAAGAATCAAAGACTTGTTGATCCAAACCAAGGCTTTTATTAGCAAAAGACAGGAGCTCTTCACAGGTGGCCGACCAGTCCGGAATGATCCGACCTGGCTAGGGACACAACCCTTTAAGGCCCAGACAATAGGCGTGGCTTAGTTCTCAGCCAATCGCTGTAAGCACAGTCTAGATACAGTAAGTATATACACTATGTACATTGGTGATAGATCTGTACTATCACATTCTCCCCTTCTTCGAGAACTGACCCTGGAAAAAAAAACAAAAAACGAGGGAGAGAATGAAAGGAAGGGGTAGGTTAAGGACTGTAGCGGTCAGGGGGTTTGACCATCCGGCGTGACCGCCGTGATGCCGGGATTGGGGTCGCTGGAGTGGTGTCGCCAGCGGGCTCGTCGGGTGCGACCGTTCCTTCGCTCAATTCCCCAGTCGTGTTGTCAGCAGGGTGGCCCGGGTCGTTGGGGTGCTGTTGGTCCTTCTGTTGTGGCACGGGGCCTGGGGAATAAAGAGTTGGGGAAGGTTGGGTTGGGGGGTTTGCTGGGTCTACCACATCCTGAGCTAGGTCCCGCACCGAAACAGTGTCCTCCCACCCGTCTGGGAACTCAACGTAGGCGTAATGTGGGTTTGCGTGGAGTAGAGTCACTCGGTCGACCAAAGGGTCGTTCTTTGAGTGCCGGACGTGGCGTCGCAAAAGGACGGGGCCAGGGACGGTGAGCCAGTGGTTCCTGATTCGGATTTCCTCGGGAAAAGGAACATCCTTTCATGGGGGGTGGCATTTGTTGTGGTACATAGGAGGGAGTGGATGGAGTGTAAGGCACTAGTGAGAGCCTCCTGCCAGTGAGAGGTGGGGAGACCTTTAGACCGGAGAGCCAGTGTAACCGCTCTCCATATGGTGGCATTCTCCCTCTCGACCTGGCCGTTACCGCGTGGGTTATAGCTTGTGGTCCTGCTTGAAGTGATACCACACTCCAGAAGGTACTGTTGCAGCTCTGCGCTCATGAATGAGGACCCCCTATCACTGTGGATGGAATTGGGGTATCCGAAAATGGCGAAGATACTGTGAAGGGCCTGAATCACTGAGGTGGCAGTGGTGTCTGGGCAGGGCACAGCGAACGGGAAGCGGGAGTACTCGTCGATGGCCGTAAGGATGTAGTTATTACGGTTAGTCGACGGTAGGGGCCCCTTAAAGTCTACGCTAAGATGCTCGAAGGGGCAAGTGGCTTTGATAACGTGGGAGTTATCCGGACAGAAGAAGTGGGGCTTGAATTCAGCGCACACCGAACAGGCTCGGGTCATGGAGCGGATCTCCTCGACTGTGTAGGGTAGGTTGCGCGCCTTCACAAAGTGGGCAAACCTAGAGACCCCTGGATGACAGAGCGCCTCATGGAGTTTCTGTAGTCTGTCCATCTGTATGCTGGCGCACGTCCCCCTGGAGAGCGCGTCAGGCGGGTCGTTGACCTTACCAGGCCGGTACAGGGTGTCATAGTTAAAGGTGGAGAGTTCGATTCTCCATCTGGCGATTTTGTCGTTTTTTATCTTACCACGCTGGGTGTCACTAAACATGAAGGAGACCGCACGTTGATCAGTCAACAGTGTAAAGCACCTCCCAGCGAGGTAATGTCTCCAACGATGCACCGCCTCAACTATGGCCTGGGCCTCCTTCTCGATCGAGGAGTGTCTACTCTCTGGACCTTGGAGGGTTCTGGAGAAGAAGGCTACAGGCCGACCGGCCTGGTTCAAGGTGGCTGCCAGGGCGAAGTCGGATGCATCGCTCTCAACTTGAACGGGACAGACTCATCGATCGCGTGCAGCGTCGATGTCGGATTTGATTCGATCAAAGGCCGCTCTGGCTTCTGTCGAGAGGGGAAAGGAGGTGGTCTTGATAAGAGGACGCACCTTGTCGGCGTAGTGTGGAACCCATTGGGCGTAATACGAGAAAAGGCCCAGGCAGTGTTTGAGCGCTTTCTGGCTATGGTGGGGGGGGGGGGGGTAAGTCCATTAGGGGACGCATGCGGTCAGGATCTGGCATGACTATCCCGTTCTCCACCACACAACCTAGAATAGCGAGTCGTGTGGTCCGGAAGACACACTTGTCCAAATTGTAAGTCTGGTTCAGCCGACGGGCAGTTGGAAGAAATTTGTCTAGGTTGGCGTTGTGGTCCTGCGTGTCATGGCCGCAGATGGTGATATTGTCCAGATACGGGAAGATAGCTGTTAGCCCGTTCTGGTCCACCATCCGGTCCATTTCCCGCTGGAAGACCGCGACACCATTCGTGACCCCGAATGGTACCCTGAGAAATTGATATAGCCGCCCATTCACTTCAAAGGCCGTGAATGGTCAGTCCTCGCAGCGGATCGGGAGCTGGTGGTAGGTCGAACGTAGGTCAATGGTGGAGAATATGCGGTATTGGGCGATCTGGTTCACCACATCTGTGATGTGTGGCAGGGTGTACGCATCCAGGAGCGTGAAGCGGTTAATGGTCTGGCTATAGTTCACCACCATTCGTAGTTTTTCCCCGTTCTTGACAACCACCACCTGGGCTCTCCAGGGGCTTGAACTGGGTTCGATGATGCCCTCATCCAGCAATTTACGCACCTCACTCCTAATGAATTGCCTGTTTTCGTAACTATATTGCCGACTTTTGGTGGCCACAGGCTTCCAGCCGGGGGTGAGGTTTGCGAAGAGTGCTGGCGGGGCAATCCGGAGTGTGGAAAGGCCGCAGGATTGGCACGGGGGCGGGTTGCTCGGGTGCTTCGGGGGTGGGGCGATGGCAGACCGAGAGGGGGGCGTGGGGTCCCCCAAAGTGTAGGGACTCTGTTCGGAACTGACACTGAAATTCTAATCCCACCAACACTGGGGCGCACAATTGGGGAAGGACGAATAATTTGAAGTGGGTGACCGTTACGCCCTGTGCTTCCAGCGTGGTGATCCCAGTCGAGTGCGACCTCGTCGCTAATGAGATACTCTGGGTAGTGGGGATAATATCAAGTCCGCAACGGAGGGCCAGATCTGGCTGGATAAAACTGTCAGTTGATCCAGAGTCAAATAAGCAATTGGTGTAGCGTCCATGCACTTTAATCAGTTCCATTGCTGGTTTAGTGTTATTGAAGCAGTTGATAGGGGAGTTTTGTGTGATGACGTCACGCATCGGGATGACGTCACACAACGGGATGACGTCACACAACGGGATGACGTCACACAACGGGATGACATCACACAACTACACAACGGGATGACGTAGTCATCGCTGGAGGAGCAGGTTGGAGGAACTCCCGGAAGTGCTGTTGTGGCGGCGTCCGTGGATGAAAGGTAAGTAGTGGGGTTTGCAGTTGCTCGCGGTTGGCGGTGGGTAGGTCGTCGGTCGTGGCGGTCAGGCCCCGGTGGTCGTCAACGATGGACGCTAGGGTGAGTACCTGGTTGGCCGCGGGGGTGTCTGTGGCGGCAGCAGCAGCAGCAGTTGCCACAGTCGGGACCGAGGCCGGGTCGAGTGTTCCGCACGGGGGCGAGAGGCGGACCAGCACCATGGTTGCGAGGGTGGGCTGCCTCTTCCGGGTTCGGCGTCTCCGTGACGTCAGGCGTTGCCATGAAGGGGAGCCCTCGCTCTCATTGAACGAGAGCTCTGGGGAAGAAGAGTTTGAATGGGATAGTGGCGGTTGGGCTTCACACGAGGCACTCTGTTTGCCGGCAGCCATTTTAGACCTACAGACTGCAGCAAAGTGGCCCTTTTTAAGGCACTTCTGGCACCTGGCTTTTATTGCTGGGCACTGGGACCTGCTGTGTTTGTCCCTCCCGCAGAAATAACATCTTGGATTCGCAGGGGGCAGTGTAGCAGCAGCCGACAGGGCGTCAGTATCTCGGGGGGTGGTAGGGTAGAAGGGCACTCTACTCACATCAGAACGTGGGGTCCAGTCTCTAGAGAACTCATTGGACTTTAAGGCTGCATCCTCCATTGTGATTGCAATCCGGGCCACGTCCTCTAGTTTTTTTTACCCCTTGCTCGAGCAAGAGCAGCCTCACTTCGTTCGATCGGAGCCCGACCACATAGGCATCCCGGACGAGATCGTTTGTGATCTCGCAGCAGTTTTGTCCACACAGTTACAGTCCTTGCCCAACCCCTTTAATACTTGTAAATCTGCCCTGCTGGATTCGCCGGGCTGTTGCTTCCTCGACGCAAGCACGAGCTGGGCATGAACTCTGTTCACCGGTTGATCATACAGTTCCTTCAGTACCTTTATGGCTGCGGTGTAAGTGGTCTCATCCTGGATGTTCTCGTAGACTCTCAAGGACACCATAGACAGCAATGCTGTTAGACGCTGGTTATCCTCCTCCACCTCAATGAATCTCAGGAAGTTTTCAAAGTTCAGCAGCCAGAAGTTAAAGGCTTTGAAGGCTGTAGCTGACTGTGGGTCGATATCAAGTTTTTCTGGCTGAGTTAAACGCTCCATCCCTTTCAAAAAAAATTCTTTTTGCTAATAAAATTGTAGAGCTCGTTGAAAGAATCAAAGACTTGTTGATCCAAACCAAGGCTTTTATTAGCAAAAGACCGGAGCTCTTCACAGGTGGCCGACCAGTCTGGAATGATCTGACCTGGCTAGGGACACAACCCTTTAAGGCCCAGACAATAGGTGTGGCTTAGCTCTCAGCCAATCGCTGTAAGCACAGTCTAGATACAGTAACTATATACGCTATGTACATTGGTGATAGATCTGTACTATCACACACCTGTAGTGGTCAATTAGATACAGGGGAAAATAAATACAATTATGTCAGGGAAGCAAGCATTTACAATCTCTTAATGCAAAGGTAAAAGCAAAATACAACAATGTGAAAATTTCAAAATGCAATGAAAAAATTAATTAAAGGCATATTGCTGGAACTGCATTCAAGAACATTTTTACCATCTTATTTTCAAAAACAAATTCAGGCTGAAGTTTCATTTTGCCAAATGTTACACATTTCTCATGAAATCATATTGAGTCTCTGATTTTTATTCATGTCTCCCTACTTATTAAAATCAATGTCATTGATTTGTTCATAAGCTGAAACTTCTGTGCACTGAGGATTCATATCACAACAATGTTTCAGCTTATTTATATATTCACCATTTCAGCTTTAGATTCCACAACTACTAAGGCAAAAATTTCCCTTTAGCAGAGCTTAACCTTTAATTAAGGTATATCTTGAGGAGAGGTTGAAGTAAAAATACAAGAAACAAAGCTAGAGTTGCTCATGCATACTCTGCCATTAAATGCGATCATTACTTTCCTGCATTAACACCATCTCACTTGATTTATTTATCGTCTTGAATACCATCAGCATTTGAGCTTCAGATATATTGGAGATATTTTGAAAGGTTTGCTTACTTGAGTGAAGAAATTAATTTTTAATTCTGTCCTGAGGAGGCAATCTCTATTTGAGATGATGGCCCCAGTTTCTAAATAACCCGATCGAGGATATAATAATTTTACATGCATACTGACAAGCCTCTTGAGAATCTTCCACATTTTACTGATTAATCAATCAAACATGAGAAAAAGATGGGTCACTTCATACAACAAATCTACTGCCCCAGGAATCAAAATGGTGGACCTCCGCTGAACTCACTTCAACTTTCTTAAGTATGAAGATCTAAGAATATCACAGGTGGAGTCTTACCATGCACAATTTGTGCATTCAAATCTATCATGCATAGATTGCTCTTTTAGTCCCAAACGGGCTTGACTTTGTCACTAGTCATAATTTCACTTTAGAATGACTTCCACCATCTTTGCCGTCTACTTTTGTGTCATCAGCAAACTTGGACATATATACTTCTTTCCCTCATCAACCATAATTTATATAGAATATGAACATCTGGGCCTCTGGCATAGATCTCTGCAGTCACAACTACTCCCAACCTGATAATGATCTGCTTATTTTTTTTATCTGTTTTCAGTCTGTTAACTAAACTTTAGTCCACACCTGTATATTATCAACATGATATTATTTAGCAACCTTTTGTGTGTACTTAATCAAAGGCCATCTGGAAGTCCAAATACACTACACAAATTAGTTCACACTTTTCTAGTCCATTAGCTGGAATCTTAAAAAAAAACTCCAACAGGTTGGACAAGTTCCCATACATAGGTTAGTCCACATGTGACCTAGCTAATTAGATACTACGTTGTCTTGGTGGTAGGATTCAAGGTGATGGTCGTAGGTTTATTTTTCACATTAACGATTCAACAATTTGAACGAGAAGATAAGTGGCATAGTTGTCAAGTTTGCCGATGACACTAAAATTCAAGACGGCTAATGCACAAAATTGTTGGGAGAAATTCAGCAGGTCATGCAGCATCTTTAGGAAGTGGGAGGAAGAGGAGCAGAGAGAGACACAGGAACTAGAGGCCAATGCAATTGAAGAAGAAGGGTATATTAGATTAGAACAGGCGTTAATAAATTAAAGTGACGAGCAACCAAAAATTCAGTCACTCCTGGAGATTGAATGCAGGTCCTTTACAAAGTATTTGCCCAACTGAGAACAGAAAATGTTGTGCCCTCTTACTTTTCATTGCCAAGGCTTGGATAATCTCCCTCAATGGATACCAATCTGAATCACCCACTGCCTTTCACCCTTAAAGGGCATTCCAGTGTTCTCCTTCTCACTTGTCTGCACATTAAAACGAGCCTTTAAAAAAAATCCCTTTGTTCTGACCAAAAAAACCATAGGTAATTTTCTCTCTATTGATGCTGCCTGGTATTTCCAACATTTCCAACACTATAGTAACTGATTCTCCACATCTGCATTTTTTGATAAATTCATTAAGAAGAGATTACCAGGAATTAATCCAAACAATGTATGTCGGGGCGGGGAAATGGAACACTTTGCTGCCTTTATGTCATTCACATCATTAAATCCTCATTCAGAACCGCTCAGACAAACATGTCAAGACGAAGTTTGGGTAGTTGGCCAAAACTAGGGCATGGAATCGCTAACATCTCCCTTCCGTAGTAAGAGGATGACAGACACTCTTCACCTTCCACCCAGCACTTGGCAGGTGCAGACAGCACGGGCCCAGCCCCCAGCCCCCTCCCCCCTCCCCCCCTCCCTCACTCACCCGCCCGTCCGCCCGCAGCGCTGGAGTCGCTGAAGCCTGCTCGTGCACCGGCCCTCGAGTTTACGGGACTCCCTCCACCCGGGCCTCTCCCAACCGCGACACTCCGCGGCCCAGAGCCCGGGCTTCTCTCGGCTCCTTCCCGAACGCCTCTTGCCACTCGGTGCCGGCTCTCTGCGCGTCGATTCCTCCCGCCGCCCGGACCCGGCTCCCCGAGCCCGGGTTCCTCCCGCCGCCCGGACCCGGGTTCCTCCCGCCGCCCGGACCCGGGTTCCTCCCGCCGCCCGGACCCGGTTCCTTTTCGCTACGTTCACCTCCCTTCCTTCTCCGTTTGTTTACTTCCAGTTCTTCCAGACCAGAGTCTTCGCGAGGTTTCTGCTGAATCTGGGCTTTCGACCTGATACATTTTATCATTCCTATCCCGTAAAATACTACGAATATAACAATTTATTTAAATGGCAGACATATAGAAGATTATTTTTTTGAGGAGCGTGAAATAACTTGATTATTGAATTATTTTTGGAGAGACATTTCAATACAAAGTTCTGCGAACACAAAAGATGGTTACGTGTCCGTGGCATCTCTGCTCGTGTTGTGACAAGCCCAGAGCACCCATAAACCCAGCAGCAATAGATATTCGCCAAGACAAATGGTTACTTCAACAAAAGTTGCTTTTAATTTAAACATGAAAACAGAATCACACTTTAACTTATCACTATTGACTTAACTAACCTAACTTAACCCCCTTCTAATTCTAAGTGCACATGTATGTAATGTGTGTGTAAGTTCAGAGAAGTTCTTGGGTTCACAGTCCAATCTCACTTCTCATTCTTCCAAGTTCACTTGTTACAGGCAATTCTTATACTGTGCAAAGAATTCAACATTTATAAAGTTCACCAGGCTTTGGTGCTTGAAAGGTAAATGGTTACCGCTCAGGAAGGTTCTTATCAGTTTTAAGAGAGAGATTTGTTGTTCCTTTTTAATCAGCCACTTCAGTGTCTTGCTGATGAAAATTGCCCCCTCAGGGTTCTCTTGACGATAACCTCTTTTATTCAGGTCATTACAGAGTTCCTTTTTGTTTCTCTTATTCCAAGTGAAACATTAGACAGCCAGTTCTTTCCTCTTGCATGAACCACAAGGACTTTGACCAGGCTGAATTAAAACTCACAACCCGTCTTCCACATGGGCTTTCCACAAGCTTGCCAGCTTGTCCTGATCCAGTCCCAGCTGCTGTTGCTGGCTGTAACACTGTAGAAGTGATCTCACTCTCTCTGAGAGAAAGCCTGTTTGACTCTCTCTGCTTG
The DNA here is from genome assembly GCF_036971445.1 of Narcine bancroftii. Classification (NCBI taxonomy): domain Eukaryota; kingdom Metazoa; phylum Chordata; class Chondrichthyes; order Torpediniformes; family Narcinidae; genus Narcine; species Narcine bancroftii. The sequence continues at coordinate 88,080,636 of NC_091471.1, read as the reverse complement.
CAAAACCACATGACCCTCTTAGAACAGCAAGTTCCCCTTCAGACTATCTGTGGCTCCGACAAGCTCTTTCATCTGTTGCCTTTTTGTAAACAACAATCTATTAGTGAAGTCTCGGGCACTCTCCAAAGCTTTTGCAAAGGCTCTGAGGCCCCGATCTGTTTTAAAGTGTTTGTATGTGACCTACTCTAACAAACATTTCCCAATTTATCTCCCAAAAACATATCTATATACTCTGTCACAGTCTAGCATAACTTCTCACCTGCTTCCAAACCTATAATCATCTTTTCCTTCAAGTAATTCCCAAAAAGGTCTTCAAGTTCCTCTTAAGTCTAAAATATAGCCATTGCTTTAAGATTCTTTTAATAATGTTTCAGAGCAGATAATATGTGAAACATTGATTGCTTATAAAATATTGGGCCAACTTACACTGATTTTTCACTTGGAATCTTTGGCATTGTTTATTTCTGTGATCCAGAAGGAGGCCAAAAACCCCAATCCACTCATTCTAGATCCTTTCTCATTTGGACAAAATTGGCCTTTCTCCAGTTTAGAATCTCAGCCTGATGCCCAGACCTATCCTTCTCCATAATTAACTTGAAAGTAATGGCATTATGATCACTGGACACAAAATGTTCCCCTACAGATACTTCTGTCACCTGTCCTGTCTCTTTTCCAAATAGAAGATCAAGAATTACACACTCTCTCTCTCTCTCTTGATTTCATGGGGATATGGAGACTCTTTGGTTAAGTGGGGGGGGGGGGGGGGCAGAGGTTGATTAGCCCAAAATTTTACACACATAAAAACATGTACCAATTGTGGTGCGCTATCGGACAGAAGCAAACACACAAAACATAAAGTCTGTTCTACAGGCTTTATTCAATATAAACTTCCACAGAGCTGGCTGTGAGAATGCTGTTGCAAGCTCCAAGATCCAGAAGGGCTGGACCTAGCTTATGTCCCGGAGGGTGATTGACAGCCACCTGGGTTCCCTTCAGGTCGGCTGATTGACAGCCGGCCAGGTGTTGCCTTGTCCTCCCATGCTCTTCTGCAAGTACAGAGGTGTCCCTCTACAGTGGGCTGGTGGTGTACCACCACACCAATTTCTAATAAAATGTCTTTTTATCAGTTGACGACACACAGCTCGCACAAATCAAAAACCTTTCATCAGTTGAATCATTCGCGTAACTACTTTTCCACCCCTCCCTCTCCACCCAGCCACCCACTGTGGGCGGGAGTAGTCCAAGCACATTCTCTGACAAGTATAAAGCCTCAACTAGAAGGCCCTTCGCTTCTGTTCATATTGCTTGGGAGTGGTGGAAATCGACCCCAAAACAGACAACACTAAGCCATGGAACATCACAAATCCAAAGCTAGTGCCTTTTGCTAGTTTAATTGTTCGCATAACTGTGTTTCCAGTTAAATTCCATTCCATCCACCCACCTTTGTCAGGGTAAACGGCACTGACCTTTACCTGTTGCCATGGCTGAGTGGAGATGCAAGATTGCCTCCTGCTGCTCCTTGCTCAATGACCCAGAGTTAGCTGTGAAATGTCACAGAAAGCCCCTGTGCAAATCCTTGCCCCTCCCCTCCCTCTCCACCCAGCCACCCATGGGCTACAGGCATGCTGGGGTAGAATATACCAGAAGGGAAAGCTTCATGGAACATTGAGGTCAGGTGGTCCTCTCTGTGATCACCTCTTCCTTTCATCATTCTCGGCTATATTCTCTCCTATATTCCTGCTCCTTGTTTTCCTTCAATGGTAGGACAAACTCAATGGGCTGAATGGCCTAATTCCACTCCTATGTCTCATTGCCTTATGAACAGTGGCCTAAGAATTGCAACATTAACCAGCACAGAGTGGATCATGTTATGTATCAAGAGAGTATTGCAGGCAGTTCTTGTCTGCATATTTATATCTTTTGTGTCCTGATGGGAAGATTGCCACCTCCATGTGGTTCTGAGATGGTGGTTGTCTACTGTCCTTTCCAGTGCATTTGGGAGCACTGGACTGGAATGAAGAGCAGCACAATTAGTGTAGTGGTTAGCATGATGCTGTTTCAGTGCCAGTGACCTGGGTTCAAATCCAGTGCAGCCTGTAAGGAATTTGTACTGTTACAAGCCCAGAGGTCTCCAAAACCCAGCAGCAATAGAAATTTGCCAAGACAATGGTTACTTAAACAAAAGTTGGTTTTTTTTTAAACTAAATAACAGGATCAAACTTTAACTTATTACTATTAACCTAACTTAACCCCCTTCTAATTCTAACTGCACGTGTATGTAATGTGAATATGTTCAGGAAAATTCTCTGTTTAACTTCTCCAAGTTCACCAGTATCAGGCAATTCTCATACTATGCACAGAATTTAACATTTATGAATCTTCACCAGGCTCTGGTGCTTAAAGTTAAATGGTTACGGCTCAGGAAAGTTCTTGTTGGTTTCAGAGAGATAATTGTTACTCACTGGGCACACATAAACTGATTTCCTCCAATCAGTCACTTCAGTGTCTTGCCAAAGAAACTTGCCCCATCATGGATTTTCCAAATGATAACTATTCTTCCAGGTCACCACTAAGTTCCCTGTTTCCCTTCTTTCAGGAGAAATACTCTAGCCAGCCATTTCCTCCTTTAAGGACTGCAAGGGTTTTGAACAGGCTGAACTCAGAACTTACAACCCATCATCAAAATGGAGTTTTTCAACAAGCCTACCAGCTTGCCATTTTGCAGCCTCAACTGCCACTGTAGAACTGACCTCTCTCTCTCTCCAAAAGAGAAATCACCTGTTTGTTTATTTTCTCTCTACTTGCTAAAACCACATGACCTCTTCCAGGGCTCCAAACTCAATAGTCGAAAGATCTTATCAGCATCCTGAGCCTGGACATGATCAACATTATGTTTCATTTGCACCTCCTTTTGAAGTCTTTTCCAAAGCAGTTCCATTGTCTCTGCAAAGTCACTGGTGACACAATGTCACTTCAGCAAAGCTCTTGCATTTTAAATGAGATGTCTTTTGTGAAGTGTTACTCTGTGAAGTGTAACCTACACTAAACACCCACAATCTATATCTTTTAAAGACATATTTAACCCATAACCATTCTAGCATATCCCGTAACAGTACGTTCTCCTTGTGTCGCAATAGACAATAGGTGTAGGAGTAGGCCATTTGGCCCTTTGGGCCAATACTGCCACTCACTGGATCATGGATGATCATCCACAATCAGTATTCCCCATTCCTGCCTTCTCATATCCATTAATGGGAGTGTATTATAGACCACCAAATGGGCTGAGGGAATTAGAGGTACAAATTTGTAAGGATACATGTGTAATAAACACAAGGTGGTAGTTATGGGAGATTTCAACTTTCTGCACATTAACTGGGATGCCCATACAGTAAGCGAGCTGGATGGGTTAGAGTTTGTTAAATATGTTCAGAAAAGTTTTCTTAATCAGTACACAGAAGAACTGACTCAAGAGGGGAAAATAATGGATCTGCTATTAGTGAACGAGATAGGTCAGGTGACAGAGGTTTGTGTTGGGGAACACTTTGGGTCTAGTGATCAGAATACTATTAGTTTTAGGCTAGTAATGAAAAAAATAGAGATGGGCTAAAGGTTGAGATTCTTGATTGAAATAAAGCAAATTTCAAGGGGATGAGAAAAGTTTTGGAGGGCGTGGCTTGGGATAAGATATTTTCAGAGTAGAATGTAGCAGATAAATGGAGGATATTCAAGGAGAAATTTTGAGAACACAAAGTTGATATGTCCTCATGAGGATTAAAGGAAAGGTTAGAAACTGAAGGGGGCATTAGTTTTCAAAAAATATTGGGAACTTGGTTTGGAGCAAGAGAGATGTGTACAACAGGTATAAACAGCAGGGAACAGGTGAATTGCTTGAGGAATACAAGAAGTGTAAAAAAAAGTCTTAAGAAAGAAATTAGAAAGACTAAAAGAGATATGAATCTGCTTTGGCAGGCAAAGTAAAATTAAATCCAAAGAGTTTCTATAGGAACATTAAAAATAAAAGAATAGTGAAGGATAAAATTGGGCCTCTTGAAAGATCAGTGGGGTAGGATCCATGAGAAGTCAGAGGAGATGGGAGAAATTTTAAATGATTTTTTTTCTTCAATATTCACTAAGGAAAAGAATATTGAGCCAGATGAAATGAAGAAATATGATAGAGAGGTCATGGATAATATAAGAATTAATGAGGAGGTAGTGTTTAATATATTAAAAAAGATCAAGATGGATAAATCTCCGGGTCCTGACAAAATATTCCCTAGGACCCTAAGGGAGGTTAGTGAAAAATAGTGGGGGCTTTGACAGAAACATTAAAATGTCACTGGCCATGCGGGAGGTGCTGGAGGACTGGAGGGTGGCTCATGTTGTTCCGCTGTTCAAAAAAGGATCCAAAAGTAAACCTGGTAATTATAGGCCAAGATTGACGTCAGTGGTGGGTAAATTAATGGAAAGTGTTCTTAAAAATCTTATATACAACTATTTGGAAGGACAGAGATTGATTCAGAGTAGTCAGCATGGTTTTGTACGAGGCAGATCATGTTTTACAAATCTTATAAAGTTTTTTGAGGCGGTTACTAAAAAGGTTGATGAGGGGAAGGCTGTGGATGTTATCTATTTGGAGTTTAGTAAGGCTTTTAACAAGGTTTCTCATAAGAGGTTAGTAAGGAAGATGGAAGCATTAGGTATTAATGATGAGGTAGTGAAATGGATTCAACAGTGCTTGGATGGGAGATGCCAGAGAGTAGTGTTGGAAAATTGTATGTTGAATTGGAGGCCAGTGATTAGTAGAGTACCTCAGAGATCGGTATTGGGTCCACTGCTGTTTGCAATATATATGAACGATCTAGATGATAGAGTGGAAAATTTGATTAGTAAATTTGTGATGATACATAGGTTGGCAATGTTGTGAACAGTGAGGAAGATTATCAAAGCTTATAGGGTGATATAGGACAGTTAGCAGAATGGGCTGGAAGATGGTAGATGGAGTTTAATACTGATAAATGTGAGGTGCTACATTTTGGTAGGACTAATCAAAATTGGACATACACATTAAATGATAGACAATTGAGGAGTGTAGTGGGACAAAGGGATTTAGGAATCATGATACATAATTTCCTAAAAGTTGAATCACTTGTAGATAGGGGGGGGGGGGGGGTGAAGAAACCATTTGGTCTGCTGGGTTTCATAAATCAGAGTTAGGATGTTATGTTGAAGTTGTATAAGGCATTGGTGAGGCCAAATTTGGAATACTGTGTGCAGTTTTGGTTACCGAATTACAGGAAGGATATAAACAGAATAGAGAGAATGCAGAGGAGGTTTATGAGAATGTTGCCGAAGTTTCAGGATTTGAGTTACAGGGAAAGGTTGAGCAGCTGGGACTTTATTCCCTGGAGCATAAACGATTGAGGGGTGATTTGATAGAGTATTTAATATTATAAAGGAGACAGATAGAGTCAATGTGGATAGGCTTTTTTCCATTGAGAGTGGGGGAGGTTCAAACAATAGGGCATGGATTGAGAGTAAAAGGGGAAAAGTTTAGGGGAAATGTGGGGAATTTCTTCATGCAGAGGGTGGTAGGGGTGTGGAATGAATTTCTGGCAGAGGTGATAAAACAAGATCGATGTTAATATTTAAGGAAAAGTTGGATAGGTATATGGAAGGGAGAGGTATGAAGGGAGAGGTATGCAGGTCAGTGGGACTAGGTTCAAGAAATTGTTCAGCATGGATTAGAAGGGCCAAACTGGCCTGTTTCTGTGCTGTAAATGGTTATATAGTTATATGGCTATCTTTAAGAGTTCTATCTAACTCTTTCTTGAAAGCATCCAGAGAATTGGCTTCCACTGTCTTCTGAGGCAGAGAATTCCATAGATCCACAACTCTCTAGGCGAAAAAGTTTTTCCTCAACCCTGTTCTAAATGGCTTCCCCCTTATTCTTAAACTGTGGCCTCTGGTTCTAGACTTCCCCAACATCAGAATCATGTTTCCTGCCTCTAGCATGTCCCTCAGTAATCTTATATGTTTCAGTCAGATCCTCTCTCATCCTTCTAAATTCCAGTGTATACAAGTCCAGTTGTTCCAATCTTTCAACGTATGACAGTCCCGCCATCCCAGGAACCAATCTTGTGAACCTATGCTGCACTTCCTCAATAGCAATAATGTCCTTGCTCAAATTTGGAGACTAAAACTGAACACAATACTCCAGGTAGGGTCTAGCCAGGGCCCTGTACAACTGCAGAAAGACCTCTTTGCTCCTAAACTCAACTCCCCTTGTTATGAAAACCAACATGTCATGAGCTTTCTTCACTGCCTGCTGTACCTTTATGCTTACTTTCAGTAAATGATGAACAAGGACACCTAGATCTCATTGTACTTTTGCCTAACTTGACACCATTCAGATAGTAATTTGCCTTCCTGTCCTTGACAGCAAAATGAATAACTTCACATTTATCCACATTAAATTGCATCCATTCACCCAAACTGTCCAAGACACCCTGCATTCTCATAACATCCTCCTCACTTTTCACACTGCCACCCAGCTTTGTCTCATCTGCAAATTTGCTAATGTTACTTTTAATCCCTTCATTTAAATTGTTAATGTATACTGTAAATAGCTGTGGTCCCAGAACTGAGCCTTGCGGTACTCCACTAGTCACTGCCTGCCATTCTAATAGGGACCCATTAATCCCTACTCTTTGTTTCTTGTCTGCCAACAAATTTTCTATCCATGTCAGTACCCTACCCCTAATGCCACATGGTCTAATTTTGCCCACCAATCTCCTATGTGGAACCTTATCAAAGTCTTTCTGAAAGTCCAGGTACACTAATCCACTGGCTCTCCCTTGTCTATTTCCATAATTACATCCTCAAAAAATTCCAGAAGATTAGTCAAGCATGATTTTCCCTTCTTAAATTCATGCTGTCTTGGACTGATCCAAATGTACTACTATTTCATCTTTTTTAATTGACTCCAGCATCTTCCCCACTATTGATGTCAGGCTAACTGGTCTACAATTCTCTTTTTTCTCTCTCCCGCCTTTCTTAAAATGTGCTTCAAAGTAAAAAAACCATGGCTCTGCTAACCTTGCCTCATCAGACATATTTTCCAAAACAGGCAACATTCTGGTAAATCTCCTCTGCACCCTTTGCATAGCTTCCACAAGCTTCCTGTAATGATTGACCAGAAATGAATGCATTATTCTAAATGCATTCTCACCAGAGATTTATAAAACTGCAATATTACCTCACGGCTTTGGAACTCAATCCATGATTAATGAATCCCAACATATCATAGGCCTTCTTAACTGTCTTGTCAAACTGCGCAGCAACCTTGATAGATCTATGGATTTGGACTCCCAAGGTCCCTCTGTTCTTCTACAGTGTTAAGTATCCTACCATTAACCATGAAATTTGTCTTCAAGTTTGACCTAATAAAATGCATTACCTCACACTTTGAATGAACTTGATCTGCTACTTTTCCATCCAACTCTGCATCCTATTTATATCCCATTGTAAACTATAACAGCCTTCAACACTGTCCACAACACCTCCAACCATCGTATCATTTGCAAACTTCCTTCAGGTCATATATGAAAAGCACAAAGAGCATGGGTCCCAGAAAAGATCGCTGCAGAACTTCACTAGCCACTGGGCTTCAGTGACTCATGGAGTTTCCATCCACTACTATTTGCTTTCTACAGCCAAGTCAATTCTGAATCCACACAGCTGAAGTTTCATGGATTCCATGCCACATGAAGTTTTGAAAAAGCCTTACTGAAATCCATATACAACACATCTATGCCCTACATCAATTTCTTTTGTTATTTCCTCAAAAAACTCAATTGGGCTCATGAGGCATGACCTTCCCCTCACAAAGCCAAAATGACTATCCCTGAGAAGACATTTCTACTTCAAATGTTCATAAATCCTGTCCTTAAGAATCTCTCCAAAAATTTGCCCACACTGTTGTAAGACTTACTGATCTATAATTCCATGGATTCTCCCTATTACCTTTTTTAAGTAAGAGGACCACATTTGCCATTCTCTCATCCTGCATGACTCTCCCTGAGGCCAAGAAGAATGCAAAGATCATGACCAATGCCCCAGCAATCTCTTCCCTCCCCATAGCAGCCTAGGGTACATCTTGTCTGGTCCCAGGGACATCAATCCTCATGTTTTTAAGAAGACCCAGCATTTCCTCTTTCTTACTCTCAACTGGTCCAGCATTAAAGCTTGTTCTATGCCGACTTCTCCTTGGCCAAGTTCCTTTTATCTGGTGAATACTGAAGCAAAGTATTCATTTTTGACCTCCCCAACATCCTCTGCATCAAGGCACATTTTGCCTTCTTTATTCTTAAACTGTTCTACCTTCACTCTCATCACACTGTAAGCATTAAAATGTCTTTGGGTTTTCCATAATCCTATTTTCCAAGGCCTTATCATGTCCCCTTCTAACTCTTCTAGCTCCTTTCTTTTCCTTCCTGGCTACCAGGCTAATTCTCGTGAACCCTTCCTGTTTTTTGCTTCCTAAATCTAATGTATTCTTCCTCTTCCTTGTAACTTGCTGCTTCACCCATTTTGTCATCCGCGGTTCCCTTTTCCTGCCATCTTTTTCCTGTCTCCGATGAACAAACCTATCTAGATCCCTGGGCAAGTAGTCCCTAAACCATCCTCCACATTTCTTCTGTGCTTTCTCTTGAGAAATTGAGAATTGTTCCCAATTTACTGTCCCTAGTTCCTGCCTCGTGGCTACTTTCAAGGATCCTGGATCTATCTGTACATCAATACTTTTAAGAGTCCCGCCATTCATTATATATGATAGTCTTACATATGACATCTCAAATAAGATAAATGAAGTTACACATTCTCATTTTATCCCTTTGCATTTTTTTTTATATTGTGGATTGTTTTCCAGCTTTTTCAAGCATTTCCCAAACAACTTGATCTTTGTCATAAAAATATACCATATTGATGAAATTGTTTCCTGCTCCCTGTTTATTTTGATATTTATTAATCCTCTGCTTCTGATGTCTCATTCTTGCACATGAAGAAAATGCTCAGTTTCAGGCATTCCAGTCCTACAGCAACTTGCCAGCCTCTGGGTCATGAACAATACTTAGGTGCCCTCTAGAGGTATTAACATGATCTTCGTCCGCGAAACCAAGCCAAAGAAGATAAACCATTATGTTGAGGAGCAGTTTCTATCACAAAAAATCAGAGTTGCTCATCTCTAATTTTAGGATCTTGGAGCTGATTTTTTTTAAATCATTTTTGGTGCATGCTCTGTTAACTATGGAGTTGTCAAATTTAATTCTATAAGTTCCTAGTTCAACGCAAGAAGTTCCTCCAGCAGATGGTTTAAGTTCACTTTATTTAATGTATGAAGTGCAGCCTCACCAACATGGTTAAGAAGATGAAATAATAAGACTTATTGCACAGGCTTTTTGACCGTTCTCAAACTTCGCAAGCATCACTAAAATTATACTTCTCTATATGAGTATTGAATATTTTACCACACTCTTTGAAACATGCAGTGGATTGGTCAAGTGTGGATGAACTGAGCTCTAATCAGAGAATGTACAGCTACCGTTAACATTTGCAGCTTACCTATTGATATGGCTGAAGGCAGTAAACCTCTTGTCAGGATTTTTTTGGAAGAATTATATTTGTAAGTATATTTTTGAGAAACAATTTTGGCATGATGCTATCTAGTGAAGGTTAGAAGGAGATGATTGTTCCTTCCCTTGTGATTTTTCTTATTTACTAACCTGCTACTCAAGAGACAAAATAATAAAAACTGACAGGGCAGGCTGCATCTATGGGAGGAAATTGGACATGCGAGTACACTGTAACAGGCCAATTTGGCCCTACGAGTCCATGCCACCCAATTTACACACCATTAACCTACACCACTCTACGTATTTGAAGAGCCCCCAGAGAAAACCCACACAAACACGCAGAGCACATGCAAACTCCTTACAGACAATGTGGAATTTGAACCCAGGTCCGGTCCCAATCGCTGGCTCTGAAAAGGTATTGTGCTAACCACTACGCCACATTCTTCAGATTAACTCTGTTTCTGTTCCCCTAGATGTGGTATGACCTGCCAAGTTTTTCCAGAGTTGTTTTGTTTTATTTTGGATTTCCAGCATCTGAAGTTGTCTTGATGAGCACAGCTATTATACTGATCAGTTTTATATATATCGTCCCAGTTCTTTTCCAGACCAGAGTGGACAGTTCCTTTAAGGGAAATGTTGCAAATGAAACTGTTTTCCGAACTTATCAGCACTTAATACATCCTTAAGTCTTTGATGGAGAGGAGTTCATTGATGCAGAAGCTTGGAATGATTAACTCAAGAACTGGTAGGAATGTCTGAGAACTCCGAAACTGGCCAAAACAACAAATACATGAAGAATCTTCCCATTGTTATTAGTTTATATTTCAATGCAATTCAATTTGTGGGGACTTTCCTACTCAGAGTAATATCCTGGTATTTCCCTCAGTTAGGCTGACAGAATAAATTGTGAATGAATATTAGAAAAAAATTACTAATAAAATCATAAAAATCAATGTAAGCACAAAGTTAATTTCCAATGGTAGAAGGAACGCCTTCGAGAAAAGGGTCATGAACAAATAATCTGGTTATTTCTTTCTACACATCCATTTTTAGGGATGTGGGCATCACAGGCATGGGCAGCATCTCTTGTCCATCTGTAACTATAGTTGACAAAGTACTTGTGGTGAGCCACATTCTTCAATTGTTGCAGTCATCATAGAACATTAGACCATAGAAACAAGCCCTTCGGCCCTGCTAGATTGTGCCAGACAATTTTTCTGCCGTGTCCCACTGACTTGCACACACTCCATAGACTCTGATTTACACTGACTTACACTCTGATGTTCCTCTCAGAACCTTTGGCATTGTTTATACCCCTCCCATCCATGTACCTGTCCAAATTCTTCTTAAATGTTAAAATTAAGCCCACATTCACCACTTCAGGTGGAAGTTCATTCCACACTCCCACTGCTCTCTGTGTGAAGACGTTCCCTCTCCTGGTTCCCCCTAAACTTTTCTCATTTCACACTGGTTTGTATCACCCACCCTCAGTGGAAAAGGTCTACCTCCATTTACTCTGTCGATTCCCCTAATAATTTTAAATATCTCCATCAATCCCTCATTCTTATATGCTCCATGGAAAAAAGTTGTAATGTGTTTAACCATTCCCTTTAATTCAGTTCCTGAAGTCTTTCTATCTTGTTGATATCTTTCCTATAGTTAGCTGACCAAAACTGCACACAATACTCCAAATTTGGCCTCATTAATATCTTATATAAATTTACCATAACAACTCAAATCGTATATTCAATACTTTGATTTACGAAAGCCAAAAGCTCTCTTTTCAACCCTATCTACTTGTGAAGTCACTTTCAGGGAATTATGTATCTGTATTTCCAGAACCATGTGTCTACCACACTCCTCCGTGCCCTACCATTTATGGTGTATTTCATTTATTGTTTTGTCCTTCCAAAATGCAATACTTCACACTTGTCTGCATTTAACTCCATCTTCCATTTTTCATCCCATTTTTCCAGCTGGTCCAGATCCCTCTGCAAGCTTTGAAAACCTTTTTGCTGCCCACAACATCTCCAATTTTTGTGTCATCTGCAAACTTGCCGATCAAATATACCACATTATCATCTTGATCATTGATATAGATGACAAACAACATTGGTCTCAGCACTGACCCTTGAAGCACACCACTAGTCACAGGCCTCCAGTCTGAGAAGCAATCATCTACCACTACTCTCTGGCTTCTCCCGTATAGCCAATTTCAAATCTAGTCGATTACCTCACCATGAATACCTAGCATATGAAACTTCCTGGCTAACCTCCCATGAGGGACCTTGTCAAAGGCTTTATTAAAGTCCATGTAGACAATATCCACAGCTTTTCCTTCATCAAATTTGGGTGGGTGAATCCAGGACAAGAAGGCATAGTCTTAGAATTAAGAGGTACCCATTTAAAACAGAGATGTGGAGAAATTTCTTTAGCCATAGGGTTGTGGATTTGTGAAATTTGTTGCCACATACAGCTTTGGAGGCAGTCATTGTGGAAGTTTAAGGGGGGAGATTGATAGGGATATGGGGAAAAGGCCAGAACTTGGGACAAGATGTGAGAAAAGTTTAGGTTAGGTGAATTTGCGGAGAAGACTCGATGGGCAAAATGGCCTACTTCTGTTTTTTTTTTAACCTTGTGATCTTGTGAACTTTCCTGGTAACTTCCTCAAAAAACTCTTATCAGATTGGTTAAACATGGCCTATCATGCACAAAGCCATGTTGACTATCCCTAATTAGTCCTTGGCTATCAAAATCTTGTAAATCTAATCTCTTAGAACACTTCCAATAATTTATCTACTACTGACATCAGACTCATTAGCCTATAATGTCCAAGGTTACTTTTGGAGCCTTTTTGAAACAACACAACATCCTGAGCAGCCCTCCAATCCTCCGGCACCACACCCGTGGCTAAGGACATTTTAAGTATTTCTGTCAGGGGTTCTGCAATTTTTTCACTAACCTCCCTCAAGGTCTGAAGGAATATCTTGTCAGACACTGGGGATTTATCCACCCTTATATGTTTTAAGGTATCAAACATCTCTTCCTCTTTAATCTGTAGCAGATCCATGACTTCATGTTTGTCTTCCTAACTTTCTTTGACTCTGTACCAGTTTTCTGAGTAAATACTAATTCAAAAAACCTATTTACAATTTTGCCCATTTCTTTTGGCTCCATTTATAGCCAACCACTCCGATCTTCAAGGAGCCCAATTTTTTCCCATAGTATCCTTTTGCTCTTAACATTCCTGTAAAATCCGTTAGGATTTTCCTTCGCATTATCTTCCAAAGCAATCTCATGTTCCCCGACACATACTTCTGTCGCCTGTCCTGTCCAGTTCCCTAATAGGAGATCCAGTATTGCATTTTCTCTAGTTTGTATCTCTATATATAGATTTAGAAAACTTTCCTGAACACATTTAACAAATTCCTTTTACGGTATGAAAGCCCCAATCAATATATGGAATGTTAAAATCTCCTACTATCACAATCTTATGTTTCCTGGAACTGTCTGCTACCCCTCTACAGATTTTCTTCTCCAATTCTTGTTGACCATTGGACAACCCCGTGAGTGTGGTCATACCTTTCCTGTAGCCTCAGTAGACGAGTCCTCTGGTCTGTCCTGCCTGAGCACAGTTGTGATACTTTCACAAATGGGCAATACTACTCTTACCTCTTTCATTCCCCCCCCCCCACAACCCCCGCTCCCATTCTATTGCATCTAAAGCTAGAACATTGAGCTGCCATTCCTGCCCCTCCTGCATCCAAGTTTCAGTAATGGTCACAATGTCATAATTCTACATGTCAATCCATGCTCTAAGATCTTCTATCTTTCCTACAGTATTTCTTGGATTGAAATGGGTGTACCTGAGGAAATTTACACCACATGCAATTTTCACATCATCTTTTCCCTTCTCCACTCCTCAGTCTGCTCTGGCCTTGTAGTTCCTCTCCCCCTGAAAATCTAGTTTAAACACCCTGGAACAGCACTAGCAAATCTTCCTGCAAGGATATTAGTCCCCCTCCAGTTCAGATGCAAAACATCCCATTGGAACAAAACCCACCTTCTCTGGAAGAGAGTCCAATGATCTAGAAACCTAAAGCCCTCTCCCCTGCATCTTCTCTTTAGCCATGTGTTAAGCTTGATTATCCTCTTTTTTTCTAATCTCACTAATATGTGGTATGGTTATCAATCCTGAAATCACAACCCTAGAGGTACTGCCTTTCAACTCTGCACCTAACTCCCCGAACTCTCTCTACAGAACCTCTTCACTTTTCTACCCAGATCATTGGTCCCTGCTCACCGTCCCTCCTGAGAATGCCGTGAACTTGATTTGAGATATCTTGCACCCTGGTCCCAAGGAGGTAACATACCATCTGGGAATCTCAGTCCTTTCTATATAAACTGTTATCTGTCCCCCTAACTATGAAATCCCCTCTCACTACAGCTCACCTGTTTTCCACCTTTCCCTCTTAATCACAAGACCAGACTTCATGCCAGAATCCTGATCTTCCTGGTGAATGTACTCTCAAAATACTGTTAGATAGGAAATTTCAGAACTTAAACCAAGCAAAGATGAAAGAATAATAATATATTTCCAAGTCCAGATAATGTGTGACAACCTGCTGGTGGTAGTGTTCACATACATGTGCTGCCCTTATCTCTCCTGTTGATAGACATCACTGATTTGGAAGAGGTTGTCAGTATAATCCATGTGAATAACCACAATGTATTTTGTAAGTTGACACATAGTGAGGTTGGTAGAAGCAATGAATATTTCAGTTGTCAAGTTGGTGGGTGGGGGAATCAAATGCCCCCCACCCCCTGGAAAATGTGAAGATTTTTGAATGTAATTGGAAGTGCACCCATCAAGTGGCAAATATCCTTCATGATCCTGACCTATGCCTTGCAGATCATGGAAAGATTTTGTGGTGTGAGACAGCATGTGAAATACCCAACTTCTTACCTGTAGTAAGACCATAGTTTTTAAAAAAAGTAAAATGAAAACAAAGAATGCTTAGCAGGCCATGCAACATCATTGGAGGGAGAAATTGGGCTAATGTTTCAAGTTGATCAATCATCACGGTATCCAAAAAGAGTAGTGTGAGCTGCCTCAACGACTACTTCCCAGTAGCACTAATTTCTACTGTGATGAAATCTTTGAGAGGCTGAACATGGCCCGAGTTAACATATACCTAAGCAAAGATCTGGACCCGCTGCAATTCACTTATCGTCACAATCGCTCCACAGCAGATGCAATATCGTTGGCTCTCCACTCATCTCTGACTCACTTCAAAAACAACAATTCATACATACGGCTGCTCTTCATCAACTACAACTTGCCCTTCAATACCATTATTCCCTCAGTGCTGGTCAAAAAGCTACAAACTCTAGGCCTCTGTACCCCATTCTGCAACTGGATCCCTGACTTTCTTATTGGAAGACCACAGACAGCACAACATCTCCTTCTCTCTCATTCTCAACATAGGCACACCCCAAGGATATGTGCTTAGCCCACTGCTCTACTCATTATACACACATGACTGTGTGGCCACACACAAATCCAATGCCATTAATAAGTTTGCCGATGATACCAGTTGTCGGCAAAATCACAAATGACAATGAGGAAGCATACGAGAGGAAGATAGATCAGATCATTGAATGGTGTAACAATAACAACCTTGTGTTCAACATCAGCAAAACAAAGGAGATGATTGTGGGCATCAGGAGGAAGTTAGGGGACATGATCCAGTCCTCACTGAGGGCTCAGTAGTGGAGAGGGTCAAGAAATTCAAATTCCTTGGGGTCAACATCTTTGAGGATCTGTCTTGGAGCCACCGTATTTGGTACAATTATAAAGAAGGTTCTCCAGTGGTTATACTTCGTGAGGTGTCTGATGAGATTCAGTATGTCACTGAAGACTCTCATAAACCTCTACAGATGTACTGTGGAAACCATTCTGGCTGGTTGCATCAATGCCTGGTATGGATGTGCCAACTCTCAGGACAAGAATAAACTCCAGAGGGTTGTTAACTCAACCTGTGACATCACAGGCACCAGAAATCACTCTATCGAGGACATCTACATGATGTGGTGTCTTAAAAAAGCAGCCTTTATCCTCCAAGACCCCCACCACCCATGCCTTGCCCTTTTCACTCTGCTACCATTAGGAAAAGGCTACAGGAGCCTAAAGACAAGCACTCAATGGCACAAGGACAGCTTCTTCCCCACTGTCATCAGATTCCCTTTCTTTTTAAAATATTTTTTATTGAGTTCAACAAAAATACACGCATCTAAATTCAAAACATAGGCTGGAATATAAGAAAAGATTTAAATAAAACCAAATTATCTCTTACATACCTAACATTAAGAAGACCAATAAGGAAAGGTTAAAATTAATTAATAAATTTGCTCAAGATAAAATTCTGGACTTGTATAAAAGGAGAGTAGAACTTGAAACTAAATTTGACTTTCTTTGTACCTACCCTATTGAACAACACTTGTTGAAGAGTAAGATTTATTTTTACATTCATGAGGAAAAATCGGGAAAATTGCTGGCCAGACAATTAAAAGGATTGTCTGCGAATAACAAATTAATAAGATTTGAATGGGAGATGGCAAGACCACCAGTGATTTTTTAAAAACTAAATGACACTTTCAGAGAATTTTACTCCAATCTTTACAGCTCTGAATTTAATAAAGATTATACTTTAATGTCAGACTTCTTGGATCGCGTTAATTTACTTTCGCTTTCTCAGAACAGTCATATATAAGTCTGGAGGCTCCTATTTTTCAGGAGGAAATACTATCAGCTATTTTCTCCTTACAACCTGGTAAATTTCCAGGACCAGATGAATCCAGTTGAAATTTATAAATCTTTCTCCAAATGGCTGGTACTTTCACTTAAATATGGATTTGATGATTCTTTTAAAGATGGGAAGCTTCCATTATATTTTAATGATCCTTGTATATCTCTTATTTTGAAAAATGGGAAAGATCCTGTTGAATGTGCTTCATACAGACCTATTTCATTACTTAACATAGACATGAAGATACTATCTAAAATTTTGGTCCATAGATTAGAGAACATCTAACCATTAATTACTGATCTGGATCAAACAATTTTTTTATCAAAAATCATTATTTTTTATTATAATATACATTGATTATTGAATATCTTGTATTTACTCTGCTCTTGAATGTGTTCTTGCATTATATACCAAGAATGTTTTTGATCAGGTGGAATGGGATATCCTTTTGCTAGTTTATAAAAGTTTAATTTTGGCCCAGATTTTATCAAATGGATTAAATTACTGTACTTGTGTCCCATGGCCACAATTCATACCAATTCACACCAGTGAAAACTTTTTAGGCTTTAACGGGGAATGAGGCAAGGTTGCCCTGAGAGTCTTTTGTTTATTGACTTGGTATTAGAACCCCTAGCTATAGCTTATGGGAGTGTAGAAAATTTTTAAGGGAAAATTAGGAATGGTATTTAACATGAAGTTTCTTATATGCAGATGATCTTTTGCTTTTTATTTCAAATCCAGAGGTTGCTATACCAAATATATTAACCTCATTTGTCCATATGGGCCAGTTTTCAGGAATCTGCAAAAGAGTGAATTATTACCCCTAAAGGGTCTTTAAGATATTTCAAATTCCCTTTTAAGTTAGTGAATGATCAGTTTTAGTACCTTGGAATTACAAGAGTTATAAGAATGTATTGAAGGAAATGTTTTTCTGCAATTTTAATCAGGTTAAAGTGATATTATTGGGATGATCACCTTTTTCTATTACAATGTTTTGATGTATGAATTCAATTAGAATGAATATATTACTGAATTTTTTATATTTTTTTGCAGTCTATATCAATTTTTATCCCTAAATATTTTTTTTTGATTCACTGGATTCACTTATTTCTTCATATATATTTCAATTAAAACAACCTCATTTAAACAAAGCACATCTTCAAAAAACTAAAAGGAGGGGGGACTGTCACTTCCAAACTTTAGATTCTACTATTGGGTGGTTAATATACATAATTTTCTTCTTTTGTTAAAATTTGATAAATTAGTTGACCACCCTTCTTGGGTGGAAACAGAATTGAATTTCTCTAAAAAAAAATCCTTGGGTCCTTTTTACCTTTCTCTTTTTCTAAATAAACAAGCAATCCAACAATGAGGCATAGACTGATAATATGGGCACAATTTAGAATATTTCTTTGGAATCCATAATATTTCTCTTGCCAGTCCTATTACAGCTAATCAATGTTTTTTTTAAAATCTTCTTTGTCATACACAGGAGTGGTATAGACTAGGTATCAAAATTTTCTTTTCTTTCTGTTTAAAATATTTTTATGAAGTTTAACATATAAGCATAAATACAGAATTTGAGAATTACATAATTCATTTTTGTATACAAGTACACACAAAAAAACCAGAAAAAAAGTGGATAAATCTACATCAATATTTGCCTCTAATACCTCAAAAACATTTCATTGAAATGATCTCTGTGACCATGTTAACCCCATTTGTTGAAATGACAAATAAAGAAAAAAAGAAAAAAAAGCCCTAAAACTGTATCTAATCTATCTCCTCCCTCTAATCAAGATTACCATAAATTAATTTTTTTTTAAATCAATAATATGAAACCACTGGTGACTCCTGGAGAACAGGCAATGAATCACCAGAACATAAAATAATTGTTAATTCTTCCAATTATGAAAAAAATTCTAAGAATGGGCCCCATAATTTCATAAATTGAAACTTTCAATCTTTAATATTACATCTAATTTTGTCTAAACTTAAATAGGACATTATTTCATATAACCACTATGTATGAGTAGGGGATGAATCATCTTTCCATTTCACTAAAATTGTTCATCTGGCTATCATCGTGGTAAAAACTATAACTTTTTCCTGAGATGCCAATATGTTTTTCTGAATCACATGAAAAACCAAACAGAGCAATTAACAGGGCAAAATTCTAAATTAATCTTAAAAATCATTGATAACATTTGGAAATGCATTTCCAAAATCTCTCTAAATTTGGCCACTCCCAAAACATATCAATCAAAGAAGCTTCAAAAACTACATTTCTCACATATGCAATATCTGGATAAAAATGAGATCATTTAAGATCATTTAAGAACTCATTTATGAGCTCTGTGTACTACCTTAAATTGTAATAAGCAGTGTCTTGCACAAAATAAGGAATCATTAATCAAGCTGAGAGTAGTAGAGAACCAATCTTCATCTGAAAATGTTAAGTTCAAATCTCATTCCCAAACACTCTTGATCACAGCCATGGGAACTGAGTTTAAATCCAATAAATTATTATAAATACATGATGAAATCCACAATGAAAATAAGACCATCTTCAAAAGAGCACATTAAATGGAGGATTATCACATCTAGATTGTAGATTGTACTATTGGGCCTTTGGATAAGCCAATGAATCACCCTTCTGGGTAGAATTGGAATTGCAGTTTTCCAAAAAAACTTCTATCTTGCCAATTTTAGAATAATTTTTACCATTTTCCTTTTCAATATTAACACATATCTGTTAATGAGAAATAGGTTGAGAATTTGAGCTAAATCTAGGAAATTCTTCAGAATTAATGGTTTTCACTGGCTAGTCCAATTATAGGTAACCATCTTTTTCAACTGTCTTTGTTGGATGTAGGTTTCAATGAATGGCAATAGACTAGGTATTGAAAGTTTTAATGATCTCTTTATTCGAGATAATTTTGCCTCTTTCAAACAATTATCAGCTAAATTTAATTTACAAATTAGACCAATGGCTCTCAACTTCTTTCATTTCACTCACATGCCATAGGTGCTCTGTGATTAGTAAGGGATTGCTTAAGGTGGTATGTGGGTGGAAAGAAAAAGTTTGAAAGCCACTGTTTTAATTGTATATAATTGACCCGTTAGGTGCACAGTTTCATAAGTAAAGGAAATGGGCCAAATGACAATTTTTCTCAAGCAAAATATATGGGTCTAGAGCAGTGATTCTCAACCTTCCTTTCCCACACACATATCACCTTAAGCAATCCCTTACTAATCACAGAGCACCGATGGCATAGGGATTACTTAAAGTGGTATGTGCGTGGAAAGAAAAAGGTTGAGAACCACTGAATTAGACATTTTGTTCAGTCTAAGCTTTCAAATTTTCCATGAATTTCCAATACTAATATTCTGGATCAGTTTTTTTAAATTTATGGATTTATTTTCAAAAATATTAAATATATTTTCATTCGACACAATTTCACTTCCTTTGGATAAATGAGGGCAAAAATTTAAATTACCCAATTGTCATTTTTTCAGATATTTTCAAGTCAGACATTTTGTTCAGTCCAAACTTTCTGATTTGCCATGGATTTCTGAAACAAACATTCTTGATTTACTTTTTGACTTTTAATTTTCTCATAAAGGCTCAATATTAATTATTTATAATAATTTGATGGACTTGAGAATTACTTCACAAGTTAAGATCAAGAGTAGTTTGGAGCATGTTTTTTTCCAGCAGCAAAAGGATATAAAGTCAGAATTAGTCAGACTATGCGACACCTTCAATGGACTGCTTTCGTTTTGCTTCTTCTGAAACTAACTAACTAATCATGTCGCTTTACATATGGGTGCATCAACATCTGATCAACTCGCTTTCTTTGTAATAAAGGTAAATATTGTTGGAATCGATCAACCTTATTCATGTGAACTACTGAAGAAAAAATATAATGTTTTATCTCAGCACAGGATAAACATAATACTTATCAGGATTTCTATACAATTTTGCAGTGAGATATTTATAGTACTTGTTGGGTTTATAAGGTTCCTTCTGTGAACAATATTTATTTCCTTTGATTACAATAAATCATAACACCAAAAGCAGTGGTTCTGCTGATAACACCCTTGCTTCCATGATGAAAGGTACTAGCTTCATGTATCCCTCCAGAAATTTGATCAAAAATATCTAGACTATCATTCCAGTGAAATACGGATGGAATAGCACACTGTTGGAGGATCTATCTTTTGGATGAAATATAAAACTCTATATAACCATATACAGCACAGAACAGGCTAGTTTGGCCCTACTCGTCCATGCCGGAACAAATCCCCACCCTTCTAATCCCACTGACCAGCACCTGGTCCATACCCCTCCAATCCTCTCCCCACCATGTAATTATCCAGTCTTTCCTTAAATGTAAATAACGTCCTTGCTTCAACCACCTCTGCTGGAAGCTTATTCCACATCCCAACCACCCTTTGCGTGAAGAAATTTCCCCTCATGTTCCTTTTATAATTTTCCCCCTGCAGTCTCAAACCATGGCCTCTGGTTTGAATATCCCCCACTCTTAATTGAAAAAGCCTATCCACGTTGACTCTCTCTGTCCCTTTTAAAATCTTGAACACCTCCATCAAATCCCCCTTCATTCTTCTACGCTCCAGAGAAAAAAGCCCCAGGCTGCTCAACCTTTCTCTATAATTCAAACCCTGACATCCTGTCAACATTCTCGTGAACCTTCTCTGCACTCTCTCTATTTTGTTTATATCCTTCCTATAATTCGGTGACCAAAACGGCACACAGTATTCCAGACTTGGCCTCACCAATGCTTTGTACAATTTCATCATAACATCCCAACTCTTGAATTCAATACTCCGATTGATGAAGGTCAACATTCCAAATGACTTCTTCACCACTCTTTCTACCTGAGTATCAACTTTAAGGGTACTACTTACCATAACTCCTAAATCCCTTTGTTGCTCTGCACTCCTCAATTGTCTACCATTCAATGTATACGACCTATTTAGATATGCCTTTCCAAAATGCAACACCACACTTATCCGTATTAAGTTCCATCAGCCATTTCTCAGCCCACTCCTCTAGCTTTCCTATATCTCTTTTTAAGCTACGGTAATCTTTCTCACTGTCCACAATACCACCAATCTTTGTATCATCTGCAAACTTACTTATCCAATTTACCACCCCTTCTTCCAGATCATTAATATATATAACAAACAATAGTGGACCCAAGACCGATCCCTGAGGAACTCCACTAGTCACCAGCCTCCAATTTGACAAACAATTTTCTACTAGTACTCTCTGACACCTCCCATCCAACCATTGCTGAATCCATTTCACTACCTCCTTATTTATACCTAATGCCTCCACCTTTTTTCCTAACCTCCTGTGGGGAACTTTGACAAAAGCTTTACTAAAGTCCAAATAGACAACATCCACAGCCTTCCCTTCATCAATCCTTTTTGTAACCCTTCACAGATTTTGTAATAAAAGAATCAAGTTTATTGTCATCTGATTGTACCAGTACAACCTGACAAAACATCATTCTCTGGTCCTCAGTGCAAAAACACGCAGACAGACAACCAGACATAACACACATACAGACAAATAATACATATGCAGGACAAGTATTATATCTATAAAAATAAATAAATGTTGTTTTATACAAATGAGAGTCGCAGATGTTTAGTGTGAGTAGTTCCTTTGGTCATTTCTCACAGCCCGTGGGAAGAAGCTATTCCTCAGCTCTGATACTCCTGTATCTGCTCCCTGATGGAAGCAGCTGAAAGATGCTGTGTGCAGGGAGGAAAGGGTCCTCAATAGTTTTGTCAGCCCTCTTCAGACAATGATCCCAGTAGATCATATCAATAGGGGTGGGTGGGTGGAGGGAGACTCCAGTGATCCACTCTGTCATTCTTATGGTCCCGTGGATTGAGCTCAGATCCATTTCTCTGCAGCAACCATACTACACTGTGATGCAGCCAGCCAGGGTGCTCTCGATAGAGCTCCTGTAGAAGGTTGATATAATGGTGGTCAGTAGCCTTGCCCACTTCAGTCTTCTTAGGAAGTGCAGTCACTGTTGTGCCTTCCTGAGAAGACTGGAGTGGAGGGGGTATTATTAGCAATAAAGCAATATGTACCCTGCCTTGATATTTCTAAAGGACAATACATGGTTCCTTTAACATTGTGATGCTGGATGAACTCAGCCAGGATATATATTACCGGTGTTTCATATCTGAGCCCTTTTGCCAAGGTGGAAGCAAATTGCAGGCAGGCTGGATCAAAGACTGGGGAGAGAAAGAGGGAAGAATGGTACATAGTGGCTTCCAGACCAACAGACAAAAGGTGTTAATTAGATATGATAAGAGGAAAGGTGAGAATTGATTTTGGCTACCATCGGACCAGCTTCCACATCCAACATATCATTCTCCACCATCTACTACATGATACCACTACTAAACACATATTCCCTTCTCCTCCCTTATACACCTTCCACAGGGTCTGGTCCTTCCGTGATTCCCTTGGCACTAAACACATATTCCCCTCTCCTCCCTTCTATGCCTTCCACAGGGTCTGGTCCTTCCGTGACTCCCTTGTCTACTCCTGCCTCCCCACCATGTGTTCCCTTGGCACCTTCCCCTATGACTGCAGGAAATCAGATTCAGGATCAGAATTTACTGTCATGAAATTTGGTGTGTCACAGCAGCGTCATAGTGTAAACATGCATATTATTACCATCTTATGACATAATTATAAAAAAATAATTGTGCATGAAAAGTAAGGCAGTATCTTTGGTTCATTGATTGTTCAGGAATCTGATGGGAGCGGAGAAGAAGCTGTCCTTGTGCCATTGAGTTCTTGTCCTTAGGCTCCTGTACATTTTTTCCGATGGTAGCAGAGTGAAGAAAGCATGGCCTGGGTGCTGGGGGTTTTTGAGGACAGAGGCTGGATTTTTAAGACATTGCCTCGTGTAAATGTCCTTAATGGAGTGAAGTCTGGTACCTATGATGTTGCAGACTGAGTTGGCAACACTCTGGAGTTTATTTTTGTCCTGAGAGTTGACATCTCCATACTTGGCAGTGATGCAACCAGTCTGAATGCTCTCCAAAATACACCTGTAGAAGTGTACGAGAATCTTTGGTAAAATACAAAATCTCTTCAGGCACCTGAAGAAGTATAGCCATTGGTGATCCTTCTTTGTGATTGCATCAACGTGGAGGCTCCACGACAGATCTTCGGAGATGTTGACACCCAGGAATTTGAAGTTCTGAACCCTCTCCACTACTGAGCCCGCAATGAGGACTGGGTCATGTTCCCCTGACTCCTCCTGAAGTCCACAATCATCTCCTTGGTTTTGCTGACATTGAATGCAAGGTTGTTATTATTACACCATTCAACAAACTCATCTATCTCCCTCCTGTTCACTTTCTCATTGCTATTTGTGATTCTGCCAACAACTGTGGTGTCATCAGAAAACTTGTATATAGCATTGGAATTGTGCCTGGCCACACAGTCATGGATGTATAATGAGTAGACCAGTGAGCTAAGCACACACTCTTGAGGTGCCCCTGTGTTGATAATCAGTGAGGAGGAGATGCTGTTTCCAATTCGTACTGACTGACGTCTTCCAATGAAGAAGTCGAGGATCCAGCTGCAGAGTGGGGTGCAGAGGCCTAATATTTGTAGCTTCTTGACCAGCACTGAAGGAATAATGTTATTGAAGGCCGAGCTGTAGTTAATGAAGAGCAGCCAAATGTATGGCAAATGTATGAATTGTTGTTTTTGAGGTGATCCAGAACTAAGTGGAGAGCCAGCAATATTGCATCTCCTGTAGGGTGATTGCGACAATAGGTGATTTGCAGTGGATTCAAATCTTTAGTCAGGATGTGTTAATTCTGGCCATGACCAACCTCTCAAAGCATTTAATCACAGTAGAAGTTACTGCTATTGGGCGGTAGTTGTTGAGACAGCTCACACCATTCTTCTTGGATATCGGAATGATTGATGCCCTTTTGAAGCAGGTGGGAACCTATGACTGTGCAATGAGAGGTTGAAAATATCCGTGAATACTTCAGTTAGTTGGTAGGTGCAGATATTCAGTACCCTGCCAAGTACACCGTCTGGGCATGACACCTTGTGAGGGTTCACCCTCTTGAATGAAGTTCTGACTTCACCCTCAGAGAGAGATATCACAGGGTCCTGCTCCAATAGTGCCCACATCTCCTCCTTCACCACCATTCAGGGCCTTCCATGTGAAGCAACACTTCAACTGTGAATCTGCAGTAGTCATCTACTGCCTCCGGTGCTCTCATTGTGGTCTTTTCTACATCAAAGAGACTGGGCGCAGACTGGGACATTGCTTCGTTGAGCATCTCAGCTCTGTCCACAGCAATAGCGTACATCTCCCAGTGACCACCCATTTTAATTCATAATCCCATTCCACTGCTGACATATCTGTCCATGGTCTCATGCATGGCCAGGCTGAGGCCACCTATAAATTGGATGAACAACACCTCATCTTCCATCTGGGCACAATCCAACTGGATGATATTAACATTGACTTCTCCAGATCTGTTACCTCCCTCCCCCCCCCCCCCACCCACTACCACCTTCTTCCCCTGTCTCCTTTCCTCTGGATCTGCCTATCATAGGAACATAGGAACATAGGAAGTAGGAACAGGAGTAGGCCAAAAATGGCCCATCGAGCCTGCTCCGCCATTCAATACGATCATGGCTGATCAAATTTATGACCTAACTCCACCTACCTGCCTTCTCCCCATATCCCCTAATTCCTCTATCATGTAAAAATTTATCTAACCAAATTTTAAATATGTTTAATGAGGCAGCCTCAACCACTTCCCTGGTTAGAGAATTCCAAACATTCACTACTCTCTGGGAAAAACTATTTTTCCTCATCTCTGTCCTAAATCTACTCCCCCGAATCTTGAGACGGTCTCCTCTCATTTTAGTTTCCCTGGCCAGCTCAAAAATCCTTCCTATATCTATCCTATCCATACCCTTCATAATCCTATATGTTTCTATAAGATCTCCTCTCATTCTTCTGAACTCGAGCGATTACAATCCTAGACGATTTAATCTTTCATCATAAGTCAACCCCTTCATCCCAGGGATCAACTTAGTAAACCTCCTCTGGATCATCTCCAAAGCCAGTATATCCTTCCTCAAATATGGAGACCAGAACTGGACACAGTACTCCAGGTGCGGTCTCACCAGTACCTTATACAGTTGCAACATTACCTCCCTACTCCTGAATTCAATTCCTCTAGCGATGAAGGCCTACATTCTATTTGCCTTCTTAATAACCTGCTGCACCTGCAACCTAACTTTTTGCGATTCATGCACAAGCACTCCCAAGTCCCTCTGCACAACAGCATGCTGTAGTTTTTCACCCTTTAAATAATATTCAGCTCTTTTATTTTTCTTGCCAAAGTGGATAACCTCACACTTACTAACATTGCACTCCATCTGCCAGACCTTTGCCCATTCATCCAGCTTAACTATATCCCTCTGCAGACTCTCCACATCCTCATTACAATTTGCTCTTCCACTCAATATGGTGTCATCCGCAAACTTGGCTACGCCACATTTTGTCCCCTCCTCCAAGTCATCAATGTAAATGATGAACAGTTGTGGGCCTAGCATCGACCCCTGCGGCACCCCACTTACCACTCTCTGCCAACCTGAAAAACTCCCACTTATCCCAACTCTCTGCCTCCTGTCAGACAACCAATTTTCAATCCAGGCCAATATACTTCCCCGGACTCCACTTTCCTGTAACTTACTGATAAGTCTCTTGTGCGGCACCTTATCAAACGCTTTCTGGAAATCCAAATATACAACATCAACCTGTTCCCCTCTATCCACCGCACCCATTATATCCTCAAAGAATCCTAACATGTTTGACAAACAAGATTTTCCCTTTCTAAAACCATGCTGCGTCTGCCTGATTGAACCCTTGCGTTCCAAAAGTTTCACTATTTCATCTTTAATGACGGCTTCAAGCATTTCCAACTACAGACGTCAAGCTAATTGGCTGATAATTTCCAGTCTTCTGCCTACATCCCTTCTTAAAAAGTGATGTGACATTTGCTGTCTTCCAGTCTGCCGGGACCTGCCCAGAATCCAAGGAATTTTGGTATATGACCACCAATGCATCAACTATAACTTCTGCCATTTCCTTCAGAACCCTTGGATGCATATCATCAGGACCAGGTGATTTGTCTGGCTTTAGTCCCATTAGTTTCTCCATCTCTACTTCCTTTGTAACAACTATTTTGTCAAGGCCCTCCCCAACATTCGCATCCTTAACTCCGCACTTGGGCATGCTGGACGTGTCTTCCACCGTGAAGACTGACACAAAATATTTGTTTAATCCCTCAGCCATTTCCTCATTTTTTGCTACCAGTTTTCCTTTCTCATCCTCCAAGGGTCCTGTGTTAACTCTGGCCACCCTCTTCTGTTTTATATATTTATAAAATTTTTTGCTTCCTGTTTTTATATTTTGTGCCAATTTACTTTCATAATCCTTTTTCCCATTTCTTATTACCTGCTTTGTAACCCCTTGTTGTCTCTTAAAGTTATCCCAATCTTCCAGTTTCCCACTGCTCTTTGCAGCTTTGTACACCTGCGCCTTCAATTTTATACCCTCCTTTATTTCCTTTGTTAACCACGGTTGATTTTTCCCTCTCTTGCTGCCCTTTTTCCTGACCAGAATATATTTTTGTTGAGCATTACAAAATATTTCTTTGAAAATCTTCCACTGTTCCTCAACTGTTTCATCAATTAGCCTGTGCTCCCAGTCCACTCTGCCCAATTCCTCCCTCATCCTATGGTTGTCACCCCTGTTTAAGCATAATATATTAGTTTTAGATCTAACTATTTCCCCTTCCATCTGAATGAGAAATTCAATCATACTATGATCACTATTTCCCAGATGGTCTCTGACTATTACATCATTTACTCTACCCATCTCATTGCTCAACTCTAGATCCAGGAGAGCATTTTCTCTTGTGGGTTCCTTAACATGCCGCTTAAGAAAGCTATCGCGGATGCATTCTATGAAGTCCTCTTCCAGACTCCCACGACCAACTTGATTTTCCCAATCTATGTGGAAGTTAAAGTCCCCCATGACTACTGCTGTATCATTATTACATACCTCACTTATCTCTCTATTTATTTCCTGTGCCACTAAACTATTGTTATTTGGTGGGCGATAGATAACATCCACCAATAATTTTTTTCCCTTTGTTATTCTTTATCTCTTCCCAAATGGACTCAACATTTTGCTCTTTAAATCTTATATCATTCCTCACTACTGCCTGGAGCTCATCTTTGATTAAGAGTGCAACTTCACCTCCCTTACCATCCAGTCTATCTCTTTGCACCACCTGATACCCTTAAAAGTTTAATTCCCATTTAGGGTCACCTTGTAGCCATGTTTCCATGATGGCTACCAAATCATAGGCATGGGTACCGATTTGCGCCTCAAGTTCACTAACCTTATTTCTAATACTGCGGTCATTCAGATAAAGTGCCCTTATGCTCTTTGTCCTTTTAATATCTAATGACTTCTGTAACCTTTTCTTTTGATTTTTCTGCCCACTATTTTTCTTTGTAATTTTCTTAAGATTATCATTGACCCGAAAACTCACTGCACCATCTGATTTTTTACTTTCTCCTCCCAACATTACTTTTCCTATTTTACTTTTCCTGGCCATTACTTTATCTTCCCTACCCTTTTTCCTATCACTCTGGTTCCCATACTCCTGCCAAATTAGTTTAAACCTTGCCCCATTGCTGTACCAAACATACTTGCCAAAATGTTGACACCTTTTGGATTTAGGTACAACCCGTCCCTCTTGTAAAGATCATGCCTTCCCCAAAAGAGATCCCAATGATCCAAGAACCCAAATCCTTGCCTTGTACACCAGCACCTCAGCCAAACATTCATTTTCCTTACCCTTACATTCTTTTCATCACTTGCATTTGGAACAGGTAGTAATCCCGAGATCACCACCCTAGCGTTCCTGTCTTTCAGCTTTCGTCCCAGCTCACTGTAATCCCTTTTCATTACCTCCTCCCTTTTCTTGTCAATGTCGTTTGTACCCACATGTACCAAGACATCAGGCTGCTCTCCCTCTCCTCTCAGAATATTTTGTGATATCTCGTACCCTTGCACCAGGGAGGCAGCACACCATGCGGGTATATTTATCTGGCTCACAGAACCTCCTGTCTGTACCCCTGACAATGGAGTCCCCAATAACTACTGCATTTCTCCTTTTCCTTTTCTTTTGCACCAATCTGCCAGTCTCATTGCCATTGACCTGGTGCCCGTGCCCATCTTCTGTCCGGTCATCTCCCTCAACAGAATCCCCCCCCTGACGGTTTCCCACTTATCTGACACGGGTTCTGGAGTATTTATCGCCCTGAAAGTTGAGTCGATTAACTCCTCACTCTCCCTTACAAGCCGCAGGTCATCAATCTGCAACTCCATATCCCAAATTCGCTCCCTTAGTAACT
Source organism: Narcine bancroftii (assembly GCF_036971445.1). NCBI lineage: Eukaryota > Metazoa > Chordata > Chondrichthyes > Torpediniformes > Narcinidae > Narcine > Narcine bancroftii. The sequence continues at coordinate 88,051,663 of NC_091471.1, read as the reverse complement.
GCATCTCGGTATACCTGGTGCAGGTGTGGCCATTTGGGAGGGTGGAGGTCACCCTTTCTTCCCACATCTGACACTCAGTACAGAGCACTAACCCTATTGGCATGACTCTGAATACGAAGGCAAATAACTCAGCTTATCTTTTCTCCTTGCCTGCTTTCGCCGAAGCCTGATAAGCCAAAGCCAGGAAGTTTCACTTCTTCACTGCTCCAGTCACTCACTGAGCCACTCCTCGCTGGCCGCTCCCTCCCCTTTCACTCCTTTTATTGGCCCCTTGACCAATTAACCCTGTCACTTTCAGGAAGCTCCTCCTCCTCTGATTCACAGCCTGACTCTCTCCAAGCTCCTCCTCCGACTCCCAGCCGAACCAAGTAGGCCCAAGCCCCGGTAAGCCCCTGACTTTAATAGCTTACCTTCTCCTCACTTTCAGCAAGCTCCTCCTCCTCTGACTCACTTTCAGCAAGCTCCTCCTCCTCTGACTCACTTTCAGCAAGTTCCTCCTCCTCTGACTCACTTTCAGCAAGTTCCTCCTCCTCTGACTCACAGCCCGACTCTCTCCAAGCCCCTCCTCCGACTCCCAGCCAAACAAACATCTCTCTCTCTCTCTCTCTCTCTCTCTTCCCTTTTTCCTCTGTCTGCTTTCACAGAGCTACAATCAGTTCTCACCTTTCCTCTTATCATATCCAATTAACATCTTTAGTCTATTGGTCTAGACTCCCCCTTTCAGTCCCCAGTCTTTAATTCAGGTGCCTGCCTGCTTTTGGCTTATCCCTGGAAGAAAGGTTTAGGCCCAATATTTTGGTAATATATCTGTGAATTGTTGCTGGCACCCATTTAAATAGACTGAATAACAGACTTTCTTCATTGCAAATTTATCTTTTATTTATTATGGACTTCCATTTACTCTAAGAATGATCCTATATTAAATATTCTATTTATAAAATGATTGTCATTTTTAAAAAAGCACGAAGATAGTTCTCTCGGTTTGCATAACTGAAAAAAATATTAATAGGTTGATGTCTGCATATCATTTTTAGATAATTTTGTCAGTTCTAATTAATTTCACTTTCCAGCTACATTCTACCTTCCAGTTAAGATCCAATTATGTTTCCAAATATCATTATGCATAAAGGCTTGTACATTAAAAATTGATTATTTTGCTAATGTATGTTGTATATCATGGAACACATCATCAATATGATTTATTGCAGACAGTTGAATTTAATATTTACTTGAATAAATTGAGTTTTTGTTTTGAATATTGTTATTTACAAAGTTTGATGGTTTAGTGGGCAAAGAAAAAGATGCAAAATATTTGGGAAGGAACATAGATAAGTTAGATGAGTGGCAACATAAGCAGGAAATAATTTATGAAAAATTTAATCTTTGTTACTTTTGGAAGAAAAAATATCAAAATATGTTTAAATACCAATAGTAAAAATCTAGAAAATGGGGTAAATAAAGATGTAATGATACACCATGTAGGAAGTTAATGTGAAGGTACCATGAACAACTGGGAAGGAAATGGTCTGTTAGATTTTATTGGATGGGAATTTGAGTACATAGAACATTACAGCACAGTATAGGCCCTTTGGCCCTCATTGTTGTGCCAACCTATATATTCCTACCAAAAAAATCCTAAACCCATCCTACCTCGTACCTCTCTATTTTTCTTTCATCCATGATCCTGTCTAAGAATCTTTTAAATGTCCCTAATATTTCAGCCTCCAGCACCCCTGGCAAGACATTCCAGGCACCCACAATTTTCTGTGTAAAAAATCTTATCACTGATATCTCCCCTAAACTTCTCTCCCTTCACTTTGTACAGACTTCCTTTGGTGTCTGCCACACCCGTCTTGGGAGAAAGGTGCTGGTCCATCTTATCTATGTCTCTCAGAATCATGTAGACCTCTATTAAGTCACCTCTCATCCTTCTTTGCTCCAAAGAGAAAAGTCCTAACTTTATGAACATTGCCTCATAAGACTTATTTTCTGATCCAAATAATATCCTGATAAATCTCCTCTGCACCCTCTCCATAGCTTCCACATCCTTCCTATAATGAGGTGACCAGAACTGAACCCAATAGTCTAACTGTAGTCTCACCAGAAATTTGTAGAGTACCAGAGGTGGAATTACCTGTTATAATTACTCAGGTCTTGTTGATTCTTGGCTTGCAATAATTGTACTGTTGATTCACCAAATGGATCTGTAGGTTGAGGAGATTATGTAATGAGGAGAGATTGAATCTTGTCCAAGGTCATTGTGTTGAAATTTTAATCCTGTTCTCTCTCTGTAGGTTCTCCTGCTCAGTGGCTTATTTTAGCACTTATTGTTATAATTTCAGATTTCCAATATTTAACATATCTAATGGTCTTTACAGAAGGAGTTCCAATTTTTTTCTAAGCTCCATGTGTTAGAGTGTTTCCTAACTTCACACTCAAAAGGTCTGGTTCCAATTTTCATATTGTGCTCCTAGTCCGATATCTTCGACTTACATCTGGTAACGATTTTTCTATGTCTTCATGTCTTGAAACTGTAAATCATCTCACCTTATAAATTATAGGTAATTCAGTGGATTTTTCTCTTAATACTCTTCTTTCCTACAAAATGAAATCACAAATTTCCAACAAACTACATTCTATAGACTTGTTTTCAACTCTCAAGGATTATTTTTGGGAATTTTGAAATCACAGTGTTTGGATCTTCATGCTTTAGTTACATAGGGTTTAAATGAAGGAGAAATGATCCTTATTAAAAATGACTCATGAATGTGTTGTCTCCGTGTAAAAATAACTAATGAACTGCTGGATGAACTCAGTGGATCAGACAGCACCACTGATAACATTTGCTCAAGGTTCAAGTATATGCAGTTTCTCTCTTGAGAATAATTAACCTTGGAAATGAAAAGTAATGGCTAGACATGGAGCAGCAGAAAGGTAACTTGAAATGACTAGGAAATGATTTAAACTTTTTTGAAGGGTATACCTGCTGGGAGGGGACTTGAAGTGAGTCTTGGACTTGGAAAGCAGCCTTGACACTCAAGGACCCTCACCACACTGCTACCATCGGGAAGGAGGTGCAGAAGCCTGAAGACGAGCACTCAGCAGCACAAGGACAACTTCTCCCCTTCTGTCATCAGATTTCTGAATGGGCAATGAATCACTTTCTCTTATTTTTGAACTTTAAAAAAATTTTTAATATAAATTTTATAGCAATATTTGTACTGTAATGGTGCTGCAAAACAACAAATTTTGTGTCACGGTCGTGACAATAAATTCTGATTCTGAGTCTAAAATAAATCAAAAGATTGTCACAAAGATGAAAGGAAAGAGTTTCAAAGGAACAAAGAGAACACTGGAATAGGAGAGTTGTTTTTTTAAAAAATTTAGACATACAGCACAGTAACAGACCATTTCAACCCATGGTCCCATGCCGCCCAATTTACAACCAACTAACCTATAGCCCCATATGTTTCAAACAGCGGGAGGAAACCGGAGCCCCCAGGTAAAACTCACCCAAACACAGGGAGAACGTACAAACTCCTTACAGACAATGTGGGATTTGAACCCCAGTCCTGATCACTGGCGCTGTAAAGGCATTGTACTAACTGCTACGCCAACCGCCTTTCATGAAGAGATCAAGGAAGAATTCAAAATCTGAAAGGAGCTAAGAAAGTTATTTTAACAGTCTGTTTTGTTCAGTAAACGCGAAACATGTAATAATAATTTTACATTAATTCTTTTTACAGTAAATTTATGTTTTAATTCCTTTCCTTTCAAAACAACATCTGCTCCACTTGATTTCCCATATAATCATTATTTTGTATTTCTTTGATGGTTTCATCAAATTCCTTTCAATGATGTATTCACTATGTTCATAAGTAGGATCATAGTGGACCAATGCCTTCAATGTGCCCCACTCAGGATTTTAAGTTCGAACAGCAGCATGGATTGGACACTCAGATGACACAACCTCTTCACAAGAACCATAGAACTATAGAATGCTACAGCAGAGAAAACAAGCTATTCGACCCTTCTAGTCTCTACCAATCATCATCTCGCTAGTCCCACTGACCAGCTCTCATTCCATAACCCTCCAGTCCTCTCCCATCCATGTATCTATCCAATTTATTCTCAAAACACAAGATTGAGCCTGCACTCACCACATCAGATGGCAGCTCATTCCACAGTCCCACCACTCTCTGAGTGAAGAACTTTTCCCTAATGTTCCCCCTAAACCTTTCCCCTTTCAAATTAAAATTATGACCTCTCATATTTATCTCCCCCAATCTGTGGAAAATGCCTACTCACATCCATTCTGTCTATGCCACTCATAATCTTGTAAACCTCTATCAAATCTCCCCTCATTCTTTTTTGCTCCAAGGAATAAAGTCCTGAGAAGTCACATGGTGGAGTAGTGGCCGGTAGGAGAATACCAGCACTCTCCAGAAAAGAGAAAATAAGTGAAGAAAAAGCAAAGCCCCAGATACACAAAACACAACAAATAAACAATAAAGGTGTGGAGAAAATGGCACCTAAGAAAGAAAAAGAAAAACAATGGGAAGAAAAGAAGAAGGAAAGATGCCGGAAGAGAAAGGTGAAATCCTTACCTGCACAAAAAAGCAGGGAGCCGCCATGGAAAGATGAGCCCACTCCCTGAGGTTAGTGGAGACACTGCAGGATCGCGACCCACCAACCGTGGGACTGCAAAAATGGCTCACTGAGCCAAACAGAGGTGCACAACTGCGCATGCGCGAGGAATTGCGCATGCGCGAAGCGCATAACAAGGAGAACACAGCTGTGAGACACCCGACAGCAGGGCTCCCAGCTAAAAGACAAAGTAAGCAACGGGAAAGGGAGGGGTGAAAAAGAAAAAAAGGAAGCAAGAGACACAACAGATAACCAGCCCAGAAGAAGAGGACCAACATCAAGAAAACATGAAAAAAAAACCCCAACAAACTGAGACAAGCAGCTCAACAAGAAAGTCAGAAGAGACACAAATACAAAGAAGAGAAATAGAAGACACAAACCCAAGAGCAGACACAGAAGAAGAATAACACCAAGCTCTGCACAGAGGAATAGGAGGTAAAATGAATGGACAGTGCATAGATTTTAAAAAATTTTCAAGAATAAATGAAAGCATTAAAAGAATGACTGACACTAGAATTTAGTGAAATGAAAAGAAAAATGAAAAGTACAGAAGAAAAAGTGAATAGAATAGAGCTGGCCATAACAGATTTGGGAAAGGATTAGAAAATGTGGAAGAATGTGTAATGGTGATAAAAATGGAAGTGAACGATTTAAAAAGAAAATTGGAAGAAAGTGACAAAAAAGTTAAAGAAACACAGGAGTTGTTAGGTCAGAAGATGGATATAATGGAAAACTATTGTAGGCGAAACAATATAAAGATAGTGGGCCTTAAGGAAGATGAAGAAGGCAAAGATATAAAATAATTTATAAAAGAATGGATCCCAAAAGTCCTGGGAATGCCAGAAATGCAGGAAGGAATGGAAATAGAAAGGGCACACAGAGCATTACCCCCAAAACCACAGTCACAACAAAAACCAAGATCCGTTTTAGTAAAATTTCTGAGATACACGACAAGAGAAAATATATTGGAGAACGTGATGAATAAAATTAGAGAAGACAAGAAACCACTGGAGTACAAAGGACAAAAAATTTTTTTCTACCCAGTCATAAGTTTTGAGCTCCTAAAGAAGAGGAAGGAGTTTAACGCAGCAAAATTGATCCTATGGAAAAAAGACTATAAATTTATGTTAAGATATCCAGTGGTGCTTAAAATATTTATCCTGGGGCAGCAAAACAGACTGTTCTCGGATCCGGAAAAAGCACAAGAATTTGTAGAATGCCTGCAAGACAGAAAGAGAGATGAAGAGATGTAACAAGAACAAAGAACGGCGACAGACTACATATAAAGATGTAAAAAAAAAGTATAAATAAGCATTGAAGGAGGGAAGAAAAGGGAAGTAAGGGAGAAGGGGGGAAAAAGAAAGAGAAGAAAAGAGGGGGAGCTTTGTTGTAATGTGAAGATAAAAGTCTTTTCTGGAGGGGGATGGGTGGGAGAGAATAACAGTCAGTGCGAAATCAGTTGACACTTGCGAATGGGTTCGCAGTCTGAATGAAGAGAGGAGTTGTGGTTGCCCGGCAAGGGACAAGGGGTGACTCAGAGAGGGGGGGAGGACACTTGGGGTTAAGGGAATTTTAGATGTGGGAGTGGTTGAAGTATTTTATGTTTTAGAAGTGCTGTCATACATTGAGTTCAAAAAAGGAAAACTGAGAAATGAAAAAGGGGAAAAGGGGAAAGGTGGTGATGAGGAAGCGGAAATGAGATGTAAACAGAGTATGAGATGGCCATGTTGAACTATATGACTATAAATATTAACAAAATACATAACCAAATCAAAAGGAAGAGGCTATTAAATTTACTGAAAAAAGAAAAAAAATAGATATAGCATTTGTGCAGGAAACGCATCTAACTGAAGTGGAATACAAGAAATTAAGGAGAGACTGGGTAGGGCACGTAACGGCAGCATCATATAATTCAAAAGCCAGAGGTGTAGCTATATTAATCAATAAAAATGTACCAATCAAAATAGAGGAGGAAATAATAGATCCAGCAGGGAGGTATGTAATGATAAAGTGTCATATATATTCAGAACTCTGGAATTTGGTCAACATAATGAAGAGGATCAAAAGTTTATGCAAGATATCTTTTTGAAGATTGTAGATACACAGGGGAATATATTGATAGAAGGGGACTTTAGCTTTAATTTGGATTCAAAGATGGATAAAACTGGACAAAAGACTAGCAGAAAGAACAAAGTAGCCAAATTTAAGGTTAAATCAATGCAGGAAATGCAACTTTTGGATATATGGAGGAGACAACACCCAAAGGAGAAGGAATACTCATATTATTCAAGTAGACATAAAACATATTCAAAGATTGACCTGTTCTTGTTGTCAGCCCATATCCAAGGGAGCATTAGGAAGATGGAATATAAAGCTAGATTTTTATTTGATCACTCATCCCTGGTATTAGCAATAGAACTGGAGGACATCCCACCAAGAACATATAGATGGAGATTAAACTCCATGCGACGTAAAAGACAGGAATTTAGAGAATTTATTGAGTGCCAAATTAAAATGTACTTTGAAATAAATACGGAATCAGTGAAAGACAAATTTATATTATAGGATGCAATGAATGCTTTAATCAGAAAGCAGATAATAAATTATGTAACTAAAATGATAAAGGACTATAATCAGGAAATAGAACAGCTGGAAAGGGAAATAGTAAGTACAGAAAAAGAACTAGCAACAAGGAAAGATACAACAAATAGAAGAGAATTGGCAGTCAAAAAAAAAATATGAAACACTACAAACATAGAAGGTGGAGAAGAACATAATGAAAATAAAGCAGAAGTATTATGAGCTAGGAGAAAAAATGCACAAAATACTAGCCTGGCAGCTTAAAACAGAACAAGCTAAAAGAACGGTATTGGCATCAAGGAAAAACGACAAACAAATTACTTATCACCCAACAGAGATCAATGAAAACTTCAAGGAATTCTACGAGCATTTATACCAAACTGAGAACGAAGGGAAAGAAGACAGAATAGATGAGTTTTTAGCTAAAATTGAACTACCAAAATTGAATATACACAGTGTCATTGCAAGAAGAGGAGCAAAACAAATTGATGAAACCATTTGAAATAGAGGAAATACAGGATATATTAAAAAAGCTACCGAACAATAAAATGCCTGGAGAAGATGGACTCCCAATAGAATTCTATAAAACATTTAAAGACTTATTGATTCCACCTCTCCTGAAAGTAATGAACCAGATAGAAGAAACACAAAACTTGCCAGATTCATGTAAAACAGCAATAATTACAGTAATACCAAAGACCGGGAAAGAACCACTAACACCAGCATCATAGAGACCAATATCTCTACTTAACTCAGATTATAAGATAATAGCAAAACTATTAGCAAACAGATTGGCTGACTGTGTACCAAAAATAGTAAAACTAGATCAAACAGGATTTATTAAGAAAAGACGAACAACAGACAATGTCTGTAAGTTCATTAACTTAATCCATGCAATACAAGGAAATAAGACACCAACATTGGCTGTTGGTTTAGACGCAGAGAAAACCTTTGACAGGGTAGAATGGAATTATTTATTCAAAGTATTACAGAGGTTCAATCTACCAGAGAAATATATTAATTGGATTAAAGCATTATATAAGGGTCCAATGGCGAAGGTGACAGTAAATGGATATATATCGAACCAATTTAAATTAAGCAGGTCAACTAGGCGGGGATGTCCACTATCTCCCTCACTTTTCACTTTAGCAATAGAACCATTGGCAGAACTGATAAGAATAGAAAATAAAATAAAAGGGATAAAAATAAAGGAGAAGGAATATAAAATCAATTTATTTGCAGATGACATCATAGTATACTTAACAGAACCAGAAATATCAATAAAAGAACTACATAGGAAATTGAAGGAATATGGAGAAATATCGGGGTGCAAGATCAACGCAAATAAAAGTGAAGTGATGCCAATGAATAATGCGGATTTCACAAAGTTTAAGAAAGAATCACCATTTAAATGGCAAACACAAGCAATCTGATACCTAGACTAGACAATAATCTAGGCCATCTATACAAATTAAATTATCAGCCATTAATTGCACAGAATTTAAAAAATTTTCTTGTTTATTTTCATTGTGTGATGACATTGTTTAATGGGTTTATTGTATTGTATATGTTGAACGATTAATGGGTTTGGAGGGGGTGGGAAGGAGGGAGGGAAGGGAGGGGGGGAAAGGGGAGAAAATGACACTGTGTATATTCAAGAGGGAAATGTTTGTGTGTATTTTGATTAATATGGTTCATAGTGTGAAAAATAAAGAAAATTTTTTAAAAAGGAATAAAGTCTTAACCCATTTAATCTTTCCTTGTAACTCATATCCTGAAGACCTGCAACATCCCAGTAAATCTTCTCTGCACTTTTTAAATCTTATTGATATCCTTCCTGTAGTTAGGTGCCCAGAACTGCACACAATATTCCAAATTTAGCCTCACCAATGTCTTAAATAACTTCAACATCAAAACATCTCAACTCCTATACTCAATACTTTGATTTATAAAGGCTAAAATGCCAAAAAGCTTTCTTTATAACCCTGTCCACCTGCTACGCCACCTTCAGGGAAAAATGTATCTGTATTCCCAGATCTCCTCAGTGCCTTATCATTTACTCTGAACATCCTACCTTGTTTTGCCCTTGAAAAATGCATCACTTCACAGTTGTCTGCATTAAACTCCATCTACCATTTTTTGGCCTGTTCTCCTACTTGGCCCAGATTCCTCTACAAGCTTTGAAAATCTTCCTCGCTGTCCACAATGCCTCCTATCTTTGTGTCATCAGCAAACTTGCTGATCGAATTTACTACTTTATCATCCAGATCATTGATACATACAACAAACAACAATGGTCCCAACACCACTAGTCACAGGCCTCCAGTCTGAGAAGCAACCATCTACTACCACTCTCTGTTTTCTCCCACACAGCAGTTTAAGAATTCAGTTTACAATCTCTCCAGAGACACCTGTCACATTTGTGGCCCGAAATGTGAAGTTAATAAAACATCAAACACAAGTTTTATCAGGTAAACTTCTCAGTGTCTTTATTCTCCCATTTTCCTTTGTTCTCCTGCTTGTGCTCTTATCTCTCTCTCATACCACGTGACTTCCGGTACATCTCATACATATTCATTATCATGACATCCCTCCTTTAATCAGAAATAAACTTTACCTTCACTTACCAATATCCCTCGGAAACCTACAAACATCGTAACTAATGGTAATACTATAACTCAACTACATAAAATTTACTTCCTACAGCACTCATACATGCATTTTATGATATAAGATTAAATACTGTCCCAAAGTTCTTATTAAAACTATGGCACAAAGTCTTCGTATCGTTTGGGCGCTTTCAGGTTTCGTTTCGGCCTGCCTGCGATATTGTCGTCGCTTCTCGGTTGTTCACTCTCAGCGTCGGAAATACTGCTCGCCACGGCTTCGGGTGTTTATGGCGCTCTAGTCACTTCATCAGGAGTGCTGGTAACTGCCTCTGGAACATCATCAGGTCTCTCAGTTTCAGCATCTCGTTTTGGCCTTTCAACCTCTTCGCTCGATGTATCTCTGGACTGGTACCTTTTTACACCTGATACATTTCTCTTATACAGGACTCCAGTCGGAGACTTGACTGTCACCAAACTGCCACTTCTGGATACGACAGTATAGGGTTGATGGTAATAAGGTGTGTCTAGCTTACCACCAGTTTCATGCCTCACTAGAACATTATCTCCTGGCATGATGTCTGAGTACTTGGCTCCACGTTTTGAATCTGTGTACAGCTTTGATGCACCTTTCTTTTCAGCATCGTGGTCCCTCATCTCCTGGTCATCTCGGATTTCCTTTATTTCTGGCATTTTTGTGCGGATTTTTCTCCCAAAAAATGCTTCTGCAGGACTTTTTCCAGTGGTTGCATGAGGTGTTGCTCGATAAACAGCCACATAAGATAGCAATGCTTCTCGCCAATTTTGTCCTTCTGCGTGTGCAATCCTCAATCATTTTTCAATGGATTGATTTTGTCTCTCTACTTCTTCATTGGCTTGCGGCCATTTTGGAGTTACTTTATGATGGTGGATACCTGTGGTCCTCATGTATTCCGCAAATGTCTCTGAAATGAATTGTGGACCATTGTCAGAGTATAATGTAACAGGTAATCCATATCTTGCGAATATCTCTGCTAATGCTTGTATTGTTTTTTCAGTGGTTGTGGACTTCAACACCACGTACTCATAGTATCTGCTGTAGTAATCTATCACTACCATAATTGATTCACCCGTCGGTAAAGGTCCAAGGAAATCAACAGCTACGTCGATCCATGGTCCTGTCGGGAGTTGCGTACTCCGGATCGGTTCTGGCGGATTACTCCTACTTGTGATTTGACATCCGTGACAAGTTTTAATAAATTTCTCTGCGTCTTTATCACAACCTTGGCACCATACCTTGGTCCTGAGGTTTTGCTTGGTACCAACAATACCTAGGTGTCCTTCATGCGCAAAGGATACGATCTTCGGTCTCAATCTTTGCGGTATCACCAATCTGCAACCTCTTAATACACACTGACCGATGCAACAAAGTTAGTCTCTAGTGGGAATGTAAGCCTTGTGAGTACACTTGTCCCATTGTCCACTCTGTTTGCATTCTCTTACTTCCCTGAGTTCTGGATCGCGTTCGGATTCTCTCTCGACTTCCTTCGTAGTCACAGCTTTCGGTGTCGACTGAATAGCTACGAAGCGTACAAAGCTCTCTGTTTCTGTTCCCAATTCTGACTTGGATTGTGGACCACCATCCTTCACCAATCTGGACAGCGGATCTGCAATGTTTGCTTTCCCTTCAATGTGGATTACTTTATATTTGTAGGGTTGTAGTCTGAGTACCCATCTCTCTATTCTGGCACATGGTTTGGATCTAGGTGCATAGATCACCTCTAATGGCTTATGATCTGTGATGAGTTCAAATTCAATGCCGTATAAATATGCATGGAACCTCTCACAGGCCCATACAAGTCCGAGTGCTTCTTTCTCTGTCTGAGAGTATCTTCTTTCCACATCTGATAACGATCTGCTGGCATAGGCAATGATTCTTGGTCCTCCATCATGCATCTGGACCAACACGGCTCCTAAACCAACCGGGCTGGCATCTGCTATGACTTTGGTTGATGCCGCCGGATCGTAATATCCAAGAGTTTTTGCATCTGTCAGGCTTTGCTTCAGCGCTGTGAACACTTTCTTCTGCTCAGATCCAAAATGAAAAGGTACACCTTTCCTGGTTAGTTTCCATAGTGGTTCTGCCACTGTAGCGAAATTAGGAATGAACTTTGCACAAAAATTGACCAATCCCAGGAAACTCCTCACCTCTGTTGCGTTCTGAGGTGCACGTGCCTCTTCAATAGCTTTCACCTTGGCCTCTGCAGGGTTTAGTCCTTCCCGTGTAAGTCTGTGTCCCATGAAGTCCATTTATGACACACTGAACTGGCACTTGTTTCCATTCACGGTAAGGCCTGCCTCCTGTAGTCTAGATAGTACACGCCTCAACCGTTTGTCATGCTCTTCCTTCGTTGGTGCATGGACTATGATGTCGTCAGAAATGTTGGCAACTCCAGGAATGCCTTGAATCACTCGATGGATTTCATACTGGTAGATCTCCAAAGCTGCATTAATTCCAAATGATAGTCTCTTGTAACGATACAATCCACAGTGAGTCACAAATGTTGTTACATCTCGGGAACCTGGATCCAGCTCTAATTGATGATAGCCCCATTTCAGATCAATTTTTGAGAATACCTTGCTGGTAGTTAGTTCTTGAAGTATTTCCTCCACTGTTGGTATAGGGTGTCGTTCTCTAATTATAGCTTCATTGGCCATTCTCATGTCAACACATAGTCTTATGTCACCCTTTGGTTTGGGCACAATCACTACGGGACTGACCCATTGTGTCGAATGTTCCACCGGTTCAATAATGTCTTGTTCGATCAATTCTTTAATTTTGGCTTCGACTTTCCCACGAAGTCCAAACGGAGTTCTGCGCACTGGTTGCGCCTTGGGTTTGACCGTTTCATCTACCGCTAGCTTCAATTGTCGACCTTTCAGCTTTCCTACTCCTTGGAAGACTGCGGGGAATTCTTGCTTCATATCCTCGTATGACTGAATTGAATTGACACAAGCTCCAATATGAAGTATTGCCAGGTCTTGCGCTGTGCTTCTACTCAGCAATGGTTCTCCCCTCTCTTCTATGACCATAAACTCTGCTTCGGTGTACTTATCTCCAGCTTCAACAGTTGCAGTAAAACATCCAATGGTCTGCAATGGCTTGGTTGCTGTGTATGGATACAGTTTCTTGGAACACTTCTTTGAGGTACAGATGATCTTTTTCCTTTTCAACTTCTCCCATAAATGTCGATCAATCACATTACTGTCACTGCCTGAGTCTACAATGACCTGCACTGTCACTCCACCAATGATCACTGGGACCTTCTCATGATGTACTTCATTCAACGTAAATTGGTAACAACTCTGTTCCTCCTGGGAATCATTATCGTCACCATCTATCTGGCGAATGGTATCTTTCTTTCCAGGATACTTTCCTTTCCCACAGGCTTTGCCTTTGGAAGTTCTACTCTTCCTCTTCTGGTCTGCATTGGACTTGCTTTTGCACTTCTTTGCAAAGTGGTCCTTACCTCCACACTTTCTGCAAACTTTGCCTTTGGCCGGGCAATATGGGTCTTTTCCAAAGTGACCTCGGTTTCCACATCGATAACCCTCCACGTCATGTGTCGACGTATATCTTGGCTGGTTATGGCGATGTGAGAGCCTCTTAATTTGCTGGCTTGAGTTGTCTTTCAGGGTCATGGTATGAAATTGCCCTTCAACTGCCTCTAATGCAGCAGCAATGGTTAAAGCATCGGTGAGTTCCAACTCACTCCCTCTTTCCAGTAGACGTCTTCTGAGTTATCTGATCTGCAGTGCTGTACGACTTGATCCAGTAATTGGTTGTCCAAATCAGCTGGCATGTAATTGCATCCAACAGCTAGCTGGCGTAGTCTCGTCACGTACTGAGCAATTGTCTGGCCATCTTCTTGTCTCGTTCTCCGAAACAAATGGCGTTGAAATGTAGCATTCGGTGTCACTACATAGTGTGCATTTAATGCATCTATTGCTTTCCGGTACTCATCCTTTCTTCCAGTATTCAAAAGTGTCTTAAATGTTTCCCGAACTGCGGGACCAGCAGTGAAAAGAAGTAACGCCCTTCTCTGTGCTTTTTGTTCAACTGTACCTGTATCTAGAAATAGGCCACGACTGTCGGTGTAGGATTCAAATTCATCCAGCCATGCCTTCCACTTCACACTTAGAGTGCTTGCATCACCCATTGGGTCAAAATGAGCAATTCCACTATGTGTTAGAAAGTCACCGTCTGCCCCAGCCATTAGGAAATATTCCAGCCCCAAAAGTACTGAGTCAAAGAGAAAATTCTTATCACCTTGAAGTTGTCTGTAATCCTCTGTAATCTTGTTTAGTCTTTAATTTTCTTCAAGCTTCTTTCATCCTCGTCGCCAATGTCACATTTGTGGCCCGAAATGTGAAGTTAATAAAACATCAAACACAAGTTTTATCAGGTAAACTTCTCAATGTCTTTATTCTCCCGTTTTCCTTTGTTCTCCTGCTTGTGCTCTTATCTCTCTCTCATACCACGTGACTTCCAGTACATCTCATACATATTCATTATCATGACAACACCAAGTATCATAATCTTCTGAACTAATCTCCCATGTGGGACCTTGTCTAAGTCCATGTAGCCAATATCCACAGCCTTTCCTTCACCTACCTTCTTAGTAACCACCTCGAAAAACTCCACAAGATTTGTTAAACACACACAAAGCCATGCTGACTGTCATTAATCAGCCCATGACTCTCCAAATACCTATATGTCCTCTCTCTCAGAATGTCTTCTAATAATTTACCTATTATTGACATCAGGCTCACCGGCCTTTAATTACCAGGTTTATTTTTGGAGACTTTTTTAAACAACAGGATAACATGAGCTACCCTCCAATCCTTTGGCACTTCACCCATGGCGAAGGACATTTTTGATATATAAGCAGGGCCCCTGAAATTTCTACACTAGTCTCCCTCAAGGTCCAAGGAGTGAGAAGAGGGTGCAAACAATGTCTATATTACTATATTGATTGTCTGGGCTCCCCTTATCTCTATCACGTTTAGTCTTCAAGAATTAAAGAATTATAAAATTCTTACTGAACAGAAATATGCCATTTAGCTTAGTAAGGATCCATATGCTATTTGTGGAACAAACCAGTCAGTTGTTCCATATCCCTAAGAATCCTTATATGCAAATATTTATTCAATTATCCAATTGACTTCAGAAAATCATAGCACTCTCAGGCACGACATTCCAAATTATATATAGTATACGATAATCCTTTGATAGAAAAGTTTTTACACTCATCACTCCTGGGTGTTTTGACAATCATTTCTAATGTGTCCTTTGGTCTTTTTCCATTCTGCTAATGGTTACAGATTCTCTCTGTTTGCCTGGTCTAAAACTTTCACATTGAAAAAACATACCATGGTGTAGGCCAATCAGGTATAATTGGGCAGCACGGCCTTATAGGCTGAAATGACCTGTTACTGTGCTGTATGCCTAAATTTAAAAACATTTTTTTAAAAATTGTAAATCTCTATTTAATCTTCTGCCAAGCATCATCAATCCGCTAAGAACTGCCTCAGAGCTTCTCCATATAAGTTCCTATTAGAAATCCTACATGCTGTAACATCTGTGGTAAGAAGTAAGGGCAGACAGCTGATGGCCTTCCTTTTATCAGCAGCTTTCTCCAGGTAACTCCATACCCAGCTTTATCTTAGAACATAGAAGAGTACAGCACATTATAGGCCCTTCGGCCCACAATATTGTGCTGACCTTAAGATCCTGCCTCCCACATAACCCTCTACTTTAAATTCCTCCATATGCTTATCTAGTGGTCTCTTGAAATTCACCAACGTCCCTGCCTCCACCACTGACCCAGGTAGTGCATTCCACACACCAATCACTCTCTGGGTAAAAACCCTTCCTCTTATATCTCCTTTGAACTTCCCACCCATTACCATAAATCATGTCCCTTTGTACTGAGCAGTGGTGCCCTGGGAAAGTGATGCTGCTCTCCACTCTATCTATTCCTCTTAATATCTTGTATGCCTCTATCATGTCACACCTCATTCTCCTTCTCTCCAAAGTGTAAGGCCCTAACCCCCTTAATCTGTGCTCATAATGCATCTCTAAACCAGGTACCATCCTGGTAAATCTCCTCTGCACCCTTTCCAACACTTCCATGTCTTTCCTACAATGAGGCAACCAAAAATGGACACAGTACTCCAAGAGTTGTCTAACCAGAGTTTTGTAGAGCTGCATCATTGCATCATTATCTCATGGCTCTTAAACTCAATCCTTTGACTTATGAAAGCTAACAACTCATAAGATTTCTTAACTACCCTGTCTACCTGTGAGGCCACTTTCAGAGATCTGTGGACAAGGACCCCCAGATCCCTCTGCTCTTCCACACTACCAAGAATCCTGCCATTAACTTTGTACTCTGCCTTGGAGTTTGTCTTTCCAAAGTGTTCCACCTTACACTTCTCCAGATTGCACTTCATCTGCCACTTCTCAGCCTAGCTCGGCATCCTATCAATGATCCTCTGCAATCAACCACAATTCTCCACACTATCCACAACACCACCAACCATTGGATTGTCTGCAAACTTACCCACCCACCCTTCTACCCCCTCATCCAAATCGTTAATAAAAATCATGAAAAGCAGAGATCTCAGAACAAATCCTTAAGGGACTTCACTAGTCAAAACCCTCCAATTCGAATGTACTCCCTCCAATGCAACCCTTTGCTTTCTACATGCAGCCAATTCTGAATCCACGTGACCAAGCTTCTCTGGATCCCATGGCTTCTGACTTTCAGAACCTTGTCAAATGCTTTACTGAACTCCATGTAGACCACACCAACTGCACTACACTCATCAATATATCTGGTCACCTCCTCAAAGAACTCCAACAGGCTTGGGAGACATGATCTGCCCTTCACAAGGCCAGGCTGACTGTCCCTGATCAGGCCATGATTCTCTGAATGCCCATAGATCCGATCTCAAGGAATAATTTCCAACAGCGTGCTCACCACAGATGTAGATCTCATTGGTTTATAATTACCTGGACTTCCACTACTACCTTTTATGAACAAGGGAACAACATTCCCATCCTCCAGTACCATTCCATATGGAGGACACAAAGATCCTAGCCAAATGCTCAGCAATCTCCTCCTTTGCCTCATGGAACAGTCTGGGGAATATTCCATCAGGCCCTAGGGACTTATTCATCCTAATGCATTTTAATTGCTCCAATACATTATCTCTCTCTTAATATGAACATACACTAGAACATTTACCCCACCCATATTGCCTCACTATCATCAAGGTCCCTCTCCTTGGTGAATACTGAAGTTTTCATTGAGGACCTCACCCACTCCAGGCACATCTCCCTACCTTTATCTCTAATCAGCCCTATCTTCACTCCTGTTATCTTCTGCTCTTCACATAAGGCCTTCTCATGTTCCCTTCTTGCTCTCCTCAGCCCCATCTTAAGCTCCTTTCTTGCTACCCAATATCTTAAACTGGACAATGATCTAATGTAACTAACTAAGGGACACTGCATGAGAATGGAGAATATTTAAATCAGTGCAACTATGATATTTCCTATAGCCATTTTCCTAGCTAGCTTCTCTGCTGGTTCTCTAAATAGGTACAGCAAGCATGAAACTTCTTCCTCCTTTACAGATATGATTCATGATCTGCAATGTCTCATCAATGTACCTACTTGATGGTGCTAGGTTTTATGCATTTCCCATGAAAGGAGACATCCATACAAAAACCTGAAACATATTACTCCTAATGAAGGTAGATTTGCTTCCTCAAAAGTATGTAATGGAGCTGGGATGCCTGTTGTAGTCTTACCAATATCTTTGCTGCTGTTTCAACACTGCCCACTGGTTTAATCAAACCTGAAGTACAGGATGTGCATGCAACTAGTGAAGCTGGCAGCATTAGAGAAACACAAAAGCTGCAGGTGTTGAAATCTTGATCACACAAAAAATTGCCAGAGGAACTCAACAGGTCAGACAACATCCTCAGGTAGAAATGGTCAGTCAATTTTTCAGGTCTGTTCTCTTTATCAAGATACTTGAGTTTTTGAAAAGGAGCACTCATACTGTAGCGTAGTTAAAGTCAATCTAACAACATATTATGTAAATTTTGAGTAGCCTGTAATTTGACTGAATGAGATCAATATAACATTTATTAATATTCCTTTTCCAAGTTATCTTGTTTGTATTGTTGAATAGAAAAAGAGGCTTTACTCAATAAAGCTTTATAGCCAAAAACAAGCTTATGCAAATAAAGAACTTTTTTAGGTTCATTTATATAATGTAGATCATATTCTGCAATGTCCAGTCTTCCCAGTCCTCAACTATTATTCCATAAGAGTATACCAGCCTTAGTTTATTAGTTTATTTTCCCTCTTTAACCATATCCTATTTATGGTAGTAATATATGTGACATCATATTTTTCCCGGAGGAGAGGGATTTGTAGTGACACTGGAGGGGAGGATGTTACCGACAGCAATGCTGGAGGGGAGGGGGTTGCAGTTCTAGAGTGTTTACAAATAGTTTTGAGTGTTTTTAAGTATTTTTGAATGAATAGATATGTGGTGGACATTATATATACCATATACTGGAAGCTCTCAACTGCCATGCTCCAGCTATGGAACAATAGCCCCATTGCCTAGTGGGTCAGTGTTGGGAGAGGTGTAGACTAAGGGAGTGAAGCCCTGAAGTTAGTTGGACATCACATAGTTGTCACCCTTCCAGCAGCTTCTGGAATCAAGTCATCCTCAAACATGATGCCTTGCATTCCTTTGGACTCTGACAATGAGGTCAAGAGGGGGGGTCATGAAGTCTGGCGAGTGTAAGGCCTTCTTACACTTTGCCCTGGCATGCTCCCTGGAGAGGTCACTTCAGTGTCAGTGAGAGTACAACATGGAAGACAGCAGTTACGGGTTTTAAGTCCTGACTCAACTGGCATAGAGTAGAACGCTATGGGCTGCCTTCATTGATGGGAGGGGGCATCAAGTAACACTGGTCAGCTACCTCCCACCTTAAGCTGAGCAGCCCTCAGCCAATAAGGTGCTGACCTGCCACAATCTGTCTGCTTCAGTGAGTGTCTGGAGCTTAGATTCTCAGCACTTGACAAGCTGATTACCAACCTTACACCAGACAAACAGCAAAATAAAAAGAATACTCCAGCTCTTTGAATCGCAATCTGGAACATGAGAACCATGCCTCCAGGATTGATGGATGACCTCAAAGCAGTCGATGGTATCTGTAAGACAGCAGTTATTGAGCTACACAGATGAAAAGTGGATGTAGCAGCCTTGCAGGAGACCAGACTCCTGGACAGTGGTAACCTAAAGGAAGAACACTATACCTTCTTTTGGCAAAGAAGGAGCACTGTGAGCAGCCGAAGCCAAGGACTATGAGTCACTTGGTGCCAAGGTCAGTAGCATTCCCATCTCAGAACACATTATCCTCCTGGGTAACCTGAATGCAAGAGTCAGTGCAGACCATGAATCTTGGCCATCTGTTCTTGGACACCATGACACCGGGAAGATGAACGAAAATGGATATAGACTCCTGGAGTTCTGTGGCTACCACCAACACCTTCTTCTAAAACAAGGTGTGCCACAAAGCATCATGGAGACACCTCAGTTCAAAACACTGGCACCAACTGGACCTTGTCATCGTCAGATGTGATTCACTGAGCTGCATCACCAACACCAGAGCATAGCACAGTTCTGCCTTTGACATGGATCACTCCTTGATCATCCCCAGAGGGAAGTTCAAGCCAAAGAAGCTCTACCATGCCAAACAGAAGGACCAGCTGAAAATCAGCACCAGCCAGACATCGTATCCCAAGAAAAATCTAGAGCTTATTGAGTGACTCAACAAAACTCTTCCCGGGAATTGAAATCAGAGTGCAGAGGCAACCTGGACTCTTTGCAGTGCCAACTACAATGCCACAGTAAAAACATATGGTTAAAAAAGAGCAGAAAAACACTGATTGGTTTGAGGCAAATATAACCAACTGTGCTGACCAACTACAAGTGCAACCCCAGCCAGAAGAATCTGCAGGCATTAAGAGCTGCTTGTAGTAAGGCCCAGCAAACAGCACGTCGCTGTACCAATGATTACTGGCTACAGCTGTACACAATGATTCAGAGCAGCTCCAACACTGGAAACACCAGAGGCATGGATGAAGGCATCAAGTGAGCCACTGGAGTACCAACAAAGAAATCAGCCACACTGAAGACCAAGACAGAGGAAGTCATCACAGATCAGTAAAAGCAGATGGGTTGAACACTACCTGGAACTCTACTCCAGCGAAAATTCTCAATAAGCCATGGACTCCATTGAAAATTTGTCAGTATTGGTGGAAATAGATGCAGAACCCACAGTGGCAGAACTGAGCAAAGAAATCGATGCTCTGAGCAGTGGGAAAGCACCAGGTGAAGATTCCATACCCCTAGAACTCATCAAGTGCAGGAAGCCATAGCTGCTGGAGTTGATCCATGAGTTTCTCTGTCGATGCTGGAGAGAGACCAAGGAACCTCAAGATATGCGTGATGCAAAGATCTTTTTCTTCTTCTTCTTTGGCTTGGCTTCATGGATGAAGATTTATGGAGGGGTATGTTCACGTCTGCTCCAGGCTCGTTGGTGACTGACAAGTCCGATGCGGGACAGGCAGGCACAGTTGCAGCGGTTGCAAGGGAAAATTGGTTGGTTGGGGTTGGGTGTTGGGTTTTTCCTCCTTTGTCTTTTGTCAGTGAGGTGGGCTCTGCGGTCTTCTTCAAAGGAGGTTGCTGCCCGCCGAACTGTTAGGTGCCAAGATGCACGGTTGGAGGTGATATCAGCCCACTGGTGGTGGTCAATGTAGCAGACACCAAGAGATTTCTTTAAGCAGTCCTTATACCTCTTCTTTGGTGCACCTCTGTCTCGGTGGCCAGTGGAGAGCTCGCCATATAACATGATCTTGGGAAGGCGATGGTCCTCCATTCTGGAGACTTGACCCACCCAGTGCAGTTGGGTCTTCAGCAGCGTGGATTTGATGCTTGCGGACTGCCAGCTTGAGTACTTCGATGTTGGTGATGAAGTCACTCCAATGAATGTTGAGGATGGAGCGGAGACAGCGCACTAGGAGCTGTAGGTGATGCTGGTAGAGGACCCATGATTCAGAGCCAAACAGGACCGTGGGTATGACAACAGCTCTGTATATGCTGATCTTTGAGTGTTTCTTCAGGTGGTTGTTTTTCCAGACTCTTTTGTGTAGTCTTCCAAAGGCGCTATTTGCCTGGGCAAGTCTGTTGCCTATCTCGTTGTCGATCCTTGCATCAGATGAAATGGTGCAGCCGAGGTAGGTAAACAGGTTGACCGTTTTGAGTTCTGTGTGTCCGATGGAGATGTGGGGGGGGGGAGCTGGTAGTCATGGTGGGGAGCTGGCTGATGGAGGACCTCAGTTTTCTTCAGGCTGACTTCCAGGCCAAACATTTTGGCAGTTTCCGGAAAACAGGATGTCATGTGCAGGAGAGCTGGCTCTGAGTGGGCAACTAAAGCGGCATCATCTGCAAAGAGTAGTTCACGGACAAGTTGCTCTTGTGTCTTGGTGTGAGCTTGCAGGCTCCTCAATTGAAGAGACTGCCATCCGTGCGGTACAGGATGTAAACAGCGTCTTCATTGTTGAGGTCTTTCATGGCTTGTTTAAGCATCATGCTGAAGAAGATAGTAAAGAGGGTTGGTGCGAGGACACAGCCTTGCTTCATGCCGTTGTCAATGGAGAAGGTTCGGAGAGCTCATTGCTGTATATGACCCGACCTTGTTGGTTTTCGTGCAGTTGGATAACCATGTTGAAGAACTTGGGGGGGCATCCGAGGCGCTCTAGTATTTGCCAAAGCCCTTTCCTGCTCACAGTGTCGAAGGCTTTGGTGAGGTCAACAAAGGTGATGTTTTGTTCTCTGCACTTTTCTTGGAGCTCTCTGAGGGCAAAGACCATGTCAGCAGTTCCTCTGTTTGCGCGAAAGCCACACTGTGATTCTGGGAGGACATTTTTGGCGACACTAGGTATTAGTCTATTAAGGAGAATCCTAGTGAAGACTTTGCCTGCAATGGAGAGAAGCATGATTCCCCTGTAGTTTGAGCAGTCTGATTTCTCGCCTTTGTTTTTGTACAGGGTGATAATGATGGCATCACGAAGGTCCTGAGGCAGCTTTCCTTGGTCCCAGCAGAGCATGAAAAACTCATGCAGTTTGGTACGTAGAGTTTTGCCACCAGCCTTCCAGACCTCTGGGGGAATTCCATCCATACCTGGTGCTTTGCCACTTTTCAGTTGTTCAATTGCCTTATATGTCTCATCCCGGGTAAGAACGTCATCCAACTCTAGACTCAAGGGCTGTTCAGGGAACTGGAGCAGAGTGGATTCTTGGACTGAGCGGTTGGCACTAAAAAGAGATTAGAAGTGTTCTGACCATCGATTGAGGATGGAGATCTTGTTGTTGAGGAGGACTTCGCCGTCTGAGCTGTGCAGAGGGCTTTGGACTTGGGGTGAGGGGCCGTACACAGCCTTTAGTGTCTCATAAAAACCCCTGAAGTCGCCAATGTCATCGTTAAGCTGAGTTCGTTTGATGAGGCTAGTCCACCACTCATTTTGGATCTCCCGGAGTTTGCGCTGAAGATGGCTGCATGCGAGACAGAAGGCTCAATTTTTCTCTGGCCAGGAAGGCTTTGTAAGGTGAAAAGATCGCTTCTTTGCCAGCTGCTCCTGGATTTCCTGGTTGTTTTCTTCAAATCAGTCCTTGTTTTTCCTGGAGGAGAAGCCCACTCCCTCTTCAGTGGATTACAGTATGGCCATTTTCAGCTGATCCCAAAGGGTTTCAGGAGACGTGTCCGTGAGGCAGTTTGCATCCTCGAGCTTTGCTTGGAGGTTTGCCTGGAAGTTTCCTTTCATTTCATCTGACTGCAAGTTTCCAACATTGAACCTCTTTCTGGGGGCTCCACTGTTCTTGAACTTTGGCTTGAAGTGAAGATTGAGCTTGCAGCGAACAAGCTGGTGGTCAGTGTGGCATTCCGCGCTGGGCATGACCCTGGTGTGGAGCACATCTCGTTTATCTCTTCCTCGCACCAGAACGTAGTCTAGGAGGTGCCAGTGTTTGGATCGAGGATGCATCCAGGTAGTCTTCAGGCTGTCTCTCTGCTGGAAAAGGGTGTTAGTAATGACAAGCCACTGTTCTGAACAGAGCTCCAACAGGAGGTGCCCGTTGTCATTGCACTTGCCGACACCATGCTTGCCAAGGATTCCTGGCCAGGTTTCTGAGACTTTGCCGACGCGAGTGTTGAAGTCGCCAAGGATGACAACCTTGTCGGATGTAGGGGTGCGTTGGATGAGGTTGCGCAGGTCAGTGTAGAACTTGTCCTTTTCTGCTGGTTCCGCCTGAAGGGTTGGAGCATAGACACTGATGAGAGTGATGCGTCGCTTGTTTTGAAGGGGGAGTCGCATGGACATGATCTGGTCAGAGTGGCCTGTCAGAAGCTTTTCGAGTTTGGAGGCAATGGAGTTCTTGACCATGAAGCCAACACCAGATAGGCATCGTTCAGCCTGATGCTTGCCAGACCAGTAGAGTGTGTAGCCCGCGCCATGTTCTTGGAGGTTGCCTACATCTGCAAGGCGGACTTCGCTGAGAGCGGCTATGTCGATGTCGAGTCTGAGGAGTTCATGTGCGATAAGGGCAGACCAACGTTCAGGTCGATGGCTGTCAGCCTTGTCTAGCATGGTTCTGATGTTCCAGCATGCTAGCTTGAGTTTGTGTGCATCTTTAGAGGGGGTGGACATGGTCCTGTCCTCGGGCCTGCACAAAGGAGCTTTTAGGTGGAGTGCAGTGTGCGCAGTACTGGCCCCACCCTTTAGACCCATGGTTCGTGTGCCGTGGCCAAGCAAGCTGGGATGTGGCAGTGAGGTTCTTGGGTCGTAGGTTTTATATCGGAGTGTCCTTCTCCTATGCAAGTTGTTTAACCAGGCTGAAGAGGCCTGCCTCCCCTTTTAGGTCGAACCATATCTGGAGATCTATAACCGCTGTCTACAGTTATGGAGTGGTGTGCCCTGGAATCGGCCTGCGTGCGTTTACTCCTGCCGCGGCTGAGTGCTGGCGGTGCGGGCGAGCTTTCTTCTGCCCCTCCTGCTGGGCCCTGGAGCCCTTGGACAGGCGGCTCGATTACTCCCATGCCTGTTAAAAAACAAGGGTGATTGTAGTGACTGCAATAACTACTGCGGCATCTCACTGTTAAGCACCATGGGAGAGGACTTTGCCCGAGTGACTGAAAACCCTCGCTGATTGCCTCTATCCCGAATCTCAGTGTGGCTTCAGGGCAAAGAGATCAACAGTTGACATGTCTGCCAACTCCAGGAAAAATTCCAAGAGCAGTAAATATCCTTCATGGACCTCACCAAGGCTTTTGACCTCGTGACCAGGCGTGGACTGTTCCAGCTGCTTGGGAAGATTGGCTACCCTCCAAAGCTGCTCAGCATTCTTTCCATATCAACATGAAATGTACAGTCAGCTTGAATGGATCCACCTCTGAACTATTTAAGATTTAAAGTGGAATGAAGCAGGGCTGTGTCCTAGTGCCAACATTATTTGGCATCTTCTTCTCCCTGCTGCTGTTGCATGCATTTCACCAGAAAGCTCTTTGACCTGGCCTGACTGAAAGCGAAGAGCAAGACCCAACGTGTTCTCATCAGAGAGCTACTGTTCATTGATGATGCAGCACCGACCTCCCACATGCAAGGCCAGCTATAGAGGCTAATCAACAACTTCCCCAAGGCCTGCCAAGAGTTCAGGTTTGTAGGAGTTTAGAAACAGTTATTATTTTAATTGAAGGAGTTTAGAAATGGTTATTATTTTAATTGCAGGAGTTTAGAAACAGTTATTATTTTAATGTTAGGAGTTCTGAAACAGTTATAGAAGGTAGAAAGAAAAAGCAAGAAAAAAGCTAAAATGTTCTTTGTGTAAAATGGCCCATAAAAAACAGTAGAACAGAGTAAACAAGATAACAGAGGAATTTAAGAAATATGTACATACACACACAAAGAGCTTGTTTAATAGGGGGTGGGGAAAGGAGGTGTGAGCACGGGATAAGAGAAAGTTGGAGTCAATCAAGAGTCAGACGAATAGGGAAAAGTGCCAAACCAATCCGAGAAGGACAAACGTAAGACAAATGTAAGCGGAGATGAAGTAAAAATTGTATAAAAACAAAGAAGCTTCCTGCCCTTGGGGTACTTTCCCGAGGTAAGGGGAGAATACCCAACCTTGCAATGTCGTAAATATAAATAAATATTCTTTGTTCTCAACTTTTGTCTCGAGCATATTTTGTGAATGCGAAGGCACTTCTCACAACTTGGGGACTCGTCCGGGATCACACTCCCTCCACTGACTGGTGCTTGTCTGAAAGGGGGTTGGTGCACCCCAGCTGATTTAGCCGGACTCCTGGTCATCGAGTGTCCGGCCAGTGGACATAGCGAGTGATATCCAAGAAGAGACGTTGAGAACAAAGGACAGGACAGCCGTGCGAGTGACGTGCTGGGAAGGCTCAACAGCCGGGTAAGACTGATTTATCCACCATGGGTGGGGGAGGGAGCAAGAAGAAAGGTCTGAGAATAGGACCGATTGATAGAATTCCCCCGGGAAGCCCATTGGGGAGACAAATTTATCCACCATGGGTAGGGGAGGGAGCAAAAAGAAAGGTCTGAGAATAGGACCAATTGATAGAATTCCCCCGGGAAGCCCCCTGGGGAAGTAACTTTATCCACCATGGATGGGGGAGGGAGCAAAAAGAAAGGTCTGAGAATAGGACCGATTGATAGAATTCCCCTGGGAAGCCCATTGGGGAAGCAATTGATGAATTGGGGTGCGGGAAAGACCCGCGGGAAAGATAAAAAGAAAATGATCCAGTACTGTTGCCACGAGTGGCCTGAGAATCCAATTAAGGGGTCTTCAGTATTTTGGCCAAAATACGGTTCGGATGAGGATTGGGTATGCCAGGCGTTGAATACCTGGCTTTATGAGCATAGACCCGAGGACTCGGAAAGTAGAGATTATGCTGACTACTGGTTGTTTGTAGAATTTGACCAGATGGTGATGAATACAAGGGATCCGGCGAAATCTAAGGATCCGGAGCATTTGGCTCCTCTTCCTGAAAATTGGGACCCCTTGCAGGCATTACCTCCACCATATCCTGAGCCGGCTCCTCCCTTGCCCTCTCCTCCCCACCCGCTTTATCCTCCCCTTCCTATGTCTGCCACTCCAACCCCTCCGAGACTCATCAATGAAAATGAACAAGAAAACACGATAAGGACTAGGTTACAAGCTAAGGGACCTCCGCCGCCTCTTACCCCCCAGGTATATAACCCAGACTGTATGGGATTATTAGAAGAGCAGTGTGAAAAACTTCACGAAGAGAAGTCTGGGGAATTTGCTTTGGGTCCCAGACATCATAAGGAAGATCCAGTTCCATCAGGAGCCTGGGGACCGGACCCTTCTCAGGCGCAAATGTTTTCCCTTCGCGAGGTACCCTTGGGAGGTCCAGGGGGTGGAATAGGCTTTGTAAATGTCCCCTTGACTAGCACAGAAGTGAGAAATTTTAAACGGAAAATGAAGTCTTTAATTGAAGATCCTCAAGCCTGTGCGGAGCAATTAGATCAGTTTCTGGGTCCTAACATTTACACCTGGGACGAGTTAATGTCTATATTCAAAGCTTTATTTTCTTCAGATGAGAGAGGAATGATTAGACAAGCTGGAATTAGGGTGTGGGATCGGGAACACCAGGGAGGTCCAGGAACAGTTGCTGGAGAAGACAAATTCCCTCTGGTCAATCCACACTGGGATAAGGGGACGGTAGATGGTCGCACCCGGATGGAAGAATACAGGGTGAACCTGATAAAGGGAGTGAGGGAGTCAGTACCAAAAGGATAGAATTTTAAGAAAGCATTCGAGGTTTCCCAGGGCCCAGAGGAAACCCCCTCGGCCATTTTGACTAGACTGCGGGCAGCAATACAACAATATGGAGGATTGGATATAGAGTCACCAGTTGGGGAACAATTAGTTTTGACAGGATTTGTTACAAACTCAGCCCCAAATATACGAAAGAAACTTCAAAAGACTGAAAATTGGCATGAACAGGGATTATCCCAGCTCCTACAAATAGCCCAAATGGCATATGTCCAAAGGAGTGAGGATAAGCAGAAAGGAAAGGCGAAGATATTAATGCAGGCGGTAAAGGAAGTCATAAATGGACAGCAGGGAAGTCAAAGTCACCGGACCAACGGTCCGGGCAGATGGATGGGAATGAGAGAAAGAGGAGGGCCAGGATTTGAAGGATGGGATGAACCCCAGGGTCCCTGACCACGAGCGGGGGCTCCAAGAGGTGGTCCTAACAAAGGATTGTAGTCAGGGCCCAAGGTTTGTTACTATTGTAAAAGAGAGGGACACTTCAAGAGGGAATGCCCCCAGAGGGCCAGGGACACACAATCCTATGTCCTGATGGAGGAGGAAGATTAGGGGAGTCAGGGTTCTCTCATAAAGAGTGCCATGGGGCAGCATGGAAAACCATTGGTAAATTTAAGCATAGGACCCCACGAAGAAGATATGATTTTTATGGTAGACTCGGGAGTTGCTCGTTCTAGTATTTTAACCAAACCCAAGGGAACAGTTTTTAACGGGAGGGTGATTATTTCAGGGGTCGGGGGATCTAACTTTGAGGTTTCTGAATTAAGGGGCCTTAGGATACAAATGGGGAGAAAAGTAATAAGAGGAGACATTCTACTGGTTCCCCAGGCAGGAGTCTACCTGCTGGGACGGGATTTGCAGGATTTATTGGGTATCGGGACCCGGCATCAAGGAAAGGGAATTGGGGTCCAGTTCTATACATTGACACAAGAAGATCGCGAGTTGATCAACCTCAAGGTGTGGGCCAAGAAGAGAAATAGAGAAGGGTTGGATGTTCCCCCACTTCGGGTCACGCTAAAAGACCCCAATCAGATTGTCAGACGAAAGCAATATCTAATCCCAATGGAGGGAAGGAAGGGACTGCAACCCATAATTGATCAATTATTATTGGATGGGTTACTCGAACCCTCAATGTCCCCCTTTAACACCCCAATACTGCCAGTACGAAAACCAGACGGTACTTATTGGTTGGTACAAGAGAATTGAATAAGGTGATTTTGGCCCGATACCCCGTTGTGCCTAATCCTTATACAATTATGGGAAAAATAGATCCAAATAGTAAATGGTTTAGTGTGATAGACCTGAAAGATGCCTTTTGGGCTTGCCCTCTGGATGAGGGTAATAGGGACATCTTTGTCTTTGAATGGGAAAACAAGTATACTGGACGAAAGAACTAGTATCGCTGGACCATTCTCCCGCAAGGCTCTACAGAGTTCCCTAATCTGTTTGGCCAGGTATTAGAACAAGAGTTGGAAGAAGCTCCAAAAAGATCAGACTGTCAATTAATACAATATGTAGATGATTTATTAATCACAGGAAAAGAACAGGAGGCTGTCAAACAATATACGCTGGATATGTTAAACTTTCTGGGAGGAAAGGGGCTGAGAGTAAGTGAGGCGAAATTGCAATTTGTACAGCCAGAGGTAAAATATCTGGGCCATCAAATTAGTCAGGGGTGTCAGCGAATAAGCCCAGAGAGATATATGTGGCATTTTGCAGGTCCCATCTCCCAAGGATGCCTGAGAGCTCAGGAAGTTCCTTGGTCTGGTGGGACATTGCTGAATTTGGATAGAAAATTATTCTAGTTTGGTAAAATTTTTGTATGATAAGTTAGCTGGCCTAGCTAATTCTCTTGTTGTCTGGACAGAGGAAGAAATGGAGGGATTTACGAGGATAAAGAGTTGTCTCGCCAAGGCTCCAGTGTTGGCATTACCTGATTTGAATAAACCATTTGACTTATTTACTAATGCAAAGGATGGGGCAGGTACGGGTGTATTGACCCAGGAGCGAATGGGGCTCCAGCAACCAGTGGCTTTTTGTCCAAAGTATTGGGCCCAGTTTGCTGCGGATGGCCGGAGTGTGTCCAGGCTATTGCTGCCATCGTTGTCCTGGTAGAAGAGAGTTGAAAGATTACCTTTGGCGCACCCATGACTGTCCATACCCCGCATACCGTCCGAACTATTCTGTTACAGCGTGCGGGGAGGTGGTTGACTGATTCGAGAATTCTAAAATATGAGGCAATTTTGATGGACCGAGATGACCTGACGCTGGTTACTAATCGGGACCAGAACCCAGCTGCATTCTTAGTATCTCTGTCAAGTGAGACGGCCTATGATCAGCTGGAACATGAGTGCTTGGAAATAATAGATTTGCAGACTAAGATCCGGAGTGATCTAGGGGATGAGCCTCCATGTGAGGGAGAGAGATGGTTTATAGATGGTTCTTCTCATTGTATAGAAGGAACTCGTTACAGTGGATATGGCATAGAGGATGGAAAAGATGGTTCTGTTATCGAAGCTGGTCGCCTCCCCGGTCTCTGGTCAGCTCAGACATGCGAATTATATGCGCTGTGTCGAGCCTTCCAGGGACTACAGGGGAAAGTAGGAACAATTTACACAGATTCTAAATATGCTTTTGGAGTTGTACATACCTTTGGAAAAGTTTGGAAGGTATGGGGGTTAATTACAGGAAAGGACCAAAAATTAGTCCATGAAAATTTAATAATCAAATGTTTGGATGCTTTAATGCTGCCTAAGGAGGTGGCCGTGGTTCATGTCCGGAGACATCAGGTAGGGGAAAGCCCTGAAGACCGAGGTAACAGACAGGCAGATGAGGTCGCAAAGGAGGCATCCATGGGAGTAAACTTCAGCTCACCCGCCTGTATGCTGAGACAGGTCTCTCCTGGTTTAAATGTTTACCCCTGGCTTTGATTCGTATTCGTACTGCTTCCCGTCGTGATATTGCTGTCTCCCCGTATGAAATGATGTTCGGCCTTCCTTATCTGGGCTCCCATACAGACCTCCAAATACCGGAGGCAAATGACCAATTTATATCTAAGTATCTGCAGGAACTTTCCACCACATTGGCTGATCTGAGAAGAAGGGGGATTCTAGCACAGATGCTGGCTTTGGAATTCCCCATACATTCCATTCAACCCGGTGGCTGGGTATTGATAAAGAGTTGGAAAGATGTTAAGTTGTCGCCAACTTGGGATGGTCCTTTTTGTGTCCTTCTAGTTACAGATACTGCTGTACGAACGCGTGAAAAAGGGTGGACTCATGTCCAGAGGGTGAAACGTTATCACCAGCCCCTCGAGAATATCTCCACTGACCTAGAAGGCTCATATTGGCAGTTGGAGCGACATCCAAGCAACCTCAAGCTCACCCTGCGACGAAAAATTTGATTTGTGTATAATAATAATGTCCTTGTTTGTATTTTTCTTTATTTTCCCCATTGCTTTCGCCTCCACTCCGTCTTGCTCCCAATGTGTTAAGTCCTTTTGGAAGAGGGGCAGCACTTCGGGTGATGATGTTAAGCTTAGGGAGATTAAGTATTTTGAGAAGTGGACGGGGACGAAGGAGGGTTGTGTAGTCCCAAGAAAGAACGACAATTGTTCTTTTGCCTCCGAGACATATACCATTTTTCTAAGTCTAGGAGAGGGTTCTCCCCTAGGTAGGTCAAGAAATAGATTCTTCCTGTCCTGCCCCCCCGCCCCCCCCCCCCCCCCCCGGGACCCTTCTGTGCCTCCAAATTAGGCAAACTGGGAGACCCTCTAGTGAAGGAAGTGATTTCACTGCAGGCAGGTTCTAAGTATAGAGGTACCAACATGATCACCGTTTCGCCACATGAGTCTCAAAAGAACTTATATGAGAGGGCAAGAATACAAGCCAATAGGCATAGACTTGGAGATAACCCATGGGTCGATTTACATCAACTTACCGTCCAGGAGCTTGGTGTTCATAACTGTTGGATTTGTAGTGGCCCAACCCGGGATGGAACTTGGCCATGGAGAGGTGAGCCATTAGATGATCGTACACTTCTTGCCTCCAATCTTTCCACTAGCACTTCTGGTTGATCCCGTGAGTCTTTGAAGTTGGAAAATCATCCACAAGGCTTTGAGTGCTTGGTAAAATAACACGGCAGGTACCCAAAGGGCGATTTGGCTTGCCGGCGCTGGAATAATATCACTAGTGGAAATTGGGTTCCAACCCCGCTTACCGGCTTCCTGTCCCTTTCTAATCGATCAGATGTTCCTTGTGTACCCTCGGTTCCCATTAATGACACATCTGACCTTGCCGATGTTGAGTTTTGGAATTGCACTGGTTTCAACCCTTATCAGGCCATTCCTGTGCTGACATCCTTCTGGGAAGATTCTCGTCCTTCCGGCTATGCACCCGACGGCTTATATTGGATTTGTAGGAATATGGCTTATACTTAGCTTGAACCCGACTGGAGTGGGACTTGTTGTATTGGTATGATTCAACCACATTTCCATCTTCTTCCTCCAGATTCCGATGAACATATTTCCACTCGGTTACATTCCCCCATACAATGCTGTTCGGCTGCGATCAGCAAATGTGGGGATGACTGGCCCCCTGAACGCATAATTTCATACTATGGACCGGCTACGTGGGCACAGGATGGTTCATGGGGGTACCGAACTCCAATTTACATGTTTAATTGTCTAATCCATTTGCAGGCTGACCTAGAAGTAATTACTAACCAGACAGCTACTGCCTTAGATTTGTTGGCAGAGGAACAACAGCAAATCCGGGCAACCGTTTATCAGAACCGCCTAGCCCTGGACTATTTATTGGCTGCAGAAGGTAGTGTGTGTGGCAAGCTGAATCTCTCCAATTGCTGCCTTACAATTGATAATAATGGACAAGCTGTTAAAGATATCTCTTCAGGTATACGGAAACTCTCCCATGTGCCTGTGCAAACATGACACCCCGCCATTGGCTCATGGTTGTCTAAATGGTTTAGTGGCTCCTGGTCATGGATACATTCAGCACTTATCTTTTCTGCCTTTATACTTCTTGCCTTAATACTGATCCCTTGCATCCTTCCTTGCCTCCAGTGTTTGGTTAGACGAGCCATTCGACAAATCAGTCCCATTATGGTTCTGCAACAACAGGATTATGCTGAGGCAGCAGAGAACCTTCTGGAACTATGGGACAAAGAAACCTCTATTATTTAGACAGGTTTGAAAGTGTAGCTCTTTTTAAGGGGTGGATTGTAGGAGTTTAGAAACAGTTATTATTTTAATTGAAGGAGTTTAGAAATGGTTATTATTTTAATTGCAGGAGTTTAGAAACAGTTATTATTTTAATGTTAGGAGTTCTGAAACAGTTATAGAAGGTAGAAAGAAAAAGCAAGAAAAAAGCTAAAATGTTCTTTGTGTAAAATAGCCCATGAAAAACAGCAGAACAGAGTAAACAAGATAACAGAGGAATTTAAGAAATATGTACGTACACACACAAAGAGCTTGTTTAATAGGGGGTGGGGAAAGGAGGTGTGAGCACGGGATAAGAGAAAGTTGGAGTCAATCAAGAGTCAGACGAATAGGAAAAAGTGCCAAACCAATCCAAGAAGGACAAACATAAGACAAATGTAAGGGGAGGTGAAGTAAAAATTGTATAAAAACAAAGAAACTTCCCGCCCTCGGGGTACTTTCCCAAGGTAAGGGGAGAGTACCTGACCTTGCAATGTTGTAAATATAAATAAATGTTCTTTGTTCTCAACTTTTGTCTCGAGCATATTTTGTGAACGCGAAGGCACTTCTCAAAGGTTGACAATCAACATTAAAAAGACCAACGTGATGGGCTAAGAATCTAACAACCTGCATTGGAAATGAAAAACTTGACATCACAGACAACTTCACATACCTGGGCTTAAATTATCAAGCACATCACTAAGGGTGCCATTGTGATGTCCAAACTAAGCAAAAGAGTGTGGAGCAACTGTGACAAAGTATTTAGAGGTGGTTTGGGAGGAATTGTTAGAGTTGGTTGCACACAAACATTTTAAGACACAGAATATATGCAGGATTTTTGCCTAATGCTTTTTGCAGGAGGCAACAAAGTATCGACAGCAGCTTGCCTGGGAGAGCATGTGATCTTTGCAGGCAGCAGAGAAGAATTTTGCTACCAGAGAGGGAGGGTGTGAAACAGGGAGGAGAGAGATGGAAATCTGTTCCAGAGGGACAAGCTGGCAAACTTTGGAAGGCTGTCTGGTCAAAGGAGAAGAATGGTGGTGTGAAAGGTGACTTGAAAGAAAGAGGATCATCTGGAGAACCCTGAAGGGGGTAAGTTTCGTCTGCAAGTCTGATTGAGAAGGAATCAGTTGCGAATGTCCTTGAAAAGGGATCTCTCTCTGAAAACCAGCAAGAACCCTTCTGAGTGGTAACCATTTGCCTGTTAAGACTGGTGAACTTTGTTAATGCTAACTTCTGTGCATAGTACAAGAATTGCCTGCAACCAGTGGGATTGGACTGTGATCCAAAGAACTTTTCTAATCTTAAATATACATTATACACACCTGCGCTTAGTATTAGAGGGGGGATTAAGAGGTTAGGTATGTTAAGTAATAAGTTAAAGTTTAATTCTGTTTTCTTGTTCAAATATAATTAAAAACATCTTTTGTTTAAGTAACCCTGTGTTGTGGTGTATATCTGTTGCTGCTGGTTTTTGGGGTTCTCTGGACTCCATAACACAACGAACACCTCACAGTGAACACTAAGATCAAGGTTTATCAGGCATGTGTCCTGAGAACCCTGTTTTATGGCAGTGAATCATGGACAATGCATGCCAGCCTTGAGAACCAGCTTGAGAGATTCCATTACTGATGTCTTCGATGCATCCTGGACATATCCTGGCAGGACAGACTCACCAACACCCAAGGTTCTGGATAAAGCCAGTTCTCTCAGCATGCAGCTCCTGCTGTGTCAGAGATGACTTCGGTGGTTTGGCTATGTACCCTGTATGGAGGATGGTCACATCCCAAAAGACCTGCTGTATGGTTGTCTGGCTGTAGGACTCACTGGAGCATGATCTGAAGCTCGCTCACATTGATGTGCTCAACTGGGAGCTCCTTGCTGATGACCATGGCCACTGGAGGAGCGCTGTCATAAAGGGCATGAAGGCCACTGAGGAAAGGCAGGCACACCAGTTAGAGGACAAGAGGACACGGAGGAAGCAGAGACAAAAGAGCCAGTCAACCACAACCCATTGTTTCAAAATAATCTGCAGCAAGTGTGGCAGAGACTGTCACACCAGAGAGGGCCTTATGAGCCATTCCAGACACTGCTCTAAAACCAACTGACTATCCATGAGGCTACCACTGTCTTCCAAAACAGAAGGATGCCTACAAATATTTGTTCTTTTTTTACAATCTATTTATTGGTCATATTGCAAATATTTTTACTATTAACTATTCCATAAAACATAATGTGCAATGTGCTATCATCTCCTTCTGACAATATGTTAGAGATCTTTGAAAAATCAGTCTCAACATTCATCATTAAGTATTCTTCATTCATAAAAGAAGCCTAATTCTAATTCTTTACCACTGTCCTTTATTTCCTCTGACCCACCAAATTTAACTCAGAATGTTTTTAGCTCTCTTGCAGGAGACCTTATTAAATATTTTCTGAATATGAAGCTGTGAAATACTATGGTGCATTTTTATAATGAACTGGTTACAATCAAAGCTCTGAGTTTTGATTCTATGTATTCCCCATCTGCAGCTTTATTAAGAAATTCTGTTCTCAAATATTCTTTGTGTTGAGACGCAGAATATTAAAGTGGATGATGCTTTCCAATTAAAAGTTCAAAGTTTAAATTTATTGTTAGAGTACATACAATGCACGACATCATACAATGTGGAGATGCTTTAGCTTGCAGTCCAGGCAAAATTTCCACTTATTGGTAACTAAATTGTACTCAAGAAAAAACAGAGAAAAATATAATCAAAATAAGAAATGCAAAAGAAACTGACTGTGCAACACAGAAAAAAAATAAATATTCAATAATAAATAATGTGCAAAGAAAGAGTCCTTAAATGAGTCTTTGATTGAATTTGTTGTTTAGGAGTTTGATGGTGGATGGGTAGCCACGCTTCCTGAATTTGGTGGCACGTCTACCCCTTTTCCGATAACAGCAGTGAGAATAGAGCATGTGCTGGGTGATGTGGGTCCTTGCTGATTGCTGCTGCTCTCTGATGGCTGCATTCTATGTGAATGTTCTCAATAGTGGGGAGGGTTTTGCCTGGAATATCCTGGGCTATGCCCTCTGCCTTTTGCAGGGCTTTCCACTCAAAGGTATTGGGGCTGTGATGCAACTGGTCACCACACTTTCCACGATTTGCCAAGATTTTTGATGTCATACAAAACTTCTGCAAACTTCTGAGAAAGTAAAGGTGCTGATCTGCTTTTTCTTCATGATGCCGTTCGTGTGCTGGGTCCAGGAATGATCCTTCAAGATAGTGATTCCCTCTCTCAGCCTCTCCACCTCTGATCCCCCAAACTTGCTCACCCTCTCCACCTCTGATCCCCACAATGATCACTGGATCATGCACCTCTGGTTTTCCCCTCCTGAAGTCAGCAATCAGCTAATTGATTTTGGTGGCATTGAGTACGAGATTTTGGATAGCCAAGTGTTCAATTTCCCTCCTGTATGCTGAATCATCACTTCCTTTTATTCAACCCACCTCTGTGCTATCAACAGTAGATTTGTATATGGTGTTATTATACTAAGCAACACAGACATAGGTGGAAAGTGAGTAGAGCAGAGGCTAAGAACATAGCCCTGTGGAAATTGTGAAGGTAATGTTCTTGCCAATCTGTACTGATTGGGGTCTGGAGAGGAGGAAATCCAGATCCAACTAAACATAGGAGTATTGAGGCCCAGGTCTTGGAATTTCCTGAGTAGTTTTGAGGGGATGATGGTTTTGAATGCTGAATTGTCAACAATAAAGAGCATCCTGATGTGTGCATCTTTGCTGACAAGGTGTTCCATGGCTTTGCATAGAGCCACTGGGATAACATCTGCCGTAGATCTATTACTGTGGTAGGCAAATTGGAATGGATCTATGTTGCCGCTCAGATAGGAGCCGATCTGCTTCAACAACAGCTTTGCAAAACACTTCATCACTGTGGATGTAAGTGCCACTGGTCAGTAGTCATTTAAGCAGGTTACCACACTCTTCTTGGGCACCGATACGATTGAGGCCTGTTTCTAACAGGTGGGTACCACGTCCTGTCAGAGCGAAATGTGGATATCCACGAATAGTTTGGGTAGTTGGTCAAGCTAAGAGTTCCAAATACATTGTCCCAAGAATATACAGTATCTAATAGTGTGGTGCGGACTATTTCCCGAGTTGAGGAAAATTAACATTTGAGGGTTAAATCTTCCAGTTTCATGTTCCTGGTGTAATGAATGCTCACAAATAGCAAAACTGTATTTATCCCCATCCAATTTTCTATCCACAGACCATGCTATTTCCTGGTTTGCTCCCAGTGGTTACATGGATAGAGAGTGCACATAGAAAAAATAAATCATCCTTTAATAACAATGTATATATATTTTTATATCTGTGAATGTATTCAATTTTAGTGAGCCTTATGATTTCAGAAACCTAATTGTGTACATTGTGGGAATTAAGGCATTTATCCTTGGGTATGGACTGGACTTAATTCAAGTCTCCAAGGTGCTACCTATCTATAACAAGCTTTAATATAACCTTTGTTAGATATACATATAATGCTACACAGTACAGAAACAGGCCCTTCAACCCAATTCATCATGCTCACCAAGGTGCCTTCATGAGCTAATCCCATCCTCATCCATGCAGTATTTCTTACATAAAAGAACCACATTCATCATATATCTTTCAGTGCCTTTAACAGTGCAAAAATCTCTCCTGGGGCCCCAGAAATTTCTTTGCATGCAGTCAACAACATCTTAGGTTACACTTGGTCAGGCTGAGGGGATTTATCCACCTTGTGTGCCTCAAAATAGCCAATATCTTTTTTGTAATATTGATATGTTTCAGCACATATACTGTGTGTTTTCTTTCCTAAATTCCTAAATTATCTTTTCCACATTAAGTACAGATAAGAAGTATTTATTCACCCTTATTCTGTGGCTCCACTCATGGAAGATCATACTGATCATCAAGGGACCTATTGTTTTCCTATATCCTTTTGCCCTTAATATACAGAAAATCTCGTAGAATTCTTCTTTCTCATCAGCCAAAAATATATCATATCCCTTTTTTTCCCTCCCATCCTGATATCCTTCTTCAGTGGAGAGTTTTCAAAAAGGTGGTATTAGTGAAAATGGAAAAAATAACAGGCGATCAAGCGGAAAATAGACTTGAAATAAAACAAAAAATTTGGAAACACTCAAGAGAAAAGATATTGCATGTAGGATGATAAGAAGTTAATGTTTCAAGTTGAAAAACCTTTGGGGGAACTTTCTGATGAAATCTCACCAACCTGAAATATTAACACCCTTTCCCCTTTTGCAGCTGCTGTGTATGTGATCTCCAGATTGTTTCTAGCAATTTCTGCTTTTATTTCAGATGTGCTATGTTGCTTCTTTTTTTATTTTAAAGGCCTGTTCAAATACAGGTGAATAAGTCAATTTTAAAAGTTTTACAAGCAGGCAGGAAATTGTCCTCAAAATTGTTGAATAGTATTAGAAAAGTAGTCTTTTTTTTAGCTACACTGGCAACTCACATTTACCTTTTAAATTTAGACATACAGCATGATAAAAGGCCATGTCGGTCCACGAGCACTTGCTGCCCAATTGCACCCAATTAACCTGCAACCCCCAGTGATTTTGAAGGGAGGGTGGAAAACGGAGTCCCTGAGGCAAACCCGCGCAGACAAAGGGAGAATGTACAAACTCCTTAAAAGATTTGATCCCCAGTCCTGAGCGCTAGCATTATAACAGCGTTGTGCTAATCGCTACGCTAACTGTGCTGCCCTTTTTGTAAATGAGTTATTGTGGAGAGATATTATTTGTGGATTTACTATATATAT
This sequence comes from Narcine bancroftii, assembly GCF_036971445.1. Taxonomy (NCBI): domain Eukaryota; kingdom Metazoa; phylum Chordata; class Chondrichthyes; order Torpediniformes; family Narcinidae; genus Narcine; species Narcine bancroftii. The sequence goes on along the minus strand of NC_091471.1, from coordinate 88,013,777 downwards.
GTTGACCAAATAAATATTCTAAGTTGAACCAAAGCAGCTTAGGGGTGGCCAATTAAAATTATAACAATCTTTTCTTCAACTATGAGTAAAACATATTTTGAACCTGATTAGCATTTCCTTAATTCTCATGCAATTGTCTAATTTCTCTTTTCTTACATTCATGCCATTTGCTTCACCTGTTACTTGTAGTATAACCATATAATTATATAATAATTACAGCATAGAATCAGGCCAACTTGACCCTTGTCGTCCATGCCGAAAACTTTTTCCCATCTTAACCTCACTGACTTACACTCAACCTGTAACCTTCCATTCCTTTCCTGTCCGTATACATATCCAACTTTTCCTTAAATAACTAATATCAAGCCCGCCTCCACCACTTCGTGTGGAAGCTCGTTCCACACAACCACCACTCTCTGAGTAAAGAAAACCCCCCCTCATGTTTCCTCTAAATTTTTGCTCCTAACTCTCAGTTCATAACCCCTCGTTTGCATCTCCCCCTTTCTTAAAGGAAAAAGCCTTTCCATGTCAACTCTATCTATACCCCTAATAATTTTAAATACCTCAATCAAATCCCCTCTCAACCTTCTATGCTCCAAAGAATAAAGGCCTAACTTATTTAACCTTTCCCTATAACTTAGACCCTATAACTCCATCAACATTCTAGTAAATCTTCTCTGCACTCTCTCCAATTTGTTGATATCTTTCCTGTACTGTACACAGTACTCCAAGTTTGGCCTCATCAATGCCTTGTACAATTTTAACATTACATCTCAGCTCCTATACTCAATGCTCTGATTTATAAAGGCCAACATACCATAAGCTTTCTTCACCACCCTATCCACACGTGACTTCACCTTCAGGGAACTATGTACCATGATTCCAAGATCCCTCTGTTCTACTGCACTCTTCAATACCTTACCATTCGCCATATATGTTCTATTTTGATTTGCCCTACCAAAATGTTACACCTCACACTTTCTGGTACTCCACTGAAAGAAGCAAAGATGTTCCTGCTGAACTCTCTTTTAGGTTTATTTGCAACTGTTTTACATTTATGGAGTCTGTCATTGGTCTTTCAACAAGTGGAACTATCTCCATGTCAACCCAGTCCAATCCTTTCATAATCTGATGTATTTATTCACCAGACTTTTTCTCTGGGAAAAGACAATAGACTGCTCAAACTTTCCCAAAGTGCTTCTTTATTTTGTCTTGTTTTCTGAAAACTAGAATTGTGTGTTTTACACTCTTGGCTCTATTGAGAAAGTTTATCTTTCCTTGTGGAGGGAACTCAGAAATAAACACTTACTGCAAATTACATTTTCAAATTATGCTGATTGAATAGCATCTTCAGCCAGTGGTGCAATTGTAAGGTAGTCTCAGGTGGCAAAGTGCTGGCAAAATAGATACGTCACTGATGAGCCATTATTAGCATTCCATTTTATTTATATGATACTTTGAATTGCCATCATCCCACAGCAATGACAATAGCAGGGAACAATTTCCCGATCATGACTTTATTTCCATAAATCATAAAATCATCCTCATTTTCTTACCAGACATTTAACCCTATAACATTATATAAAACTAAAGAGCAGTTATTAAATTTAGAATCAGTTCTGTATGAAATGAATTATAACCATCATAATTATTTTATTTCTCAGTAAATCAGGCATATTCTAAAGATTACTCCCCCATCCAAATTAGATAGTGCCAACGAATTACACTTACGGAAGTATTGTCTATTACATTCAAATAATATCAGAAAATATAAATAATTCCAACAGCTCAATTCAAGTGAATAGAATGGTAATCATATTCATTTTGACCTTGAGCTATTCTTGAGGTTATAAAATAGCAAAGTCATCATTATGACAAATAAAATTGTTTGTCTTCAGTTTGTTAGAAGACACACTTTCTAAAGACAATTCTTGGTTTGTAGTAAAAGACCAACCTATTATTATATTATACTGATATGCATTTACAATATTTTACTACATCAAAATATATAAAAATAACATTTTAAATGTTATTCTCCTTTTGTGTATGTAGTTCATGTACCATTAATGGAGTTAATCTTGGTTTCTTGATATGAAAAATAACTTTCTTTATAAGATATATTAAAGCGACATCATTATCATTCTCTCTTGAAAAAATATTAATAAAGAAGAAACTGAAGGATCCTTTTATACATCAGAGTTTGATATGATGGGGACAGAGCTTAATGGCATAGGGAAAGGAGGTGGAATTACAACTCTCACAGGGGATTAAAATATTAATCCTGAATTAAAAATTAATTTTAAATTTAAAATATATTAAAATTCTCCAGAGTTTTCTTAGAAACTTTTGGACATGGCAGCAAGGGGAAAGAAAGCCGCAAAATAGAGGAAAAAGTGAGTAAAGATTCTAAAAAAAATTGAGAAAGAACAGTCAACCTTACAGCTGGAGTCTGGGACACAAGTTCCGAAGCCCCCGTGACAGGCTGATGCGATGACAGCGTACTTTCAACCAAAACCAGTGCCACCTCCTGAGAACACCGGGAAAGATGGCGCCCTTTCGATCCAGATGTCCCCTCAAGAAAACACTAACATTATGCGCATGTGCAAGGATTTATTTCCATGCATGCCTGAAGAAGGAGATGATGCTTTGAAATAGTCGCTCCATTCCCAGTAGTGCTGGTGGAGTGAAAGAAATGCACGCAGATATAGCAGACATGCTAGAGCTGTCAGGAGTACCTGCAGTTTTAACAGCTGGTGATCAAGAGAAAAAGGGAGATCAAGAAGAATCAGATAATCAAGAAGATGGAGAGGAAATACCAGGGACTTCAGGTCTCGGAAGAAAAGAACCAAATATGAAAGATATTTACTTATGAATAATGGGTCAATATCAAGTTATAAGGGCTGATATTAGAGATGTTAGATCTGATATAAAAGAAGTTAAATATGAAATGTCTAGGTATACTTCAGAGGTGAAGGAAGTTAAAGCAATAGTTCAAAGAGTTGATTTGGACCTGCAGAGAGTTAAAAATGATACGGATATTCATAATGATAGAATTGAAAGAGTTGAAAATTTGAATATGCTCTGGGAAAAAAACAGAGGAAAGAAATATTCAAAAAATCCAAGTAGATAGAATAACATTAAGATTGTTGAACTTAAAGAAGATTTTGAAGGAAGAGGTGATTTTGTGGAATTTATTTCAAAAATGGATTCCAGAATTTTGGGATAATAAAATTTTCCAAATGGTATTGAATTGGAATGGGCTCATAGAGCTTTACGGAGGAAGCCACTGCCAAATCAGCCACCTATATTGATTAAATGTCTGTGATATCAAGACAAAGAGAATTTTTTAAGATTGGCAATCCAGAAATCAAGGCAGAACATGGGACATATGGTTATTGATGGAAATAAAATTTTCTTTTATGCAGATTTAAGTAAAGCAGTGGTGGATAGAAAGAAACAATTCAATCCAGGAAAGGCAATACTTTGGAAGAAAGGCTATAAGTTTACTTTTAGATATCCAGCTACTTTGAAGGTGTTTTTGGTGAATGAACGACCTAAGTTATTTATGGATGAAGAAGAAGCACAAAGATTTGCGGAATCACTTCCTATTATTAAGAAAGAGCAGCAAGAATTGTTGATTTTAAGTCCTCAATGAGAAGATCAAAGAGAGGTGCTGTGGATCCAAATTACACCGAAGAACTTGTGCCGAAGCATATTGCAAGCTGTCAAAAGCAGTCTCAGTTGGAGCCTGAATCTTATATGGAAACATCTTTAATTGATGAAGATCAAGTTAATTTGGACTTTGAAGTGGTCCTAATGTGTGATTGATTAATTTTTCCACTTGGGAAGGGAGGCGTTGGATGTTCTTCTTTGCATTCCCGACCGATTATGTGCCATATTGTGGCAACTGCCACAACCTGCATGGTGGAAGGAAAAAGTGCTGTTATATTTTTATTCAGCACATTTTGGGGAATTTTTTAAAGAGTTTTTAAAATTTTCCTGTTTGATTTTTTAATGGATTTTTCTTTTTTTAATTCTTTTTCTATTTTCTTTTTAAGGGACAGAGCTGCACACAGGAGTTGGTTAGAGTTAGTAAAGAGACCTGGGAGAACGGGATTGGAAGAGAATTTGATTTGGGATAATGGATGCTAAAAATAAAGTTTTTTTTAAGTTTTAATGTTAACAGGCTAAATAGTTAAATTAAGAGGAAAAGAATATTAAGTTATGTGTAAAAGATGAAGGTTGGATACTGCATTTTTACAAGAAACTCATTTGACAGAAAAAAGAGCATTCTAAATTAAAAAGGGATTGGGTTGGCCAAGTTATTGCTTCATCTTTTAATTCAAAAGCAAGAGGACTGGCTATATTAATTTTAAAAAAATTACCAGAAAATATTTTTGATATTACAATAGATCCTGTGGGGAAATATGTTTTGATTAATTGTCAGATTTATTTTGAAATGTGAACATTTAGGAATATTTATGCACCAAATGAAGATGATGAAGATTTTATAATTTTTTTTTGCTCTTAGTATAAGTACAGGAAAGGTTCTAATAGGAGTAGACATTAATTGTTGCCTTGATCCAATAATGGATAAATAAACTAAAATGGTAATATGAGCAAAAGCAGCAAAGGCTATATTAAGTTTAATGAAGCAATTAAATATAGTTGATATCTGGCAAAAGTTGAATTCTAGAGAAAGTAACTATTCTTTTTATTCACATAGACATTATTCGTATTCGAGAATAGATTTTTTATTGGCACAGTTACAAGGAAGGATTACTAAAGTTGAGTATAAAGCAAGAATACTTTCTGATCATTTGCCACTTTTATTGATATGTTCAACTTTAGAGGAAGGAACTACACCCTATAGATGGGGGTTTAATACTGCATTATTAAAAAGAATGGAGGTCCTCCATCAGCCAGCTTCCCACCATGACTACCAGCCCCCCCACATCTCCATTGGGCACACAAAACTCAAAACGGTCAACCAGTTTACCTATCTCGGCTGCACCATTTCATCAGATGCAAGGATCGACAATGAGATAGACAACAGACTCGCCAAGGCAAATAGCGCCTTTGGAAGACTACACAAAAGAGTCTGGAAAAACAACCAACTGAAAAACCTCACAAAGATAAGCGTATACAGAGCCGTTGTCATACCCACACTCCTGTTCGGCTCCGAATCATGGGTCCTCTACCGGCACCACCTACGGCTCCTAGAACGCTTCCACCAGCGTTGTCTCTGCTCCATCCTCAACATCCATTGGAGCGCTTTCATCCCTAGCGTCGAGGTGCTCGAGATGGCAGAGGTCGACAGCATCGAGTCCACGCTGCTGAAGATCCAGCTGCGCTGGATGGGTCACGTCTCCAGAATGGAGGACCATCGCCTTCCCAAGATCGTGTTATATGGCGAGCTCTCCACTGGCCACCATGACAGAGGTGCACCAAAGAAAAGGTACAAGGACTGCCTAAAGAAATCTCTTGGTGCCTGCCACATTGACCACCGCCAGTGGGCTGATAACGCCTCAAACCGTGCATCTTGGCGCCTCACAGTTTGGCAGGCAGCAACCTCCTTTGAAGAAGACCGCAGAGCCCACCTCACTGACAAAAGGCAAAGGAGGAAAAACCCAACACCCAACCCCAACCAACCAATTTTCCCCTGCAACCGCTGCAACCGTGTCTGCCTGTCCCGCATCGAACTTGTCAGCCACAAACGAGCCTGCAGCTGACGTGGACTTTTTACCCCCTCCATAAATCTTCGTCCGTGAAGCCAAGCCAAAGAAGAATTAAAAAGAATAGATTTTTGTGATTTTATAAGAAAGAAAATTCAATTATTTTTAGAAATTAATTTTAATTCAATAGATAATAAATGTACCATTCAGATGTGTTAAAAGCATATATATGAGGTCAAATAATGTTACTTAGCTAAAATTAAAAAGGAATATATCATAGAGACAAATCAGGACATGAATAAATTAGAAAAAGATTTGCAAAATAATCCTAAAGAAAAGAAAAAAAACCAATTAATTAATAAAAAATATTCAATTTAATACTATCTAGACTTATAGAACTGAAGAATTAATTCAAAGAACTAAACAGAGATATTATGTATTAAGAGAAAGCTCAAAGTTTTAGCATGAAATTAAAAGCTGAACAGGCATCTAGAGTCATTAAAGAAGTCAAAACATTTCGGGGACTATTACATATAAGTGACAAGATATGAATGATGTATTCAGGGGATTTTATTATGAATTATATCATTCAGAATCAGTAAATGATGAAAATAAGATTGATAAGTTTTTATCTCACAAAAACTTTACCTATTCCCAATGATGGGGAACAGAAAGATTTGAATGTGGTATTTACAGTAAGGAAAATTAGTGAGGTAATGAATTCAATGCAAAATAATAAATTGCCAGGAGTAAATTGAATTTTATAAGAAATTTAAAGGTACATTCTCTGCCAGAATCCTTTTTAATGACAATTATTACATTAATTCCAAAAAAAGATAGAGTTCCAATGAAACCAATGTCTTATAGGCCAATTTCATTATTAAATGTTGGTCATGAAATATTAGGTAAAACATTAACAAATAGATTGGCAAAATATTTACTGAAATTAATACATATAAATCAAATTGGATTTGTTAAAGGTTGGAAATTTGGTTCAAAAAAGGGGAGACCTGAGTATGGCAGATATTTTAGATGCTGATAGATTAGAATGGGATTTTCTCTTTAAAGTTTTAGAGAAATGTAAATTGTGTTCAATGTTTATAGATTGGGTTAGAATGATGTATAGAAAACCTATTGCAAATTAGTGACAAATCTACAGATTTCAGCATCTTTTGAATTAACGAGATCAAGTAGACAAGGTTATCCATTGTCACCAGCCTTATTTGTTTTATCAGTTGAACCATTAGCTGAATTAATAAGACACAATTCAAAGATTGTGGGTATTAAGGTAAAACAAGAAGAATATAAAATTCATTTATTTGCAGATGATGTTTAATGTATTTAACAGATCCTTTAAATTCTTTGCAAAACTTAAAATTAGAATAAAAGAATATGGAGATATATCAGGATATAAAATAAATAGCCAGCAGAGTGAGATTAAGTATTTAGTTAATGGAGATTATTAGAAATGTAAGGAAGTAATTGAATCTAGTTGGCCAGAACTTGGAATAAAATATTTAGGTATTAGTTTGCAATCAGATTTGACAAAAATATTTAAATTAAATTATTTATTTTTATTAACAAAAATTAAAGAAGATTTAGAAAAATGGGTAGAGTAAATTGTGTTAAGATTAATGCTTTTCCTCAAATTTAATATTTAATCCAATCAATTCCAATTTCAATTCATCAAAATTTTTTAAAGGAATTAAATGTTTGTGTTAGAACATTTTTATGGAGATGAAAAATGGATAAGGTTTCTTTGGAGTAATTGATATGATTTAACAGGTTTACAGCTCCCCAATTTTATGAATTATTATAAAGCAGCCCAGTTGAGATTTTTAAATGTAATGTATGAGCTAATTAATGTTGCAGCATGGGTGAATATAGAACTTGATAAAATAGGTGAAACTGATCCACGACATTTTATTTATAAATGGTATGCAAGATTGTTAATAACAAATGAAGAAACACCCATGCTGAAACATTTAATTTAATTTTGGAATGAAATTGATAATAAAAATTGGGGAAGAGGTTTAATGTCTGGAAGAACACCTTTATTTAAAAATAGATATTCCATTTTCTATGGAAAATAATTTTTTTAAGAATTTAGCAAAAATGTGGTATTAAGAAAATTAAAGATTGCTTTGAAGCTGGGAAATTTATTACTTTTAGTAGAATGAAGGAAAAAATTAATATATTGGAAAATACAAAATTTTATTATTATTAAGTTAAGAGATTTCTTCATGAAATTTTTGGTCAAGAATTAGCATTATCACTGGAGACAGAAGTAGAATTATTATTATGTAGTGGCTACTACGGTAGATGCTACTAAATAAAGGCAAACACACACAAAGGTAGTCAACTCAAGACTGGTTTATTGCAGACATACACAGACCTTTTATTTACTTCTGTAGCCCTTAGTTGGTGACAGGTCTGGAGAATGTACGGATGTTGTCTACCTTGCCTGATAACGGAGATATGCTGTCTGCTGTAATTTTATGCCCTAAGAATTCTATGGTTGACTTGCCAAATTGACATTTGTCAAGGTTAATTGTCAGACCAAAGTCTTGGAGCCATTGGAAAAGGCGGCACGAATGCAGGCGGTGATCTTGCTCATTTTGACTTGCTACAAGGATGTCGTCCAAGTAAATATACACAAAGTCTAAATCTCTGCCTAGAGCGTCCATAAGCTGCTGAAAAGTTTGCGCGGCATTCTTTAAGCCAAATGGCATTCTGAGGAATTCAAAAAGACCAAACGGCGTAACAATTGCTGTCTTGTGAATATCATTCTCATGAATCGGTATCTGATGATATCCCTTAACCAAATCAATCTTTGAAAATATGCAGCAATGATCAGATGGGCGGTGAAATCCTCTATGTGTGGAATTGGGTATCTGTCAGTGTAGTGACAACATTAAAATTGTAAACAGTGTAGTGTCGCCACAGGGTCTCCATCCGCCCGTCTTCTTGGGAACCATATGCAAAGGTGAGGCCCTAGGGCTGTTTGAGTGTCGGATGATACCAATTCTTCCATTACTTTAAATTCTGTCTTTGCTTGCCGCAATTTATCAGGCGCCAGAATACGAGATCTGGTATGGACCGGCAGGCCTGATGTGTCTATCTAATGAGACACACCATGGGCTGTTCTTGAGGCATTGAAGTTAGGGGTGAGAATATGGGGAAAATCATTGAGTAGAGCAGTATATGCATCCTTGTGTAAAGTATGTACTCCGAGCTGTGAAACTCTCCCCTTGATGCATGCCAGTGGATATGTCTGAAAGGTGGTGGAGTGAACTAATTTTCTGCATTTTACTTCGACCAATAAATCGTGGGAATGTAAAAAATCTGCACCCAAAATGTGTTGAGCGACAGAAGCGAGGACACAATTCCAATGGAACGTGGTTCCACCTATTCCGATTGTGACTCGTCTAGTGCCAAAACATGGAATGGCAGTTCCATTCTCCGCTTGTGTTTTAATGCGTCCTTTCAAAATAGGTCAGCGGGAGCAAACTAAGTTTAGCACCTGCGTCTACAAGGAATTTGCAGAAGTGAAATGCTCCTGTTGTGGTTTTCTTGTCCCTTTTCTTCTTCTTTCTCTTTTTTTAGTTTGTAAAGGGTTGGGTGAGGAGGTGGGGTAATTTAGAGGTAGTTTTTCTTTTTTAAAATTTTATATATATGAAATACCAGATGTATTTGGAATAAGTTTGAAATATTGTGATATGTTGCTTAAGTGGTTTTATATTTAATAATTAAAAAAAGAGTTTTATATAAAATATGTAGAGAAAATGCCAGGGAATTCAGAACTATGGCATTAAAAAATGCTGTAATGGCAGTGTTGCTGCTTATCTGAACTCAGGAGAGCAGGGAGCGGAGACACTTGCTCCACACGGCCTACTGCCTAGTCCTGATGTTAATGGCTCTATACAGGCTTTAAACAGTGTATTAGCAGAACCGACTATGTTATTTTTACCATCCTGCAACCACAAAAGTCTGTGCCAAAGATGGCAGCACCTGTGCTGGCAGTGTATCATAATGGTTTTCTGACTCCAGGCAGTGCAGGAGACCAGAAATTGGGGAACCCCAGTTGAAAAGGAAAAGCTGGGAGATGACCCTCCAAGAAGTTGACCACAGCAGTGGACCAGTGAAAGGCTTGGCAGTAGAAGGGCCCACACAGGGTGTGGGATGCTAATAATTTGTAGTCGTAAGTCTCAGACCACAATACAGGCTGCTGGAGACTGGCTTGCAGAAACCAGCTATGGGAACTAAGATTCAAGATGGTGCTGAGGACAAGCAGGGCTCCTGAAGAGCCATGGCCACTAAAAGCCTCCTTTCCTTCCATTACTTTCCTTAGACAGATTGGACAATAATCAGATCAATTGGATTTTTACTGCATTTGTGAACATCTAAATTGGGGCACCTATCACTGGTAGATGGCAGTGCTACACTGTCCTTGAGTACATGTCTTCAGTATTGCAACTTGAATGTTGTCTAATAGCATAGCAATTGCTATATCCAGTGCTCTCAGCTGTTTCTTTTGTCCACAGATGAACCAAATTGGCTGGAGATTGACATGAGATACATTTTGGCTGGAATATTCGGTGAATTTGCCATCGAAAAGTGCTGTGAGATTTGAGGACTGACCAGTGTAGTACTAAGCATGAAAGACAGCACCTCCAAAAGTGCAGACTACCTCAGAGATGCACTCAAACTACTGAAGTTGGGCTTGTTTCATAATCTTCAGATGCAAAGGTGAGTGCAGATATAAAATCAAGTTTAAAGTACATAAGAGAAAAAAGATAGTCTTATTAAAATGTTAATGCATATTTAATAAAGTTATTAAACATAAATTATATTCTGCAATTAACATGTGCACTACTGAAAGAGGAGTAGCTTCTCTAACAGTTCGTAACTGTACAGAGATGATTACTAAACTAGCTGCATCAAATTAGAAAATTCTGGGTGACATTATGCTTCACATAATGAAAATAATAATGTATAAAAACAGTACTCGAGGCAGGAAGACTTCAACAATATTTTCTGATCATAGAAGACATGTAACCTCAAAAGTGTACCTCAATATTCTTTAATAGGGAGATAGGTAGGACAGTCAGTTATTCAGGCCTTCAAATCTATTTTGCCACTGCATTAGGTATTTGGCTTAGTGTATGCTGCCTCAATTACTTTCTGAGTTACATCTTCCACTTCTAACCAAAGGTCACTGGCTTGAAAGGGCCATCTCTTTAGAACTTAATCAACAGGTGCAAGAATAGGCCACCTGTCCCATTGGGCCTGCTCCGCCATTCACAGCTGATCTGGTCGTGGACTCACCCACCCATTTTGCATAATCTTTAATCCCTTACTGTTCATAAAAACAAACTATCTGTGTCTGAAATACATTTAATGCTCTCTAGGAGAAACTGTTCCTCCTCAGCTCCATCTTAAGTCTACTTTGAATCTTGAAGCTCTGTCAAGTTTATTGTCATCTAATTGTACAACCTGATAATACAGCCTTCAATGCAATACATGCAGACACACAACCAGACATAACATACATACAGACAAATGATACATATGCAGGATGCCCTAATTTGAGTCTCACCTGCCAATGGAAACAACCACCCTGCTTCTATCTTATCTATTCCATTCATAATTTTACTCATTTCTATATGACACCACTCCCCCCTCCCATCCTCGAATACGTTTAATTCCAGGCCACTCACTCTCTGCTCATAAGCTAACCTCTCTTTTCAAGAATCAACCAAGTGAACCTCCTCTCATCCACCTCCAAAGCCAGTATATTCTTTCTCAAGTGAAGAGACCAGAATTGCCCACAGTACTCCAGATGTGGCATCATCATTACCCTGTATTGTCGCAGCAAAACATCCCTGCTTTTTAAATCCAATCCCATTGGCAATGAAGGCTAAAATTCAATTTGCCTTTTTAATTAGCTGCTGTACCTGCTAACTAACCTTTAGTGATTCATGTGCAAACACTCCCAAGTCCTTCTGCACAACAGAATGTTGTGATCTTTCACTATTTAAATTCAAAATTCAAAATTCATTTATTGTCACATGGAATATGTTCCATTGCACGAAATTGCTCTCTGCCTGCTGCAAGGCTATAAAGAGTTGCCAATAATATCGCCCAGCGCCCCTTACAGTACCAAAGAAAGAGAAGTAAAAGAGATGTTTCCAAATCACTGAGTGTCCACAGATTCAGCTCCAGCACTCCTGCAGACTCTGCAACTGTATTTACTATTTTTTAGTCCAAAATAGTTCACATTTATCAACTTGTACTCAATCTACCAGATCCTTACCCACTTACTTAGCCTATTGGTTTCTCGGGAGACTTTCCACGTCGTCTACACAATTTGTTTTTCCACTCAATTTAGTGTATTAGCAAGCTTAGATACACTCCAAATTATTTATGCATAGTGTTAACAGTTGTGGCCCCAACACCAACCTCTTCAGCGTGCCACTAACTACTGAGTGCCAGAGAAACACGCATTTATCTCAACTCTCTACCTTCTATTGGATGATTAATTCTCTTTCCGTGCTAATACATTATTCACAACCCCGAGTATCCTTATCATATGGAGAAGTCTTTTGTATGGCACCTTATTAAATCCCTTCTCAAAATCCAAGTTTACCATATCCATCTATTCCCCTCTACCTCTTCATTTGTTATATCTTCAAAGAACTTTCACTTGCCACAGGTTTTTCCTGACCACTTCCTTCATATTATACAGGTGCTTATCCCTTTATCCATAATTCCAAAAACCGAAAACCTCCGAAAACAGAACCCTTTTTCCCATGGATGTTATGTGCTCATCAAACATGATCTGATGTGACCCATGCTCAACTCGTGCTTGACAATCCCGTGTTGGTCCACATCATTAATTAGTGGAACACAAGGGAATGTTTGCATTATAAGTGCCACTGGAAAAAATAGATTCCAGTCCCCCCCACGTCCAACATTGCCGAAACTGCCCCAACATCCAGCACTGCTGCAAACACCCCAAAGTCCAGTGCCACCGCAATCGCTCTAACATCCAGCCCCGCTACAACTGCTCCCAATGTCCAGAACCACCACAACTGCCCCCAACAATCAGTGCCACCGCAACCTCCCCCTATCTAGTGTCGTGTGTCTTTGTTCTGCGCGAATCTGTACCGCCACCATTTTAATTCCAAAATCTGAAATAATCTGAAAACCAAAAAGTGTCCAGTCCCAAGGATTTTGGATACAAGATTAGGCATCTGTATATCAGATTTCAGTTATATATTTTGGCTCTACACAGTTTGGAGGGATCAGCCTCCCTCTCTCTGCCTCAGTTTTTTGTCAACCTCGTGACCTTTATTCAGTGTTGCAGATTATCCTTTGCTGGGGGTATCACAATCAAAATGGTTTCTTTCTTCATCCATTTATATTTGTCGCTTGTATCAAAGATACTTTCTTCAGTTAACTCAGAAGCCAATGGCTAATATCAGCTTTTATAGTCATGGTTTATGGTCCATTCCTTTTGGAATGGAGAAAATGGCTAATGAGAAAAGACTGAGAAATGTAGTTACCACAGAAACTCTAATTTTATCTCCAGTTGTAAATTTAAATGAGACGGTATGCCATTTCTTTTCTAATTAACTGAATGGATTAGAATAAATTGTGTTGTTGCCCTTGCAGCTCCAAGATAATACTTCGTGATTTCAGACAACAAGTCACATGGTGAAGTGACTTTAATGTTTGTATATCTTTGTAATACAGTATAATCCCCGTTATCTAGAATTCAAGCAACTGACAGCTTCAAGCAACCAACATAAAAATCACTGAAAATAAATAGTTAAAAATATGGTAGTTTATAATTAGCATGCCTTGCCTTTAGTTTGTCAATCACGGAACAAGCAACCAGAAAATTTACTTAGCCAGCATCTACCAATTGTCATAGGTTCCAGATACTATAGGTTTTAATGTATTGCCCTTTCATTCTTCTTATAAAAGTATCTTGTGTATATAAGGGTTTGTGTATATTTGTGATCTCCTTTGAGAGGTTTTGTCTGTGCTTGATGCAACCCTCCTAAAAGCTCTATCCTTTCTGTCATCCAGGAAGAGATGACTCACTTGGCCTAGGCACAAGGAGAATGAGCCTTATAGGACCATACAGTAGAACCATAGAACACTACAGCACAGAAACAGGTCCTTTCGGCCCTTCTAGTCTGTGCTGAATCATTTTATTTTGCCTAGTCCCACTAACCTGCACCCAATCCATAGACCTCCATACCTCTCCCTCCATGTACCTGTCCAATTTCTTCTTAAATGTTAAAATTGAGCCCACATTAACCACCTCAGCTGGCAGCTCTTCACATACCTCACTTTAGAGTAAAAGCTGATTTCCCATTCAGTCTTTTCCACTTCCATTCTGCTGCTTAAGTGTCAGCACGGCCTTCCCCAACCTGACAATCCTGGCAAAATGGGAATACTTTTCACCAGGGTCCGCTGTGTTATATTTTGGAACAGGAATCTCATTTTGGGTTTGATTCCTTTGGGCTTGATTCCTGGACAATTGGAGAATTAGCACCTGCCTCAGGTCAGCTGCTTCACCACACCCACACTTGGATCTTAGGGTTCTGGGATACCTGAACAGCTTCTGCTTTATATTTGTTGGAGGGATTTTGTGTATTTATCCACACATAAGGTCTGGATTCAACATGGGTCCCAAGTGCTGTCAGTTACAGCTCAAACCAAGAAAGCTTGTATAACATTGGTGAGGTTCATAAACAAGTCAGTTCATTCTGGTCGAGTTACAATGTATATTGGAGAGTCTACTCAAGAAAAAACTTGAACACAGACAAGCAACCTGAAATTCTTCCTGCAATTGATAGTACTTGCTTCACTATTTAGAATAACTACAATAGTTTTAATCGTAGTATTATGAGAGGGAGTAGATAGGGTAGAGTTAAAATATTTCTCCTAGTTCTAGAGGTCATGCATTTAGAGTGAGGGAGATAAAATTTAAGGGTGATGTTCTATTCAGGGAATGGTAGGTGCCTGGAACACACTATCGGCAGTGTTTGCCAGAAACAGACAGAACGGTAGGGTTTAAGAGGCATCTAGATTGACTCATGAATATGCAAAGAATGGAAAGATATGGCAGAAAAGACAGTTTAATCTGGGCTCATGTTCCACACAGACAACATGGGCTGAAGAACCTGATTCTGTGCAGTACTGTTCTATGTTCTGTGTTTCATGTAAGGATTCACTGAATCACTGATCGGAGGTGGGTACCTCAGCTGACTGCTTCCTTCCGTTGTGGTGTTGAGCCAGTTCTTTTCTTCAGTGTAACAGGCCAGCTAGGATCTGAATCAGAGTGCTAAAGGACCAAATGACTCATTTACTCAAAAGTGGTATTGACTGATGAATTTATGAGCCAATCACTTAAAAAATGCAGTTTCTCATTCAGTACTTTGTGCAGAATATACTCTAAGAACAACAGCAACACCATGGCACATTTCAAGAAGTGGAATTTCAACTCAGCTGCCCACACAATTTCCATTCTTCCCTGTGAAACATCTCGACCTCATTTTAATAACAAAGCAAAATCTTTATCATGTCTGCAACTTGTTTACCTCAGGAAGCTGAGATCAGTTGAATGTAACATGCTGAAGAAAATCTAATATTTATTCTTCCTTATTTTGAATTCATACCCATCAGATCTGGATCATTCAGTTCAATAAAACTGTTTCTCATTCTGTTCAATAAAGTGAAATCTACCTTATCTAAAAGACAGTAAAATCCATGCGTATTTTAATCAAACCAAGGACAAGGGATTCTGGAGGAACTTGAACTGATTTGATAAAATAATGAATATCTGATGTATCTGATGGCAGGGTTCTGAAAATCTATGCCAACCGGAGTTTTGACGGACATTTTCAACCTCTCATTGCTGCAGTCAGAGGATCCCACCTGCTTCAAAAGGGCATCAGTCATACCCAAGAAGAATAGTGTGAGCTGCCTCAACGACTATCACCTACTAACTTCTACTGTGATGAAATGCTTTGAAAGGCTGTCCTGGCCAAAATTAACACGTACATAAGCAAAGATCTGGACCTCCTGCAATTTGCCTATCTTCACAATTGCTCCACAGCAGATGCAATATTGCTGGCTCCCCACTCAGCAGTTCATACATACGGCAGCTCTTCATCGACTACAGCTTGACCTTCAATACCATTATTCCCTCAGTGCTGGTCAAGAAGCTACAAACTCTAGGCCTCTGTAGCCCACTCTGCAACTGGATCCTTGACTTTCTCATTGAAAGACCACAGACAGCATGAATTGGAAACAACATCTCCTTCTCTCTGATTATCAACACATGTGCACCCAAGGATTTGTGCTTAGCCCACTGCTCTACTCATTATACATCCATGACTGTGTGGCCAGGAACAATTCCAATGCTATCTACAACATTGCCCATGAAACCACAGGTGTTGGCAGAATCACAAGCGTCAATGAGGAAGCGTACAGGAGGGAGAAAGGTCAGCTCAGTGAGTGGTGTAACAAAACAATTTTGCACTCAATGACAGCAAAATCAAATTCTTTGGAGTCAACATCTCCAAGCATCTGTCCTGGAGCCTCCATATTGAAGGCTCATCAGCGGCTATACCTTGTGGGGTATCTGAGGTTGTTCAGTATGTCACCGAAGACTCTCATAAACTTCTACAGGTGTAGCATGGAGAGCATTCTGGCTGGTTGCATCACTGCCTGGTATGGAGGCGCCAACTCTCAGGACAAGAATAAACTCCAGATGGTTGTTAACTCAGCCTGCAACATCACAGGCACCAGACTTCACTCCTTTAAGGACATCTAAATGAGTTGGTGTCTTAAAAAGCAGCCTCTATCCTCATAGACCCCCAGCACCCAGGCCATCCCCTCTTCACTCTGCTACCATTGGGAAAAAGATACTTAGTGGGTGCCTGGAATGCATTGCTGAGGGAGATGGTAGCAGCTGGTACAATAGGGCTATTTAAAAGACTCTCAGATAAGCACATAGATGTAAGAAAAATAAATAGTTATGAGTGTGAGAATTTGCAGGATTAGGTTGTTGTGGAGTAGGTTTACATTGCTCGGCACACACCGTGGGCTGAAGGGCCTGTACTGTGCTGTAATATTCCATATTCTATGTAAGTAAAATGATTGGATGGACACAATTTTTGATTACAGGATGGTTAGATAAGGGTGAACAAAGAAGCTTGACTCAGTTTCACATGCTGGGTCTAGGCCATTTTTGGCCCTAGATGAATTATTCCAACAGGTCTTTATGATGGTGCAAAATTGTTTCACTGAACATAAAAAAAAACTTAATTTATATACTTAAAGCAAAAAAACTAAGACAATCATGTGTTTCTTTTTAGTTAGGGTGGAGTTTGTTGGCACTCTTTCTCTACCTGCAGAATGGAATAAGCGATAAATCTATGTCTGGGAATTTCTTAAACAGTTAAAGAGACAGGACAGAGTACATACGTGCAAAGGAGAAACCCTTGGATCTAGACCATGTAAACTCAGGGCATCAGGACAAACATGAGCATGGAATCCCTCCCATTACCATCTACCATCTTGCATCAGCTGGTAAATTAATACTGACACATATTGACTGACACTTAGAACTCACACTTATGATAGCAAGGACAGAGAATGTACTCTGGGTGGAGAGCTTCAATATCCTTCAACAAGAGGGCTTGGTGACTGTGGTAAACCACTGTTAAGTTTAACTATTTGGTCAGTCACACCTATTGGCCAATTGTATCTGTGGCCCCTCCCCACAGGTTCCTGTATAAATGTAGCTGTTCCACAGCCCCCTCCAGCAGCAAGGCAGTCAAACAGTTTGGATGTGCTGTTGTTCTTAAGTGACTACAAGCCTATTGGTTTCTCTGCAACAGTCTTTTGAGTAATTGATGGTGCATCAATTTTATTCACTTTTTTTCTACAATGGAGGAGATCTGGAAGCTGGAAAAGCTGGAGATCAACCCTCAACCCTCAAAGCTGGAGATCAACCTTCAATCGTCAAAAGACAGTACCTGCATGAGATCAATATCGTCTACACCAGACACCTTCTAGTGACCCGCAAACAATGATCCAGAGAGTCCAATGATGAATATTTCGGGCACTGCGAGCTCTCAGCAGGGCCTGCGAATGCAAGGCCTTGTCCACTGTGGAGTACACAGAGGACCTGATCCAGGAAGCCTATGTCGTGGGGATCAGGTTGAGCTATATCAGACAGAGACTCCTGGAGCAAGCGGAGCTCAGACTGTGGAGAGTAGTCAAGCTGGAGGTGGCTCTCCAGAACATGGATGCCTACTTGACCGACAACATGGCCACCTCGTGGTTACCCTGGGTGCTGCCATCTTGGGAAGTGCTATCACCCCTTTGCTCCACTAACGACTTGACCATGGCAGTAGAGCTCTGTGACCACCTCCCATCACTTTTGTCTGGCTTTGGTAGTGACCTGACCACAACTGGTGCTACAGGAGCACCCAAAGTGCTACTTCTGTGGCCTGGGCAAGCACCAAAGGAAACGTTGCCCAGTGAAGGATTCAACTTGCTCCAGCTACAGGAAGAAGGGCCACTAGGCCAAAGTGTGTAAGTCCAAACCCCTTCCTAGCAGCAATTGTGGGGGCCGCCATCCTAGTCACCTTCATCACTGTTGCCCAGCAGGACCCTATTCGATCCATGTGTGGGGGGAGCCATCTTAGGTGCCATCTTCAGGATCCAGAAGCGTCACATGCAGACCCTGGGGGCTGCCATCTTGGCCACCACTGTCTTCCACAGCAGTGATGTGCAGTGACACAACACTGGCCTTCATCACACTTGACCAGGGTGGCAGAATCAACTTGTCAGGTTGATGATAGATAAACGGCCATGAGACGAGTTGCTCGTTCGATAGTGGGAACTTGGAGAGCTTCATAGACCTGGACACAGTGCGGTGCCTTTTCCTACAATATTGCTGGTGAACCAGAAGGTCTCCTAGGCATCTAAGACACACACTGTGGATGGCTAAGGCTTCTGTGTAGTGACTCTAATGGTGCAGGGTACTGAATATAAAGACTTTAGACTGATGCTGCAGCTCCGTGCTGCTGTGCTACTGGGACTGGATTTTCACTGTCACCTTAAAAGGGTGATGATGGAGTTCGAAGGGCCCCATCCACCCTCACTGTATATAACAGCCAACTTTTGAACCAACCACTGCGTGCCACCCATCCTTTGGAACTCCCCATTAGTATACGGCCAACAACCCACCGTTCAACACGCATGACCTGCAGGCTCTCCACACTTAAAATCAACCCCCACTGCCCCCCTCCCACCTCCCGCCATTATTCACCAACCTCACTCCCAATTGTAAACCCATCATCGCTAAAAGTAGGCAGTACAGTACTGGGACAGGTCTGTCATCCAGGCAGAGGTATAGTGCTAATTCAACGAGGGGATTATTGAAGCCAGCACCAGCCCTTGGAGAGCATAGGTAGTGGTAGTACAGAATGGGGAAAAAATAGGATGGTCATCGACTACAGTCAGACAATCACGTAATTGAATGCCTACCCCCTCCCATACATCGCCAACATGGTCAACAAAATTTCCCAGTATCTGGTCTTTTCGACCATTGATGTGAAGTCGGCATACCAGCAGTTCCCTATCTGTCCAGAGGACTGCCAGCATACAGCGCTCGAGGCAGATGGCCATCTCTATCACTTCCTGTGCATTCCCTTCTGTGTGGCACACAGTATCTTGGTCTTCATGCTTGATCAATATGAGTTGCGGGCCATTTTCCTGTACCTCGATAATGTCCCCATCTGTGCCCCGACCTGCAGGAACATGATGCCAATCTCTAGAAATTTCTCAAAACAGCCAAGTTCCTTAACCTTACATATAATAAGGGCAAGTGCATATCCGCACAACCCATCTGGGCATCTTTGGCTATGTCATGGAGAATGGAGTCATCGGCCCAAACCTTGATTGCATGCAGCTGTTCCTGGAGTTCCCCTTCCACACAGCCTCGAGACCCTAAAGAGGTACCTTGGGTTCTTTTCCTATGCTCAAAGGGTCCCCAATTATGTAGACAAGGCCCACCCCCTCATCAAATCCACATCCTTCCCCCAGCGGTGGAGGCTCATGTAGCCTTCAATCTCATTAAGGCAGATATCGCAAAGTCCATGTTGTGGACGAATTCATCCCATTTCAGGTGGAAAGCGATACATCAGACTTTGCCCTGGCAGCCACCTTTAACCAGGCAGGCAGGCCAGTCACATTTTTTTTTACATACTCTGCAAGGCCCCGAGATTCAACATTCCTTGGTCAAGGAAGAGGACCAGGGCATTGTTGAGGCAGTGCATCACTGGTGCCATTACCTGACCAGGGTAAAAGCAAAAATTACAAAATACTGAGGTGGAGGATTAAACTGTCCACCTACAGTTACAATATCTTGTACTGGCCGGGAAACTTAATGAGCCACCAGATGTTCTGTCCTGTGGAACCTGTGCCAGCGCACAGATCGACTAGCTACAAAATCTCCACAACAATCTCTGTCACCCCAAAGTTACCAGGTTTTTTTTTCATTTTGTCAAAGAATTCAACCTTTCAAGTCTACGACAAAGAACTGCCAGGTCTGTGCTGCATTTCTACCGGCCAGATAGGGCACAATTAATTTAAAGCCTTTGAATGACATGATGCCAATTTTAAAGGACCCCTGCCCTCCACTGACTGCAATGTGTATTTTCTTAATATCACTGATGAATACTCCCATTTTCCATTTTCCACCTCCTGCTCGGACATGACCACTGCCAGAGTCATCAAGGCCTCTTCACCCTATTTAGCTTCCCCAGTTATATCCACAGTGACTGGGGGCCATCCTTTAAGAGTGATGAGCTGTGCCAGTACCTGTTGGCCAGGGGCATTGCCATGACAGGACCATTGGTTACAACCCCTAGGAAAAAGGGCAAGTGGAGAGGGAGAATGCTACGGTTTGGAAGGCAGTCCTTCTAGCCTTGCAGTCTAAGGGCCTTCCAGTCTCCCGCTGGCAAGAGGTCCTCCTGGAGGCACTTCACTCTATCAGGTCCCTGCTATACCACACTGCAAGAATAATACTTTCTCAGGAAATCTGCGACGGGGACCACACCTTTGGCATGGCTGACATCTCCAGGGCCCGTCTTACTCATGAAGTATGTGAGGAGCCATAAGTCTGACCCCCAGTTGAAAGGGTTCACCTCCTCCATGTCAACCCCCAATATGCCTACATGGCATATCCTGAAGACACTGTCTCTTTCATGGTCTTGGCTTCTTCAGGGGCCCTGGAGACCACTGCTGATCACCCTACATCATCTCTCCGTTGAGCACACATGATGCACATGGTACCCTGCCTTTTCCCCGAGGGAGGATACATCGGACTCATCGATGCCTGCCCACCAGCACAACACTGATGATATGTACAGATGCCCAAAACCGTCCAGCGTCCTACCATTGCAATGCAGCCACAACCGGTACTACAATGGTCCTAGTGAATGACCAGACCACCTGAAGGAATGAACTTGTGACCTTGAATTGTTACCTTGTAAATTCCACTTCATCTTGCCGGAGTCTTTTTAAAAACAAAGGGTGAATGTGGTAAACCACTATTATGTATAATTGTCTGGTCAGGCACACCTATTGGCTGATTGTACCTGTGACCACTCCCCACAGGCTTCTGTATAAAGGTAGCTGTTCCATAGCCCCCACCTCAGTGCAGGACAACCAAACAGTATGGAAGTGCCATTGTTCTTAAGTGAATAAAAGTCTATTGGTTTCTCAACAACTATCTTTTGAGTAATTGATGCTACATCAGTGAGCCCAACACAAATTGAGTTGGCTGGTTCCTGAAGGATATAGCCGCCAGACTGGATCTGCAGCAGATAGTGAGTGAAGTAACACAAAGGATCGTGATTCTTGGATTCATCTTCACCGATCAATCTGTGGAAAATGCATTGGTAGAAGTCATCCCCTACACAACCATTGCAGAGATAAATGTCTTTCTGCAAACTGACAACCTTTGCATTGTGCCGTGTAGCACTATAGACTTGCAACAGATCTGGCTGCTCAAAGCACGACATCCATGAAGTGCTACGATCACCTTATGGCTGGAATATTCCTCACTCTGCCATTATTATCAACCTTGATTCAATGTGGAGTGCAGTGGGTCTTGCTGGGAACAGCGTCAGGCAAACTTAAAAATAATGTAGTGCTAGCCTAGAGATGCTTCATTACAAGATGAATGCATGCTAAACATCAAAGAAAACATGCATTGGATAGAGATGTGAAATGCATAACCAATTAATTAAATCAAAGCTCTGCAGTCCTATTGTATCTAGTCATGAATGCTGGTGGGCAATTAATCAGCTAACATGAGGAAGAGCTCTGAGTACTCATCCACCCACAGCAATGGCAGCATGCAGAGTGTGAGTGTGAAAGAAAAGGTAAGATCACACACCTCTAGATTTAAGGACAGTTTCTGATCTAGTTATTATCAGACTCCTGTTTGTACCCCCAAATAGTAAAATTACATTGTTTTTGCTCTGTACCAACTAATCTTCATTACATTATGTCTTACTTGTTGGCGTAGGTTTGAGATGTCTACCGGTCTGCTCACAAAACATCCTCTATCATTGCATTTCAATACTTGTAACAATAAACTTGAACTTGATTTTCAACCATGTTCAGTCAGAAACGCTGACAGTTAAGAGCTGCTATAAGGGCAGCACTGCCGCTGGTGTAGACACCAGAGAGTGGGGAGCGGAGACACAGCACTGCTTCGCAGGGTCCAACTGACCAGTTCATATTTCAATGGCTCCCGTACAGACTTTAAATGGCCTGTAAAAGAAGCCGAAAGTGTTTTATTCAAAAATCCTGAACCTCGGGCACTGTGCCCAAGATAGTGATGCCTGTGCTAGCAGTGGGGTGCTGGTGGCTTGCAGTTGTAGGATCCACACAGGCTGCAGGCTGCTGGAGACTGGGTCATGAGAGCCAGGTATCAGAACTGGGATTTGAGAGGGTGTTAAGGGTATAAAGAGCTCCTAAAGGGCTTCAGGCACTGAAATCTTCCTGATCATATCAGAGGTTTGGAGCTGGATCTCAGGTTACTGATGGTTTAAACTTGAGTTTGTGTGGCTAAGAGACTGTGGGAGTGCTGGAGTCATAAACAGACACTCAGTGTCTCTGAAGGGAATCTCTTTTGCTTCTCATTCTCTTATTATTCTCTTATTATTAAGGACACTGGACAATGCTCATGGAAACTCTTTGTTTGCCTTATGCCAGACAAACATTGAACTACATCATTTATATACAAATGGGGGTATTTAAGATATTCTTGGACAAGCACATAGATAGATGAAGAATAGAGGGCTATGGAGTAGGAAGGTTTTAGTACAATTTTTTAAGAAATCAAAAGGTCAACATCGAAGGCTGAAGGGCTTGTACTGTCCTGTAGTATTCTATGTTCTATGTTTTATATATATTTTACATATTTAATGTATTATTATGTGACAATAAAAGGAACCTTGAAATTTTGAACCATCGTAGCTTTTTTTTTCTGAAATACTCACCATCATAGAAGACTGCCACCAGCCAATTCAATTCCCTTCACTGATTCTACAAATGTCTGATTGCACTGTATTTCAAAAATGACATGACTAGTTAGCATTATATTTGTGATATTGAAGACTTGCACTTCAGAATTAGCTGTGTGTCTCACCAAGCTGTTCCATTACAGTTATAACATTCTCATCGATTGTCATCAATGCAAAAAATTATCTCAGTAATTCCCGTTAACAAAAAGCAGGATAAATCCAATATGGCTAATTACGGACCAGTCTATCTACTCTCAATCACTGACAATGTGATGGAAGCTGTAATTGACTTCTATCAGTCAGCAGTTATTCACCAATAACTTACTCACCAATGCCCAGTTAGGATTTCAGTGGGACCGTTCATGACGGACCTCATCAAATAAGGATCAAAGAGCTGAATTCCAGAAAGGAGATAAAAATGAGAAAAATTGTTGTTCAGTTAATAATTCAGATATAAGATTTCAGATGTTATGGGGGTCATTTATGACTCAATTTCTTACTTTATAATTTCACTTCAATATAATTAAATTGTCTGACTTGTATCTTTGCCATTTTCACATTTTTTCTTCCCTCATTTTTTCTTATATTACTAATCATATATAGCATCTGGCAATGCTGTTAGACAGGGGTTTTGAGTTTTTCTCCTTTATTTTCTTTTTTATTTGTTCTTTTTTTCTCTCTTTATACTTTTTGTTATTAACTCTTTTATATAAAATATATAATACTTGGAATACGAATTATGGATGTTTTTGATATATTGAATTTTGTGTAACCATTCTTGATATTTTATCAAATTGTATTATTCGTATAAGTTCTTTCTTAAATCAATAAAAAATATTTTAGAAAGAAAAGAAAAATGATTGCCTTTTCAATCAAGGCAGGACTTGAACGAGTGCAATATACAGGTGCCCTAGTGAAACTGAGATGGTTGTGGTTGTTGGAAATCGAGGCCAAATTATTGCTGCAGGAATTCCTTATGGAGGTGCCCTGGGTGCAATAATTTTAGCTGCTTTATTATGAGGTCAGAGGTAAGAATATTCTCTGATGTTTGCATAATATTTTGATTCCATTCACGACCCCTAAGCAAATGAAGCAGTCCATGGCTTCAATCAGACAGGCGTAGATGACATTCAGATATGGCTTGATGAGTGGCAAGTAACACACATACCATGATGACCATCTTCAACAAGATAGCATCTAATTATCTACCTTTGACATTCAATAACATTACCATTGCTGAGTTCACCTACAATCAATATCCATTATTCAGAAACTCAAATGGAAGAGCCACTTAAACACTAAAAAGCAGAACAGACTCTGAGATCCTATGGTGAGTAGCTGACATCTTGACATTCCAAGGCCTCTCAACACAGCATAAATGTGATGAAATACTTTCCATTTGCTTGAATGACAGCAACTCCAATGATCCAGGAATCTCAACGCTATGCAGACAAGCAGCCCTCTGGATTGGCACCCTATCAACTACTATATACATTAATTTTCTTCATCGCTGATGGATATTATATAGTAGCTACACGGTACACCATCGGTATACAATACAGGTAAACCCTAAAGTTACTCACACAAGTTTCCCAACTTCTCCCAAACCTGTGACTTCTACCATCAATAAGTGTAAGGGTAGTAGACACATAAAAACAAAACACCTGTAGGTTCCCCTCCAAGTTGTGCATGGCCCTAAATTAGAAATGTATCCACCAATCCTTCTTTGCCCCTAAATCTTAACCTTGGTACCCTCTATACAACAGCACTGTCTGAGTATCTTCATCAGAAACACTGCAGCAATTCAATAGGTAATTCTACTGCCTTTCCAAGGGTTGTTAAGGATGGGCAACAAATGCCTTACCAATGACACCCAGATTGCAAAATTGAACAAGAAGAAAATAGTTTTAAAAAGGCTTTCTAATCTTTTATTAATCATCTTCCCATTTGCAATAGCATTTTGACATCCAATTTTGCTATTGATCCTTAATGGAAAGACTCAAGCATGGATGAAGGTATGCATGAGCTTGTATGGGTTGCAAAGAAGAGAAACTGTTCTCCTTCTGGTGCCATAGACTTTTTGATTGACCATTTCTATTTTTTTCTTTGTACTCCAACATATTGCTGACACTTGCTTCATCAATGATAGATTTTTAATCTTAAGAAAATATTTGAGGGGTATATTTTCCCTTGCATTATAGAGCATAGAACATTATAGCACAATACAGGCCCTTGGGTCCTTGATGTTGTGCCAACCTTTCTATTCCTATCAGTGAAAAAATTCTAAAAGCCTTCCTACCGCATTAACCCTGTTTTTCTTTGCATCCATGTGCTTGTCTGAGTCTCTTAAATGCCCCTAATGTTTCAGCCTCCACCACCACACCCAGCAAGGCATTCCAGACCCCCACAACACTTTGTTTAAAAAAAACTTATCCCTGATGTCTACCCTGAACTTTCCTAAAATTCACTTTGTAGAGTTGGCCCCTGGTATTTGCTATTCCTGCCTTGGGAAAAAGGTGCTGGCTGTCAACCTTATCTATGCCGCTCAGAATCATGTAGGCCTCTATTAAATCTCCTCTCATCCTTCAGCACTCCCAACAGAGAGAAGTCCCAGCTCTGATAACCTTGCCTCATAAGGCTTATTTTCCAATCCAGGCAACATCCTCTTAATAGCTTCCACATCCTTCTTATAATGAGGTGACACAATACTCTGAGTCTGGTCTCACCAGAGATTTATAGAGTTGCAACATTACCACTCAACTCTTGAACTCTATTAAGGATGCTCAACATCTGTCTTGGGTAAACTTATACCTCTCATTTTGTTCATTTTAGATTGGTCACAGTGTTTGAGCTACCGAAAGAAAATAGACACACACACCGAGAGCAGTTCAGTTTATATAAACGTTTATTACAAATTCAAAAGCTGATTTCACACTACAATATGCAAGCCCTTCCCAACTATACTTATCAATGCTTGGACTGGTCCCAACTGCCAAAGCAAGGCACACTTGTAGTAGGTTGTCAGGGCACCGGTAGCAACTTCTCCACCTCCCCTGACTGGGACATTGGCTGGACTCCAGAAGTTCTTCTTCTTGCTGAGAGATGTTGCCACCTCTCGGAGAGTCTCAAACTTCAGCAGCGGGACCATGGCTTATATTACCCAAAAACTGCTTACCCAAGCACCTATTCCCAGCACAGCAAGAAAGATAAGCGAGCAAGCTAGCATGCTAGGCTATTAACGAATAACATAATTTTCAGCTTATCACTTTGAATACAATGGTTTATTTTGCATCAAGGCTAGGCCTCTGACAGTCTGTGACCAAAACAAGCAGGAAGATTAAATGTTCTTGGTACACAGATGTCCTTTCATCAGATAACAGCATCTCTGGCCCCTTGGTGGAATTTAGCTTATGTCTGCTGATTCTAAAACACAAGCAGGTTCTCAGCCTTGCAGAACCCAGAGCTGCAAGTTTAAAAAAACAGGTTAGAATCTTCCATTACAACATCCCATAGGCCTTCTTAACTATCCCATCAACCTATACGGAAACCTTGAGAGATGCATGGATTTGGACACCAAAATCCTTCTGTTACTTCTTACTATTAAGTATCCGACCATTAACTCTGTACTCCAGCCTTCTGGGTTGTCTTTCCAAAGTGAATCACCTCATACTTATCCGGATTGAGCTCCATCTGCCACTTTTCTGCCCAACTGTACATCCTAACTAGATCCTTTTGTAACCTACGACAACTTCCGTGCTATCCACAACTCCTCCAATAATCATCTGAAAACTTTCTGACCCATTCTTCCATTTCTTCATCTAGATCACTTATAAAAATCACAAAGAGCAGGGGTCTCAGAACAGACCCATGCAGAACTCCACTCATCACTAACCTCTAGGCAAAGTATTTTCCTTCCACTACTACTCTCAGCTTTCTACTTGCAAGCTGATTTTTAATGCACACAAAGTTCCATGGATCCCATGACTTTCAAGGGGATCTTGTCAAATGTCTTACTAAAATCAATATAGACCACAACTACCACCCTACCTTCATCAATTTCTTTTGCTACCTCCTCAAAAAACTCTATAAAGCTTTCAAGGCATGACCTTTCCTTAACAAATCCATGCTGACTATCTTTGAGTAGACTGTACTTCTCCAAATTATCATAGATTCTATCCTTAAGTTTTGCGCACCACTGACATAAGACTCACTGGTCTATAATTCCCAGGATTGTCTCTATTATCTTTTTTAAACAAGTGGACCATATTTGCTATTCTACAATCCTCAGGCAACTACCCTGTAGCCAAGGAGGACTCAAAGATCATAGCCACTGCCCCAGTTATCTCTTTCCTCCCTTCCCACAGCATTTTGGGGAGCTGAAGGATTCCATTCCTTCCTTTGGGTTGAGTGATACTCCTGGAAGCGATGTCTTACCATCTGTGTTGTACCTGGCTCTGCAGGACTGGGTGGGCCCAGACCAGCTGGAAATATACATTATGCTCCTGGCAGGAAGCATGTCAGACTCCATGAGAAAGGGCATCACCACCCTCATCTACAAGCAGAAAGGTAGAGAAAGTGATATCAGGAACTAGAGACACATTTTATTGCTAAAGGTGGACTACAAAATCCTGTCCAAGACCATTGACAATCGAGACAAATCTGCCCTGGGGCAGGTGATCCACCCTGACCAGACCTGTGTCGTTCCAGGCAGCAAGATCTTTGACTGCCTTGTGCTGCTCAGGGATATTATTGCCTACGTGCATGACTGGGGGTGGGGGGTGGGGGGTTGGTGGATACCTACCTGGTCAGCTTAGACCAGGCTTTTGACCAGATATCGCACATGTACATGATGGATGTGTGTACTCCAAAATAGGCTTTGGAGCAGGAATCTGGAATTGCATTAAACTGTGCTACACAGACATCTGTAGTGCAGTCCAAATCAATGGGTGGGAAACAGATAGCTTCACCATCAAGTCTGGAGTTAGGCAAGGCTGCCCACTGCCTCCAGTCTTATTTTGTGCTGCATAGAACCCTTTGCTGAATCTATCAGGAAGGATGAGGGAATAAGAGGAGTGATGTTGCCAGGCAGGTCAAGGCCTCCCTGTACATAGACGAGATCCCTGTCCCGTTTAGATACACGATCGGTCTTGAAACTGACCAACATATGTATGTGTTTTGAGTCTACATCAGGTTCCAGAGTAAACCAGAAGAGTGAGGCAATACTCTTCAGTAACAGGCCCTTCACAGACAGATGTAATTAACTGTAGGTGCTGGGGATCTGATATGAAGGGGATGAAGCAAGCAACAAGAATTGGTTGGAGCAGATTGCAAAAGTCCACCAAAAATTATGGTCCGGCGCTCCCTCTTGATAATGGGGAAGAACCTGGTCATCAGGTGTGAGGTGCTCTTGGTACTGCTGTATAGGGCATAGGTGTGGTTCATCCCCTGCACCTCCACCCTGGCAGTTACTGGAGCAGCTTTCCCATTCATATGGGGGTCCAACATGGATAAGAACCAGAGGAGTGCCATGTACAAGTCACCAGACAATGGGGATTAGGGCGTTCCACATGTGATTCTCATCCTGATGACCACCTTCATGTGTGGCTGCATCAAGCTGAGTGTGGAACCAAAATATGAGGGCAACAGTGTGACTATGTGCTGAAGTTCTACCTGTTCCAGGTGTTGAGAAGGAAAGGCCTGGCCCTATTGCTGTGCAATGTCCCAGTTAGCTGGACTTTGGAAAACCACCATCCTTTGTGGAAATTTTTTTCCAGAACTGCAAGACCAGCAGGCAATCGTTAGCACAGAACATCCGGCAAAAACTGAGAAATGAGGACTTGATGGATCTGGTAGGGTGGTTGCCTGAGCAAACCATCCAGGTTATATGTCTTATCACCAGGGCTCACAATCAAAACCTAGGACTTGGCCTGGCTGGCAGTGAGAGGAACCTTCCCAGTGAGATCCTTCTTGTATAACTGGATCATCATCCTCCACACACATTGTTCTCGTAACAGCTGCAGTGGATTGTCCCCCACCATTTTGCTGAATGAAAAGAGTGTGTTGAAAAGTATGTAGGAGGCTATGTCATGGTTCATCCCCAGCAACAGGAATGACAGAGGACTCTTTCATCTACAGACTGTTCCCGGGGACACACTCTGAGTCTGACATCCAGAACGACTGAAAGGCCATCAACTTGGCGAAAGAACCTCTTTGGTCAGACCAAAACCTATTTGTCTTTCAGCAAATGAAGATGTCGGTCCAGGAATGCCATTGACTGGCACATTCCAGGCTGCAGGAGTACATCCTGAGGGACGTACTGAGGCTTGGTGCAGCGAGGGTGCTGTGGGGAAGGACTACAGTCTAGAATCCTCCAATTACTGAGCACTGAGGGGCTGATACTGAAGGGGAGCCCTTCAACCAACAGAAGGGGGAGAATCAACATGGAACCACAGTGGTGGTAACTGTGGGGATAGGGAGAGAACAAATGTAACAAATTAAAAATGTACATTGATAAGAATGTATAGTTATGACTGATATTATGAGTGTAAAAATATTTTAACTCTTCTTGTTTGTAAGTAATTTTTTTCTAGAAAAGGGATGTTTAATGAGAATGTGTAGAAATGACAAGATTCCACAGTGATAGTAATAATGTATCTAAAATGTAGAAGGATGAGAATGTATAGATATGACAGACTGTATGAATGTAAAAAGTCTTGAAAAATTTTCTTGATTTGCAAATAATTTGTTGTGAATAAAGTATATTTTTGAAAAAAAAAGAACTTCAGTCAGGACATGAGAGCAACTGTTAAACTGGTTATCCTACTTATCAAGAGGTATACAAAACCAGATTCCAGCAGTGTCTTCAGCACATCTTCATGTTCTTTTTTTTCTTTGGCTTGGCTTCGCGGACGAAGATTTATGGAGGGGGTAAAAAGTCCACGTCAGCTGCAGGCTCGTTTGTGGCTGACAAGTCCGATGCGGGACAGGCAGACACGATTGCAGCGGTTGCAAGGGAAAATTGGTTGGTTGGGGTTGGGTGTTGGGTTTTTCCTCCTTTGCCTTTTGTCAGTGAGGTGGGCTCTGCGGTCTTCTTCAAAGGAGGTTGCTGCCCGCCAAACTGTGAGGCGCCAAGATGCACGGTTTGAGGCGTTATCAGCCCACTGGCGGTGGTCAATGTGGCAGGCACCAAGAGATTTCTTTAGGCAGTCCTTGTACCTTTTCTTTGGTGCACCTCTGTCACGGTGGCCAGTGGAGAGCTCGCCATATAATACGATCTTGGGAAGGCGATGGTCCTCCATTCTGGAGACGTGACCCATCCAGCGCTGAAAGATCGGCTCAGTTCCTCCAGTTAGATCTAAAACTAATATATTATGCTTAACCGATGGTCAGAACACTTCCAATCTCTTTTCAGTGCCAACCGCTCAGTCCAAGATTCCGCCCTGCTCCAGCTCCCTCAACAGCCCCTAAGGCTAGAGCTGGATGAGGTCCTCACCCAGGATGAGACATATAAGGCAATCGAACAACAGAAAAGTGGCAAAGCAGCGGGTATGGATGGAATCCCCCCAGAGGTCTGAAAGGCTGGCGGCAAAACTCTGCATGCCAAACTGCATGAGTTTTTCAAGCTTTGTTGGGACCAAGGAAAACTGCCTCAGGACCTTCGTGATGCCACCATCATCACCCTGTACAAAAACAAAGGCGAGAAATCAGACTGCTCAAACTACAGGGGAATCACGCTGCTCTCCATTGCAGGCAAAATCTACGCTAGGATTCTCCTAAATAGAATAATACCTAGTGTCGCCGAGAATATTCTCCCAGAATCACAGTGCGGCTTTCGCGCAGAGGAACTACTGACATGGTCTTTGCCCTCAGACAGCTCCAAGAAAAGTGCAGAGAACAAAACAAAGGACTCTACATCACCTTTGTTGACCTCACCAAAGCCTTCGACACCGTGAGCAGGAAAGGGCTTTGGCAAATACTAGAGCGCATCGGATGTCGCCCAAAGTTCCTCAACATGATTATCCAACTGCATGAAAACCAACAAGGTCGGGTCAGATACAGCAATGAGCTCTCTGAACCCTTCTACATTAACAATGGTGTGAAGCAAGGCTGTGTTCTCGCACCAACCCTCTTTTCAATCTTCTTCA
Source organism: Narcine bancroftii (assembly GCF_036971445.1). Classification (NCBI taxonomy): domain Eukaryota; kingdom Metazoa; phylum Chordata; class Chondrichthyes; order Torpediniformes; family Narcinidae; genus Narcine; species Narcine bancroftii. The sequence continues at coordinate 87,982,325 of NC_091471.1, read as the reverse complement.
GCATGATGCTGAACCAAGCCATGAAAGACCTCAACAATGAAGACGCTGTTTACATCCGGTACCGCACGGATGGCAGTCTCTTCAATCTGAGGCGCCTGCAAGCTCACACCAAGACACAAGAGAAACTTGTCCGTGAACTACTCTTTGCAGACGATGCCGCTTTAGTTGCCCATTCAGAGCCAGCTCTTCAGCGCTTGACGTCCTGCTTTGCGGAAACTGCCAAAATGTTTGGCCTGGAAGTCAGCCTGAAGAAAACTGAGGTCCTCCATCAGCCAGCTCCCCACCATGACTACCAGCCCCCCCACCCCCTCACATCTCCATCGGGCACACAAAACTCAAAACGGTCAACCAGTTTACCTATCTTGGCTGCACCATTTCATCAGATGCAAGGATTGACAATGAGATAGACAACAGACTCGCCAAGGCAAATAGCGCCTTTGGAAGACTACACAAAAGAGTCTGGAAAAACAACCAACTGAAAATCCTCACAAAGATAAGCGTATACAGAGCCGATGTCATATCCACACTCCTGTTCGGCTCCGAATCATGGGTCCTCTACCGGCATCACCTACGGCTCCTAGAACGCTTCCACCAGCGTTGTCTCCGCTCCATCCTCAACATTCATTGGAGCGCTTTCATCCCTAACATCGAAGTACTCGAGATGGCAGAGGTTGACAGCATCGAGTCCACACTGCTGAAGATCCAGCTGCGCTGGGTGGGTCACGTCTCCAGAATGGAGGACCATCACCATCCCAAGATTGTGTTATATGGCGAGCTCTCCACTGGCCACCGTGACAGAGGTGCACCAAGGAAAAGGTACAAGGACTGCCGAAAGAAATCTCTTGGTGCCTGCCACATTAACCACCGCCAGTGGGCTGATATCACCTCAAACCGTGCATCTTGCCGCCTCACAGTTTGGCGGGCAGCAACCTCCTTTGAAGAAGACCGCAGAGCCCACCTCACTGACAAAAGGCAAAGGAGGAAAAACCCAACACCCAACCCCAACCAACCAATTTTCCCCTGCAACCGCTGCAACCGTGTCTGCCTGTCCCGCATCGGACTTGTCAGCCACAAACGAGCCTGCAGCTGACGTGGACTTTTACCCCCTCCATAAATCTTCGTCCGCGAAGCCAAGCCAAAGAAGAAGAGAAGAATACAATAGGATAAGGGAGGAATTGGGCAGAGTGGACTGGGAGCACAGGCTAATTGATGAAACAGTTGAGATAAGTGGAAGATTTTCAAAGAAATATTTTGCAATGCTCAACAAAAATATATTCCGGTCAGGAAAAAGGGCAGCAAGGGAGGGAAAAATCAACCGTGGATAACAAAGGAAATAAAGGAGAATATAAAATTGAAAGCACAGGTGTATAAAGCTGCAAAGAGCAGTGGGAAACTGGAGGATTGGGAAAACTTTAACAGACAACAAGGGGTTACAAAGCAGGTAATAAGAAATGGGAAAAAGGATTATGAAAGTAAATTGGCACAAAATATAAAAACAGAAAGCAAAAAATTTTATAAATATACAAAACGGAAGAGGGTGGCCAGAGTTAACATTGGACCCTTGGAGGATGAGAAAGGAAAACTGGTAGCAAAAAATGAGGAAATGGCTGAGGCATTGAACAAATATTTTGTGTCAGTCTTCACGGTGGAAGACACGTCCAGCATGCCCAAGTGCGGAGTTAAGGATGCGAATGTTGGGGAGGGCCTTGATAAAATAGTTGTTACAAAGGAAGTAGAGATGGAGAAACTAATGGGACTAAAGCCAGAAAAATCACCTGGTCCTGATGATATGCATCCAAGGGTTCTGAAGGAAATGGCAGAAGTTATAGTTGATGCATTGGTGGTCATATACCAAAATTCCTTGGATTCTGGGCAGGTCCTGGCAGACTAGAAGACAGCAAATGTCATGTCACTTTTTAAGAAGGGATGTAGGCAGAAGACTGGAAATTATCGGCCAATTTGCTTGACGTCTGTAGTTGGAAAAATGCTTGAAGCTGTCATTAAAGATGAAATAGTGAAACTTTTGGAACATAAGGGTTCAATCAGGCAGACGTAGCATGGTTTTAGAAAGGGAAGATCTTGTTTGACAAACTTGTTAGGATTCTTTGAGGATATAATGGGTGCGGTGAATAGAGGGGAACAGGTTGATGTTGTATATTTGGATTTCCAGAAAGCGTTTGATAAGGTGCCGCACAAGAGACTTATCACTAAGTTACAGGAAAGTGGAGTCGAAGAAGTATATTGGCATGGATCGAAAATTGGTTGTCTGACAGGAGGCAGAGAGTCGAGATAAGTGGGAATTTTTCAGGTTGGTAGAGAGTGGTAAGTGGGGTGCTGCAGGGGTCGGTGTTAGGCCCACAACTGTTCGTCATTTACATTGATAACTTGGAGGAGGGGACAAAATGTGGTGTAGCCAAGTTTGCGGATGACACCAAATTGAGTGGAAGAGCAAATTGTAATGAGGATGTGGAGAGTCTGCAGAGGGATATAGTTAAGCTGGATGAGTGGGCAAAGGTCTGGCAGATGGAGTACAATGTTAGTAAGTGTGAGGTTATCCACTTTGGCAAGAAAAATAAAAGAGCTGGATATTATTTAAAGGGTGAAAAACTACAGCATGCTATTGTGCAGAGGGACTTGGGAGTGCTTGTGCATGAATCGCAAAAAGATAGGTTGTAGGTGCAGCAGGTTATTAAGAAGGCAAATGGAATGTTGGCCTTCATCGCTAGAGGAATTGAATTCAGGAGTAGGGAGGTAATGTTGCAACTGTATAAGGTACTGGTGAGACCGCACCTGGAGTACTGTGTCCAGTTCTGGTCTCCATATTTGAGGAAGGATATACTGGCTTTGGAGACGATCCAGAGGAGGTTTACTAGGTTGATCCCTGGGATGAAGGGGTTGACTTATGATGAAAGATTAAATCGTCTAGGATTGTATCCGCTCGAGTTCAGAAGAATGAGAGGAGATCTTATAGAAACATGTAGGATTATGAAGGGTATGGATAGGATAGATGTAGAAAGGTTTTTTGAGCTGGTCGGGGAAACTAAAATGAAAGGACTCAGTTTCAAGATTCGGGGAAGTAGATTTAGGACAGAGATAAGGAAAAATAGTTTTTCCCATAGAGTAGTGAATGTTTGGAATTCTCTATCCAGGGAAGTGGTTGAGGCTGCTTCATTAAACATATTTAAAATTCAGTTAGATAAATTTTTACATGATAGAGGAATTAGGGAATATGGGGAGTAGGTGGAGTTAGGTCATAAATTAGATCAGCCATGATCTTATTGAATGGCGGAGCAGGCTCGATGGGCCATTTTTGGCCTACTCCTGTTCCTACTTCCTATGTTCCTATGTTCCTATGTTTAGGTGTGTTTTTTCTACAATCACAGCTTTTGCAGGCTTTTGGTTCATCCAGATAAGGCCATGTAAGGTCCTCTATATCCCAATCAGAAGCAGAAGGAATTCAGTGAATCAGTAGCCACAAAACAACCTGGCAGCATGCTTTACAGATCCAATATTCTCTGGGTAAACAACTACTTCCTGGTAGCCTAATTCTGACCTTCAAAAACTTAAAACTTAGACTCCCAGTTCTCTCTTAGGTAATTTTAAGGAAAATCTATTACATTATCGCTTTAGAAACCTTGAACCAATTCCCCCCCAAAGCCAACACCCTAAGAAGAGGTACAACTCATTAAATCTGTTGGTAAGGCATTGCACAATAACACTTACTTTAGAAAGCATGCCTTGAATATGTCAAAGTGTTTGATGACAATCATGTGAATGAGAGAAAGCACTGCATAAGCAAGAATGAAAGTTTTAGTCCCTCAATTGTAGTCACATGCTAATAATATTAAAGAAAAACATGGGTAATTATTGAGCAATAAGTAATAAACATTGTGCAATAATATTTTTAAGTTTAATAATACTGAAACATGCAGACCCATTGGAAATATGGAAAATATAATTTGTTCACTCTGTGGTTCAAGTCTAGAAGAAATGTTACTTTATACTAATGTGATTAGAGAGAATGCACATTTTAGCTAAACAGTTTAATTAAATTTAATATTATTAAAATTATTCAGTCATTAGCTATTCAAAGAAATAATAGATAATCTGTCATATGTTAGATGTGCAATAACCAAATAAAAAATAGTTATGCCAATTATTATGCAATGAATATATTAATCATTTCAAATATTTTTCCAATTATTTTCAATGTATAATTAATATGATTTTCAAAAGTCACAGGACAATAATTGCCCTAATTTTTTTTAATATATTTTATTTTGTTTTTCCACATAAATATACATATCAAATTTTTCCACTTTCAAGATATATAGATAAAAAATATATTATATAAAATATATGAACATTTTCTTACAAAACAAAACAAAGCACAAACAACAACCCATTTTCCCCTTCCCACCCCCTTCACAGTAAAAATCCATACACTGTCATGGCTTACAGATGTTTTTTTTAAAGAAGGAAGTCCTAACTTGGGAGATCATTTATATTTTTATAATATTAGCACCTTTTTTTAAATTCAAAAATTTAAGAATATCTGTAATTATCACCATGAATAATGTTTCTGGAAAATAATGTTATTTAAAAACTTGTTCTATTTCTTTCATAAATAATGGAATCAATAAATATTTACATTCTTTATAAAATTCAACTGGGAACCCATCTGTTCCTGGAAATTTATTATTCTGTAAACTACTAAGTGCATCATAAACCTCTTGTTCTGTAAAAGGACTTAAATAACTCATCTTTACCTTCTTGAGTTAAATTTGGTAATAACAATTGTGACAAATATTCATCTATAACCTCGTCATCAATGATTCAGATGTATATAATTTTTCATAAAATTCCTTAAATATATCATTGATTCTTTGTGATTTATATGTCATTTCATTGTTATTCTGTTGCATTGCATTAATTGTTCTAGAAGATTGTTCCGCTTTTAATTGCCAAGCTAAGACTTTATGTGAACGTTCCCTGCTGCGTAATATTTCTGCTTAGACCATAATACCATTTTCTCTGTTCTATATGTTAACATTGTATTATATTGCAATTATTTTATTAACTTAACTTCTATATTTACTCTCAGAAGATGATTTTTGTATTTCATTTTCTAATGATGTTATTGTAGCGGCGGCTACATTGCTCCTGCAATAACACACACACAACCAGATGGGTTGAACTCAGTGAGCAGACTAGTTTATTGCAGGCTGCTAGGCTGCACTTATACACCCAGACCGGACCTGACTGAAATCCGCACTGGAGGGCGCTGATGTCACCCAGATGTCATGTGGTCCCCCAGCATGGGGCTCAGAAACCCGTGCTGGAAGGAAGGACGGCGCCATTTTGGCCAGCTTCCCCACCACGTGGCTTTCAAGTGGGGCCGGTTCATCTGCTTTGTGGTGAGCCGCCACACAGCACCCCCCCCTCCAAAACTGGCACCAATGTCCTTTTTTGCTGGGCGGCCTCGCTTCTTGGGCTGGGCAACTATCAAAGGCTCGGGGGGATCGAGGTGCGCTGGCTTCAGCCTGTCCATGGTAAACAGCTCCTGCCTGCTGCCAATGTTCAGCGTGAACATCGAGCCGGAATTCTGTACAACCCTGTATGGTCCTTCGTATGGTCGCTGCAGAGGTGCCACAGTCAGGCCCTGCTGAACGAAAATGTACTCCGTGGAAAGCAGTTCACCGGGAACATGAGACGGGCGGGTGCCATGCCTAAGCAGTGGTGGGGGTTCAAAGAAGTCCAAGCATGCCCCGAGGTGAGGAAGTAGTTAGTTTGGTGACCGCTGGGGATTGTGAGGTGCGTTGACGAACTCACCAGGTAGTGCCAGCATCGCCCCGTAGACCAGCTCAGCTGATGACGCCCCCAGATCTTCCTTGGGAGTGGAGCGGATGCCCAGGAGCACCCAAGGCAGTTTGTCTGCCCAGTTGGGACCAGTGAGGCGGGCCATGAGTGCCGACTTAAGGTGGCAGTGTAGACGTTCGACCAGTCCATTGGCCTGTGGGTGGTATGCCGTGGTGTGTTATAGCTGGATCCCCAACCTGTTGGCGAGCTGTGCCCAGAAAGCAGATGTGAACTGGGCGCCCGATCACTGGTGAGGTGACCCAGGACACCCAACCAGGCGACCCAACCATGCAGCAGTGCTCGGGAGCAGGAGTCGGTGGAGGCTTCTGGCATTGGGATCGCTTCGTGCCAGTGAGTGGTGTGGTCCACCACCATAAACAGGTAATGGTTGCCCCAGGAAATGGGTAAGGGTCCGACGATGTCCATGTGAATGTGGCTGAACAGTTCCCGGACGTGCTCAAACTCCTGTATGGGCGCCCTGGTGTGACTGTGCACCTTGGACATCTGGCAATGGGTGCATGTTCTGGCCCAGCCTGCGATCTGCTTCCGCAGCCCATGCCATATGAAACATTCTGCCACCATCCGAACCGTGGACCTGATGGACGGATGCAAAAGGTCGTGGATGTGATAGAAGACCTGCTTGCGCCGCTGCTGGGGAACCACTGGCCGCGGGTGCCCACGGAGATATCACACAGGATGGTGCCTTCGCCGCTCGGAGTCGGGAGGTCTCAGAACCGCAGGCCTGTGATGGCGGTCTTGAAGGCCCTCGTCTCCTCATCAGATTCCTGGTCCCGGGCGAACTGCTCAAAGTCGAGGCAGGGCATCAGCGCACAGATGGCCGGCCACGTGAATGCATCGGCAACCACATTGTCCTTCCCGCCTTGTGCCGAATGTCGGTGGTAAAGGAGAGGTGACGCTGCTGGCAGGCCGACCAGGGATCCTTTGACATCGTGAGTGCCTGGGTGAGGGGTTTGTGGTCGGTGAAAATGGTAAAAGTCCTCCCCTCCAAAAAATAGTGGAAATTTCACACCGCCTGGTACATGCCCAGTAACTCGCGGTCAAAGGCACTATACGCGTTCTGGCGGGCAGAGCAGGTGGCTGAACAATGCCAGCGGCTTCCAATGTCCATTCATCTGCTGCTCCAGGACAGCACTGATGGCTATGGCAGAGGCATCGACTGAGAGTGCCATATGCAGGTCAGTGTGCGGGTGGGTGAGCATGGTGGCCATCACGAGGGCATCTTTGGAGGCCTCAAATGCAGCGCAGGCTTCTGGGTTCCAAGTGAGCATCTTGTATTTGGCTGCAATGAGGGCGTATAATGGCTGCATGATGTGCGCAGCTCCCGGGATGAAGCGGTTGTAAAAGTTGACCATACCCGCGAACTCCTGCAGCCCCTTGAGGCTGTCTGGGTATGGGAACTCCCTGATAGTGGCGACCTTCACAGTGACGGGCATGGCTCCTTCAGCTGTGATGGTATGGCCTAGGAACTGCATGAACTCTTTCCCAAACTGGCACTTGGCCGGGTTGATGGTAAGGCCGAAGTTGGCCAGCCAGGAGAAAAGGGCACGTAGGTGGGCCTTGTGTTGCACCCGGTCCTTGCTGGCGACGAGGATGTCGTCCAAATAAATAAAGACAAAATCCAAGTCCCTGCCCACAGAGTCCATGTGGCGCTGAAAGATCTGAGTGGTGTTCTTGAGCCCAAATGGCATGCGCAGGAATTTGAACAAGCCAAAGGAGGTGATGAAGGCCATCTTGGTTATGTCCTCAGGGTGCACCGGGATCTGGTGATGATATCCGCGCACCAGGTTAACCTTGGAGAAAACCCTCGCACCATGCAGGTAGGCTGTAAAGTCTTCGATGTGAGGGATAGGGTAATGGTCAGGAACAGTTGCCTTATTGAGCCATCGATAGTCTCTGCAGGGACGCCAGCCATCGGAGGCTTTTGGGACCAGGTGCAGCGGTGAGGCCCACAGGCTGACGGAACGCCGAATGATCCCCAGCTCCAACAGGTGCAAAGACTCCTCCTTCACAATCTGGAGCTTGCCAGGCGGGAGCCGGCATGCTTTGGCATGATCCGGTGGGCCCTGGGTGGGGATGTGGTGGAACACCCCGTGGCATGGTGAGGCAATGGAGAAGTGTTGAGGAGTGTTGGGAACTTATCCAGGATTCGCTGGAACTCGTCTCTGGGCATGCTGATCATGGCCATCTGCAGTTGCTCTGAGCAGGAGGCGTCGAGGCGAATGGCCTGGAAGGTATGGGCATCCACCAGGCACCTACCTCGAATGTCCACCAGAATCCCGTGTGCGAGGAGGAAGTCTGGACCCAGGATGGCAGTTGGGAGGGACGAGACGGTGAACCTCCACGCCGATCTGAAAGTGGACTGTCTTGTCTCCATACGTCTGAATTGCCATTGCGTTGGCCACACAGAGAGGAGATCCATGAGGTCGATTCCTGGACTCGACAGCCATGGCCGGGATGATGGTGATCTGGACTTCAGTGTCAATGAGAAACCGCCGGCCACTGACTGTGTCCCGCAGGTAGAGGAGGCTGTGTCATTGGCCAGCCGCCGCAGCCATTAACAACGGCTGGCCTGGTCGTTTCCCTGGAACGAGCAGGGTTGATGACACATGAAGAATTCCCACAAGTTAATCTGGTCCCAGGTGTCAGCCTCTGCAATCCAAAAACATTAAATTTGTTCAAAGTAAAAACAGTGTAAAAAAAATTAATCAAAAAATAAAAAAAGAATAAAAGAACCCACCCTCCAAAAAAAATGCCAGAGAGACTAGCATTACCACCCTCCAATTTACAGGTCGTGTTCAAGCAAACCCATGGGAGAAAAATAGCTTTCCATTAAAACAACATTACTTTCCCACACAAAATCTCTTCATAAAAAATGAAAAAAAAAATGGGAGTACAGCCCCTTTTTATACATCAAAAATTCATTCATGTTTGAACCTTGGACAAGTCTTTAACATAATCTTCAGCCTGAGCAGAATTGGTGAAAAACACATTCTGTTAATCTGGCAGGAATATTTTCAACCTGGCTGGATAGCGAAGAACAAATCTATAACCTTTATCGTGTCAAGCCTTCTTGACCAAGTTAAACTCTTTTCTCTTCTTCAAAAGAGCTTGACTCAAATCTGGATAAAATAAAATCTTATCACCTTCATAATTCAAAGGTCCACATTCTTTGGCTCTTTTCATCGCTAATCTAAGTATCTTCTTTCTATCTTGATCATTTAAAAATCTAATCAAAATAGAACGAGATCTATAATTTGGTCATGGTTTTGGTCTAAGAGCTCTATGGGCTCTCTCAATCAAGATCTTATCTTTAAAATTATTTTGTCAAAATATTTCTGGTATCCATTTTATTGTAAAAATTGAATTTTATCTTGACTTTCTTTATCTTCAGACATCCTGACTATTTTAAGATTATTCCTTCTGCTGTAATTTTACAAAATATCAACTTTCTCAAGCCGTAATATCAAAATATCAACTTTCTCAAGCCGTAATTGAATCTTCTTAACATTTGACCTTTCTGCAATATGTAAAACTTCATCAAGGTCATCTTGAATTTTTTTTCTTCCAATTTATTAACCCTTTGTGAAGCATTATTTATCAATTTAGTCATATCAATTCTAACTTGCTTTAGTTCTGCAGTTAAAAATTTAAAGTTACTTTCCAATGCATCTGAAAGTTTATCAATTTTGGTCTCAATTTTATCAATTTTCTTATTAGAGTTGTTGGAGTCCTCCTGCACATTGAAAATGTCTTCCTCTTGCTCAGTATCTGAGATGTTGGAGTGGCCCTTTAAAGGTTGTGATGATCTCTTTCAAACTTTTTTTCTTCTATACTGCGCATGTGCAAGGAGTTGCGCATGCACAGTATAGATTTACTCTTTTCCATCTACGCCATCATTGTGAAGTGCCACAGGGATGGCTCCGGAGGACAGTCCCTCACCAGGGTTGTCTCCAGCAGGTCCAGATTGAACTTCGACAACCTGCTTCAAGGACAAGGTAGGCCCAAATTCTTTCTCTTTTCTATCATCCCATCTATCTTTTGGTGTGGTTTTTAAAAATTTTCCTTCTTTGGTGACATATTTTTTCTTACTGGTAAGCACTTTAAAGTAACTTTGAAATAGTTTTTGTAACTTTAACTTTTATGAATATGTACTTTTTTTAGTAAATCCCTCATGAGTCAGTAGGTTGTGTGGTGTTCCTCATGACATCACATGATGTCCCCAGTTTGTTATTATTTCAATAAAATTTCCAAAAGGATAAAGCTCCGTGTGGTCCATGAAGACCACCCCTGTTATCCTTTAATATTTCATTAATATCCTGTCAGAAAGCATTGTGTTCACAATTCACAATTTCAGTTCAGCATTTACATCTCTTCATTAATTGATCATTAACCACCCACTTTTATATTGGGTTTGGTGTTGCTTGACCTGCTATGCATTTTCCATTTTTATTTCAGGAGCATGGAGGATTGTTAATTTTACTTGCAGACTTGCAGAATATGAAGGAATTGCTTTAAAGTCTCATTGACATTCTAAAAGAGAAAATTTGGGTTAAAGGTTCGATTGCAGACTCCGAATCCTGCTGGAACTAACAATTTCTGAGAATTAACTTCATTAAGATTTTTCACTTTACAGGAAGAAGTAAATCTGTTGCATTGTTCAAGTGAACCGGCATGGACTTGAAGGGCCGACATGGCCTGTTTCCACGCCGTAAATAGTTATATGGAAAGTTTTCACCTTCACACACGACCACGTAGCATGTACAAGCATTCCTATTTCTATTCCAAATCTAAAACACATCTCTGATATTTCAAATTTTGATTTATGTCTTTTCTGAGGTGTGAGGTATAGTTGGTGTAGAAAATTATATTGCACTAATCTGTATCTTGCATTTATAATCGACGTCATGGTCTCCAAACACCAATCAGACCAGCTTCTTTCCATTATTCCATCTCCTAAATCTGACTCCCACCTCTCTCTCGATCTCTGTAAACCTGGTTTTGCACTTTCAATTTGAAGAGCAAAATTTAGGTGTATTCCCCAGTCAAATCATTCATTCCATCTCACCAATTTCAGATGGGGTCAAGTTTGGTGCCCATCTTTCTCTTAAGAATGATGATAAATGGAGAAGCAAAAGAATGTTCTATTAGCTACACCATAATTATTTCAAAAGATATAAGAGATCCTTCCTTTGTCATACCAAACTGGGTAAATGTTTTGTTACCCAGATTCATAGACAGCAGTATAGTTTTATTTAATAGTGTCCTCAGTGATATACCTGCTTTTTGCCCCAATAAATTTATTTATTTCTTGCCATATTTTAATCATGTGTATTAATATAGGATTGTCCTATTTTTGTTATTGACTTAATATTCCACTTATAAATAAAGTCCTTCATTGTCTCTTCTTTTATTGAATTCAGAAAGAAAGATGATAGAAATCTTGCTTGTGCTGATAAATAATACTTTTTAAAAATTTGTAAGTCGAAGTCCTCCCCGTTTATAGTCCAATGTTAACTTTTCCAGTGCAATTCTTGGTACTTAGTTATTCCATACGAATTGTCTTATGCAATATGTAATCATTTAAAGAAAATTTTAGTTAGTACGAAAGGAAATGATTGAAAGAGATACCGTAGACTTGGTGTTACCTTCGTTTTATACAATTTACCCTTCCTATTAATGTAATCAGAAGAGCTTTCCATTTCTGTAAATCTTTAGTACAGGGGTATAATTAAGCTAATACAAATTCTGTAAATTAATATCTTGTGGTGTATGATGTTTGTTCTCATGCCATTTTGTTGAAATAATGAGGCTACACCTGAAGTTGTCAGCCAGTCAAGAGAAAAGCATTTATTAGTGTTATCAGGCTTGATATAGACACACAACATGTGACCTGATGTCATAACATCAGAAGTGCTAATGACCTCATGACGTAGCTACATTGAGTAGGCCAGGGCTTCTCAGTAGACCTACGGGTGCTGTTGAGTCACTATGCCTCATGGCTGTGGTGGCTAGTTGCCAGTAGATAGGAGGCTGTTATGACTAGGTGTCACAAGACAGGAGCTGTTAGCACTTGTTCTACCCATTCCCTCCAAGCGTACCACTACAATCTGTCATTATACCAAAGCATTTAATTCCATCCTTCTTCCATTTAAATCTACTATCATTTTGGTATCTTTCATAATCAAAATTTTGCAATGGCGATGTCTCACTTTTATCCATATTTCTTATATCCTGATATTCTTCCATATTTTTCTAATTTGTTTGCAGTTTTATCAGTGATTCAGCCAGGTTAGACATATATAATAACACATCAGCAGCAAATAAACTAATTATATGCTCTTTCTGTCCAACTTTGAAGCCCTTAATATCAGGATCTCTTCTTATAATCTCTGCCAGAGGTTCAATAGCTAGTATGAATCATGTTGGAGATAGGGGACACACCTTTCTACTCGATCTACCCAAGGGAAAAATAGATGACATTTGATTATTAGTTATAATTTTAGGTTGTGGCTTATAATAAAGAGTTTTTATCCAATTTATAAATGGTCTACCTATACCAGTGGTTCTCAACCTTTTTATTTCCACTCACATACCACTTTAAGTATTCCCTATGCCATAGGTGCTCTGTGATTAGTAAGAGATTGCTTAAGGTGGTATATGAGTGGAAATAAAAAGTTTGAAAACCAGTTTTAATCGTACCTAATTGACTTGTTATGTGCATTGTTTCCTAACTCTAAAGGAAATGGGCCGATGACATTTTTTTCTCAAGCAAAATACTTCAGTAACAGTTGGGTCTAGAATAGTGATTCTCAACCTTCCCTTCCCACTCACATACCACCTATGGGATGGATAGCCAGAATGTACCTATGGAACATTTATTTGATAAAAGCATTAAAAATATTGAAAAAGAAGCCTGCTAAAGTTCATGTAGACAACATCTACTCTCATGCTGTCATCAATCTTCTTGGTCACCTCTTTACAAAACAGTCAAATTCATGTGACACAAATTCCGAACCTCAAAGCCATGCTGACTGTCCCTAATCAGTCCTTGCCTTTCCAATCCATGTAAATCCTGTTTCTCAGAATCCCCTCAAGTAACTTACTCATAACTGATGTTAAGATCACTGATCTGCAGTTCCCTGACTTGTCCAAATATTTGATGTATCTAATAAACAGTAAGACACAAAGCAGCATTCTCTTTGACATGTCATTGTTCACAGATTCCAATCACAAAACAACCTTTGCCTCTGCATCATAGTATTAAACCAATTTGAATCCATTTGCTATGGCTATCGAAAGAGCTCAATTAGGAAGGTTCAAGCATTAGATATCAAAGTTGAAGTAGTGAAATGGATTCAACAATGGTTGGATGGCGGGGGGGGGGGATCAGGTGATGCAGTGGAGAGGGTAGTCAGGTTCCTTAGCGCTCTAGCACGAACATGGGTAAAAACATAGAAGACAACCGGTAAAATAGTAGGAAGGTGGGGGGAAAAGTGCTGGTCAAAGAATTAACATCAGAAGAATAGGCAAGAAGGAAAAGAAAATTATTTTGAAAGAAAAGATGGCCCACACGTAACAGGGGAGGGAAAAATATCTTATGGGCAGTGGCCCTGGGAGAAGGGAGAGGGGTGGCCCTGTGCAATACAAGGGGGGAAAAATACTCTTTAATCTGGATGTCACCACGATGCTCCTTTAAAAAACATAAGGAATTTGATCCGGTTAGGAAAATGTTGAGGAATAAAGGAATTGGATCAACTGTATTGTATCCAGCAACCCTGAAAATATTCCTGACAACAGGAGGGAGAAAATATTTCACTGAGGCTGGAGAGGCACTGAAATACATTAATACTTTGTCCCCCAGCCAAAAAGATCCCTAAGGGAGACAAAGAGAGAAGGGACTTTAAGCTAAAGGCTGTGTATATAGTTGGCTGTCGATAATGTAAAAACAATTGAAGCAAATACTATAGCAGTTTAATAAAAGTAAACGTCTTTAAATAAAAGAGTTCATTGCGAGCTTTGGAGTGACTAAACAGGGGGGAATGTAGAAGATGGGTGCAATGGGCACACCCCAGGATGCCAAGAGGTTTTGTATTGGTGTCATGGGGGAAGGGGGGGTTTGGATTTGGGGGGGGGGGGGAAGTGTCATATATTATTTGTTTGGATTTTTTTCACACTTTGTCTTAATTTTCTAGGATTTATTTTATATTTGGCTGGCAGGGCCAAAAGAAAAAAAGCACTATGGACTGGGTGAAAGGAAATTATTCAGTGAGAGAGGTAAGTGGGGGCAATCAAAGGAAAAAGAGCTGGGGCAATGGATGAAACAATCAAGTTCTTGAGCTTCAATGTTAATGCCTTAAATAGGTTGGTGAAGATGAAGAGTCTTAGCACATGTAAAAAAAAAGGTGGATGTGGCCTTCCTGCAAGAGACCCACCTTGCAAATAGTGAAGATCAAAAACTTAAAAGAGCATAAGTGGGACAAGTGAAATTTTGATGATGAAAAATTTATACAAAATGTCTTTTTGCATTTGATGGAAGGGCAGGACAATGTTTTAATTGGAAGGGATTTCAACTTTTGCCTGGATCTGGCAATGGACAAATCAGCCAAGAAAGTGACAAGAGCTAGGGTGGCAAAGACAACTCTGGCTTTCATGAAAGAGTTAAATCTGATGGATGCTTAGAGACGATAGCATCTGAGGAAGAGGGATTACTCCTCCTACTCAAAACAGCATGACTCATACACCAGGATTGACTTTTTTCTTGCCTCAGCTCAGCTGGAGGAGAGAACTGTAGAAATTGAATATACAGTAAGGCTACTATCAGATCATTCACTTTTGACCTTAACTATTGTCATGCCAGATAAACAAGCCACGGCATACAGGTGGCACCTTAATCCACTGCTATTGAAAAAACCGGAGCTTTGCAGTTATGTTAGAGCTCAAATAGAAATGTTTTACGAAACTAACTGTACCTCCACTGCCAATAATTTTTTGCTAAGGGATATTTTAAAATCTTATCTGAGAGAACAAATAATTGGATATACTAAAATTATTAATAGAGAACATATCAGGGAGGTCAATGAATTGGAACAAAAGATAACTCAATTAGAAAAGGACTACCAAAGATCAGGCTCTGAGGGAATGTACAGAACATTAATAAATAAAAAGTTCAAGTACAACACTTTGCAAACATACAAAATGGAAAAAAGCAATATTAAGATCTAAGCAAAGGTACTACGAGCTGGGGGGAAAGAACCCATAAGGTATGGCGACCTGGCGGCCGAGGTCAGAGGAATCCGCAACGATAATCAATGCAATTTAAACAGGGCCAGCCAAGATTTCTTATAAACCAAAATAAATAAATGAAGTGTTTAGACAGTTCTACACACAATTATATAAATCTGAGTCAAAAAGGGAATTGGACAAAATGGAAGAATTCTTGTCCAACTGGAATTGTCAAACTTAGAATCGGAGGAGTGGGAGGGGTTAGATACTCCATTCTCAGTGGAAGAAATGGTAAAAGCATTGAGCTCGCTGCAGACCAATAGATCTCCAGGAGAGGATGGGTTCCCTCCTGAGTTCTATTTAGAATTCAGGGACCTGTTAATGCCACTATTTATGGATGTGGTGGAGCAGGTGGCTGAGTACTATACCCTCCCAAAATCTTTTATGATGGTAATAATTGTGGTAAGTTCTAAAAAGGATAGGGACCCAATAAAACCATCCTCCTGTAGACCAATCTCACTTCTGAATATGGACTACAGAATAATAGCTGAAGCTTTGGCAAACCCTGAAGCCTGGTATTTACCAAAATCTAGATCAGGTGGGGTTCATGCAGAAAAGACAATCGGCAGACAATATAAGTATGTTACTTAATATAATACACCTGGCACAGTCAAGGGTGGATCCAAGTATAACCATGTCAGTTGATGCTGAGAAAGCCTTTGATAGACTGGAGTGGGACTTTTTGGAGAAAGTGCTAGAGAAATTTGGATTTGGACATTCATTCATAATTTGGGTTAAAGTATTGTACAACAAACCCAAGGCCAACATTATCAATAATGGGCAGACTTCTTCAGCTTTCCCACTGACCAGATCTAGTAGACAGGGTTGTCTGCTATCCCCTGCTCTGTTTGTATTGATGATTGAACTGTTAGCTAAAGCCATTCACCAAGATCCAAGCACCAAAGGGTTTAATATTATCATTCTGTCTAATTGCCTGGGCTAAGGGTTCAATGACCAATGCAAACAAGGCTGGTGACAATGGACAATCTTGATGTGTTGATCGCATTAAATTGAATGGCAAAAAAGTTTGGTCATTTGTCACCACCTTAGCAACTGGATTTTTATATAATGCCTTAACCCAACCAATAAATAAAGGGCCAAAATTAAATTTCTCCAACACCTTAAATAAAAAATTCCACTCAACCTGATCAAATGCTTTTTCCGTGTCAAGCACAACAACCATTGTTTGGTTGGGTTGCTGTCTTGATGCATTGATCAATGTTATCAGTCTAAGAATATTATCAGAAGTATACCTATTCTTAATAAAACCTGTTTGGTCAACATATACTAACTAAGGCAAATATTTAGCAAGTCTATTTGCAAATATTTTAGCTATTATTTTGTAATCCACATTTAATAAAGAAATTGGTTGAAATGAAGCCACATTCAACAGATCTCTATCTTTCTTTGGAATTACTGTAATTATCGCACTTGAACAAGACTCTGGTAATGATTGTTCATCTGATAATTGCTGAAGCACATCCATAAATATAGGAGACAAATCTTCATAAAACACCTTATAGAACTCTACTGTAAATCCATCGTCACCTGGTGACCTTTCATTTGGCACCTCCTGTATAGCTTCCTTAATCTCAACTCTGTAAATGGAGATTCCAATTCTTTCACTTCTTCCTCTTCTAAAACCAGCAAGTGTATATCAGATAAAAAAGATTCAATAGAACCATCATCCTGAATTTATAATTTCTGATAAAATAAATAAAATTGGTCATTAATATCCTGAGGTTTATAAATAACTATTGAATTCTTTTTAACAGCATTAATAGTTCTCGACACCTGTTCCATTTTTAATTGCCAAGCTAATATCTTATGAGCCCAATGACCAAATTCATAATAACGCTGCTTAGATCTTCAAATTAATCGCTCATATTGATATGCTTGTAAAGTATTATGACATAATTTCAACTTAGTTAATGTTGCTTTTTTATCTTCTGTAACATTCTTCTGAAATTCTTTTTCCAACTCAGCTATCTTTCTCCAAAGTCAGACTTTCCGCCAAATATTGTTCTTTTTTTTACTTTTACTGAATAACTAATAATTTGACCCCATAAATATGCTTTCAAAGCATCTCATAAAATAAAATTACTATGTACTGAATTAGTATTTATACTCAAAAAAAAAGCAATCTGTTCCTTAACAAAAGTAATAAACTCCATTTTTTTCAATAACATTACATTAAATCTCCACCGATAAGTTGATTGCAAAACCTCAGAACCAAAACAAGATATAAACAACATAGAATGATCGGACGCAGTCCTACTCTTATATTCAGCCTGAACAATTCAAGCTTAAAGATATGCCGATATCAAGAACAAATCTATTCGAGAAAATGAATCATGCCTAGATGAATTAAAAAGAAAAATCTTTTTCTGTTGGATTTAATCTCCTCCAAATTTCAACCAAATTCAAATCTTTCACAAAGACCCCATCTGAACAGCCATTTTGGATTTCTTTATACTTTTCGGAGATTTATCCAATAACGGATCTAAAACACAATTAAAATCCCCTCCAATTAAAATGTTTTCATTAAACTGATTTAATGTTAAAAAAGTTTCAGATATAAATCACTCATCATCCACATTAGCCTCATAAACATTCAACAACGTCCAAGGTTCTGCAAAAATCTTACAATTCACCATTAAAACCCTACCCACAGTTTCAGTAAATGATTCCAATTCAAACGGTATTTTCTTATGAACCAAAATCGCCATTCCTCGCACATTAGAATTAAAAGAAGAAGCAACTACATACCTTACCCAATCTCTCTTCAATTTTAAATGTTCTTTTTCAGTTAAATGTGCTTCTTGCAAAAAAGCAGTATCAACCTTCATCTTTTTAATATAAGCCAAAACACATTTACGCTTAATCGGATTATTCAATCCCTGTACATTAAAAGTTGCAAAATTCAAATTAGACATTTCTTTACTTAACAAAATGCACAATTCACACTATAGCAAAATATAGCTCCCCTTGCTTAAAAAATATCCCTTTAAAAAAAACCAAAGAAAGACAAAAAAAATATCCCTAAAACTACACCAATGTAGTAACTCCCTAAATATCTGGGTGTGGTAAAACCCACTAGTGGCAGATGACTATGAAAAGCTTCAGAGCCATCCACCCCCCCACCCCCCCAGTCGAACTACTCAGCAATTATTTATCTCAATTATATTCAGCCCAGTGATTCCAATCCCAAAGATTGTTCCGGGTCTTCAATATCAAGCAATCTCTGTGTCAATTCACTCTTCTTTCCATTCTTTCCATTCCCATTCCCTTTCCTCTTATCAGATGCCCCCCTCTTAGGTGACGATGATTGACCAGCTCCTCATAAATCTGGCAAAGAATTAGCAAAAATTAATGCATCATGATCACTCTCAAAAAATTGAGATTCTCTCTTCTGAATCTCCCATCCTATAAAAGAATCTTCCACTTTTTCCATTTTCTCTCTATTTCATTCCACTTGATCTTTACAATCATGAAAAGCCTCTTCAACTTTTTTGAAATTATCTTGTACAGTATCCACTACTTTCAAACATCTATGAACTTCAGTTTTAACAACAGTCATATCATTCTTTACAGATGACACTTCTTTACAAATATTATTCATTTTAACTTTCATCTCTATAAATCCTTGATTCATTTGTGTAGACATCTGTAATGACATATTATCTATCTGATGGTCAATCCCCTCCAAAATAGTAAAGACAGCTTCAAATTCAGGCTCCCCTGTTCCTCCTTGAGGCCTACCTTCTTTAGCTACAGTACCCAAGGCAAATTCTTCATATCTTGTTTCCAACAAGGCAGGACTTCCCTCCTCTTCTTCACCTGCACTTGTTGTAGGTTGGGCAGTGCAACTACAGGTCTGTACCCCCGCAGTCCACACCTTCTCCAGTAATACATGAATGTGCATCGCACCACGCATGCCCGGCAGCACTACCGACTGTGCAGGCGTGTCTTCCGATGCACCCCCGCACATCTCCAGGTCACTGAGCACCACATCAGGATCACGCGTCAACCGCTTGGCTGACTCATCCACATGCCTGACTTCATGAGCGCACGTACCAGAGTCAGCTGAGTGAGAAACAATGCCGGTGCCATCTTGCAACTGCAGGGTAGCTGCTGGCATCATACTTATCCGACCAGAAGTACGCTGGGCCTTGGGAACTAAGTCAGTTGACTCCATGGCTTCAACCTGGTGAGTAGGCCTCAATTCTTCAACACTTTTATAAGGTAATTTCTTCTGTAATTGAGTTTTTGGTTTCTTCACATTAGGAGTCATTTCCATTCTTCAATCTTCAACCACCTTTAAAAACTATTTTTTAAAATTTTCCAAACTTTTTAATTCGGGTATTAATTAGTTCAACTGGGGAGAAGTGGAACTGCACGTCTTCTTCCCCCCCCCCCCTGCAAATTCATTTTAGAACAAACCTTAGAAAATTTAAATTAGAGCTGAGTTTTCTTTCTCAAGTTCAAGTTTATTGTCACATGTATCAAAAATGAAGTAATATAAGGTGCTTTGTGAGCAGACCAGTAAACATTACATGTGTAGTAGAAGTAACATACAATACAAAATTGCAGTTTCAGAGAAAGATCACTTGGTATGGAGCAAAAGCTACATAAGTTCACTATTTTAAAGTTTATTTGGAAGTTTGATAATGGGAGGAAAGAATCTGTCCTTGAAGCTAGTTGTGTTTGATCTCACATTTGTGAATCTTCTTCTTGATGGGAGGGGTTGAAGAGAGTGTGGCCAGGATGGGATGAGTCTTTTAATATGTTGGCTGCTTTTCCAAGGGAGCGAGATTTTTAGTTGGGGGGAGGTTGTATGATGAGTCACATTTACAGCTCTTGGCACTTTCTTGCAGCTTGAGCAGCGCAGTTCCCCTACAACACAGTGATGCAATCTGATTGGATGCTCTCAATAGGGCACCTGTAAAAGTTGTTAAGGAATGCTGGTGAAATTGCAAATTTTCACAGGCTTCTGAAGAAGTAGAGGTGCTGATGAGTTTTCTTGCCAATTGTGTTGACGTGGGAAGACGAGTCACTGGAGAATTTAAAGCTGTAAACTATGATATGTATTTTCTTATTCTTTTTATATTCAAATACATCTCTGGTATATAAAGAATGATTGACTATTATTTGGTGAATATTCCAGGGGTGGGGGGGGGGGGATTATGGGGGACCATTTTCTATCATATCATGTGTACTTTTGTGGCAATTGCCACAATCTGTACAATGGAGGGTGTAATGTTGTATGTTATATAAACAACCCTAAAAGAGGGGGGGCTGTTAATTTATATAATTTATATTAACTACATAATATTTTAACTATGTTCTTTTTTCTTTTTTTTCTTCTTGGACTGTTGGAAGGTATACGCAACATCACGGAGAATAAAGATTGAGCAATTTACTGGAGGAGCCACACAGGGAGAGGAGAATGGGAAACATGTAGATGTTGTGAAATACCTTTATAGAATTGAATAACAGTGAAATACATAAGTTTTAATGTTAATGCGCTAAATGGTAGAGTGAAGAGAAAGAGAGTATTGTCACATAGTAAAAAAAAATTGGAGAGGATTTTGCCTTTCTACAAGAAACTCATTTATGTGAAAAAGGACATCAAAAATTAAAAAGAGATTGGGTGGAGCTTCTTCATTTAATTAAATAGCAAGAGGACTGGCAATTTTGATGCACAAGAATCTTCCAGTTAGAGTACAAGATGTGGTGATAGACCTTGCAGGTAGGTATGTTATAGTCCACTGTCAAATATACTCAAAATCCTGGACCCTGAATGTATATGGGTCAACTATTGATGATGAGAAATTTATTCAATAAACAGTTCTTAATCTAGCAAATGCTTATGAAAATACTTTAGTAGAAGGAGATTGCAGTTTTTGTCTGGATCCTGTTTTGGATAGATCAACAAGAGCAGTAATGAGGATAAAAGCAGCAAAAGCCACTTTGGTAATAATGGGAGAACTGAATTTAGTGGATGCTTGGAAAAGAATTCATCCGTGAGAGAGATTGTTCTTTTTATTCAAATAGACATGATTCCTATTCCAGAATAGATATATTTCTTATGTCAGTTTAACTACAAGTTAGGATTATAGAAGCTGAATACAAAATGATTTTTTATCAGATTTGCTCACCTTTGATACAGATGCTTATGATACCAATTAAAGAAAGATCGGTCTTTTGTTGGTGTCTCAACTTGTCATTGTTGTAAAGGTCAGATTTTCATGACTTTATTAGAAGACAAATTCAGATATTTTGTGAGACCACCTGCAATTCAACTACTGATAAATTTATTATATGGGATGCCTTGAAAGCATATTTAAGAGAACAAATTATAAGTTATACTTCTAAGATTAAAAAGGAATATATAAGAGAGGTGGAAAAGCTGGAAAAAGAAATAACTAACTTAGAAAAAGATCCCCAAAGGGCATAGAAAACTTATTAATAAAGAAATTGAAGTTAATACATGGCAAACATATTGAATGGAAAAGGTGACAACAAGAACTCATAAAGAGCTGATAAAGTACTTTCCTGGCAGTTGAAAGCAGACAGGTCTCAAGAATGATAAATGTAATAAAGACAGATATAAACATAACTAGTTATAAACCTCAAGAAATTAATAAGCCCTTTAGCCAATTTTACTCTAAATTATATCAATCAGAATCTCAAAGAGATGATAATATAATAGAAGAATTTTTTTAAATCAAATAAGACTTCCAAGATTAGATTAGGAAGAACAGATAGAATTGAATGCTCCCTTTACTCAGGAGGAGATCAGGGAAGCACTGAGTTCATTGCAAAGTAATAAATCTCCAGGAGATGTTGGTTCTCCTGAATTTTATAAAGAATTTAAAGATTTGTTGATTCCTCTATTTATGAAGGCATCTGAAACATGTACTGTTCTGGAATAATTTTCAATATCAATTATCACTGTGATACCAAACAAAAGATAGATCTATTTCATTATTAAATTCAGATTATAAGATCATAGCCAAAGCCTTGACAATAGATTGGCAAACTTTTTGCCAGAATTAATTAATATGGAGCAAACAGGCTTTGTGAAAAAAGAGATAATTGGCAGGTTGATTAGTAGAATTCATTTGGCAGAAAAAAGAGGTGCATCTAAGGCATTAGATGCAGAAAAAGCATTTCATAGACTGGAGTGAAATTTATTTTTCAAACTACTGCAAAGATTTGGATTAGGTCAAATTGTGTTAAGGCATTATATAATAATCCAAAAGATAACTTGGTGACTAATGGACAAATTTCTACATTATTCCAGTTGTCAAGATCTAGTAGACAAGGATGCCCACTATCTCCAGCTCTATTCATTTTAGCTATAGAACCTCTTGCAGAAGTAATCTGTCAAGATCCGGAGATTAAGGGAGAAATACAAAATTAATTTATTTGCTGATGATGTATTGATATACTTGACAGAGCCAATAACTTGGTTACAAAAGTTTTGGGTTATAAAATAAATTGGGTTAAAGTGAAATTATTCCTCTTACAGAGGAGATTATTTACAGTGTCAAAGAGATACCCCATTTAAATAGCATCAAATGGGATAAAATACTTATGTATACATACAGATAATAACTTAGGTACACGTACAGATAAAAATTGATACAAATTGAATTATTTATCTTTGTTAAAACACTTAATTAATATCTGGTATAAAATAGTGATACTGAAGTAAGGGGAGGCTTATCTCCCAAAACTCCTCTGACTAATAACATGTTTGTTCCTTGAAATCTGATTTCGTAAAGGAAGCAGATATATTGAAGGTTGTTATGAGCGGGGACAATTGATGCCATTTGAACAGTTAAAAAATAAGTATGGAATTCTGAATAAAACAATCTTCTGCTATTTTCAAACAGAGCCTATCTAAGGGATAAATTGGGCCCAACAATGTTTTTACCAAATTGTAGTGATGTGGAGACTCAAATTCAAAGGAGAAGTACAAAGAAATTTACTTCAGCAATGTATTTTTTACTTCAAATGGGAACCCCCAAACAGGGGGTCCATAAGTCCAGGCAGAGATGGGAATCAGACTTAAATGTAAGAATCAATAAGAAAGCCTGGTCTGAATTATGTCAGGATATTATGATGAATACAATAAATGTAAAATATAGATTAGTACAATATAATTTTTTGCATCAATTACATCTCATACCACAGAAATTAAGCAAATTAAATTCAAACCTATTTTTACTGGGTAATATTACAGGGATAAGACCTAAAATTAAACTATCCAAACATCAGATAGAATTTGTTAAAATCACATTGGCAGTAGCTAGAAAATGTACAGCAGTTACTTGGAAGTCTGATTCACATCTAAGTATGGCATGTTAGAATGCAGAAATACATAGTTGTATTCCCCTCGAAAAAATTACCTATATCTTAAGAAATAAGTGCAACATATTTTTACAAGTTAGGCATTCATAGTTACAAATCTCAGGTGTAAAATTTAATTATGTTCATTCTAATCCTTGAAATTTTCTCCAAAGAAAAATTAATTGAAAATGAATTTATGATCCATTGAGCAAGTGGCACATTTCAGCAATCCATTCTGTTTTCTTTTCCTTCTTTCCTATTTCTTTGTCTTTTTCTTGCCTTTTTCCCCATATATATCCTCTTCTTTTGGGGTATTTTCTTGGGTGGGTGGGGTTTGGCGGGGTTGGGGTACAGCCATCATGGAGTAATTGCTGGATTTACTTTTGTAAGTATTTTTAAATTTTGTAATGGACTGCATGTATGGTCAAAATTTTTAAATAAACTGTTAAAAAAAAGTTGTAAACTATCTCCACCGCTGGATATAGCAGTGATCTACATGTGAAAATAGTTTTATTGTAGGATTAAAGAGAAATGTGATTACTTCCAGTGGAGATATAAGAGGTTTCAGCTGCTGTAAAGGTCACAGATGCTGTTCAACCTGTCAAGTATCTCCAGAAGATTGCACCATTTCCAAGTCATACTATATCTCTCCAAGAACTTAAACACATGATTCCACTTGCAGAGATAATAGGATTTGACACAAGCCTTGCACATAATGATGAAATTCCCTCTGCAATACTCCTTTAGAGAGATTCCTGGGAAATTAGGTTATTACCTTTTGAGGTACACTTGTTTTGAGACAATTCCAGAGCAATCAGATCTTAATATTGCTGTTCTCAGAGTAGACAGCAGCCCAAAACTATGAACCCCACTTAGTGAAGTGCCCTTGCTTACATCCTTCTCTTCAGGTACTCATTCACATTAACAACCCCAGCCAAGCAAACATCCATCATCCCTGAATAAGCCTACAATTTAATCTTAATCCCAACATCCCCAACCAAGATCATCCAGTATGACTGCTGACTGGGACCCTGATAGACCCCAATACCTGGGCTTCTTTCTTCATGACTCTTGAACCTGGCAGTAGTCCTGGATTTATCTAATATTTTCATTTAAATGACCTACAATACACAGCACACAAAGCAAATGCTGCAAAGCCGTCCAGGAATTCCTGACACCTTGAGGATTAGCTCTGGTGAATTTATCCGAAATAGTTCAGGTCCACAATCAATGTAATCATTATCTGCCCACTGCAGTTACCTGTTGACAATCTATTGGTTAAGCAGCGTAAACTAGGCATCCAGATGAAGTCTAGACATTTCAGTGCACCTTTTCCAGCACCAATGGACCTCTATTTACTGAAATTTAAAAATAAATCTTTGGAAATCTCCAAATCCTTTGAAACACTTTAAATGAACATGTAAAAGCAATCTGATCAGCTCAGCACATATTCTTGGTGAATTGAGAAAATTGAGAAATAAAAGATCAAGCTTATCCTAGAATATAAAAAAATATTTTGATAAAATCATCTTAATTCAACATTTTACGTGAAAAAAATGGATTCAGTGTTCTTTTTGGAAGGAGGTGAATCAGGTTGGATCAAATTTAGAAGCATCAGGCTGAATGGAATAATATTGATTCAACTTCAATCACTGTTCACTTAATGAGTGCCATTAAATTCCAACGATCAATGTTGATTTATATGTATTCTTTTCCCTCTTTGCTTCATTGCCATGTTCCCTGCCAATCAAAAATGGGTCTGCCTGTTTGATATTATGTACACAACAGACTGTAATAGAATGGCCAAGCGACTTCATTAATAGGCAGTATACAGGACCTGATCTTAAATTTTAAGGGGCAGCTAGAGAATTGCAATACAAATAAGGAACACTTCTGTAATTCATCACAAAATTCACTGTAACAATAACAACAAAACTCCTAGATTTTCTTTTGGCAAAACTAAGCTGGTTTACTAAGTTTAGGGAAGGCATTTTGAATTAAGATAACCTTATCAAAATATTTTTAGATTCTAGGATAAGCTTCGGCTTTTATTTCTCGATATTGTCAACTAAACAAGAATGTATGCTAATATTAACCGATACAGGCAATACATGATTTCAGATTCACTAATGTGGCTAACTCTTCAGGACCAATTTCAGGGAGACAATAAATTCTGCATTGCCAGTGATATTCACATTCTATAAACAAATGAACAAGATTCACTTCTTGGGTTTCAGTCGTCTCATAGGTGTCCTTGGCATCCGAATGTCCTAAGGCGAAGTGGAAAGCCAGGGAGATGGCTTTGTTTGGCTGAAAGGAAAATTTAAATGGCTCAAGGCTGGTTGGTAAGCCAGAGTTAATGTGAATCAAGACTAACCTCTCAAAGCACTTCATGATAGTGGATATCAAAGCCACCAGTCAGTAGTCACTTAGGCCTGTTATTATGATCTCCTACAGTATTGGTATGAAAGTGGCCTTGTTGAAGCAAGTGGGGACTTTGGCTTGTTCTAGTGAGAGATTAAACATTCAAGAAAACGCCCGCCATTTGTTCTGTGCAGACTCTCAGGATATGGCTGAGATCTCTATCTTGGCCAGTTGTTTTCTGTAGTATCACGTGCTGGAAGGTCACCTTGACTTCAGCTGCAGTGACCATGGACACAACCATGAAATCTTCTTTCTTCCTTAGATACCACTGCGATCTGCTTTAGCCTTTAACGGTGATAATGCCTCCTCCATCATTCTCGGTATATCGACTGCCTCTGCGTGATTAGATGCTGAACCTTAGATAAACTGTAATTTATTCCATTTAGACATTGGGAAACCCTGGTGATTTTTTTCTCAGCTATAAATATCAGACTTTTGCCATCTAAACTACATTCTCAATGCTTCTGGTTTAATCAGGCTGATCATAATATTATTCACATATTGAAGCTGAACCTTTGCCTCCAGTCCAGACACTACTTCATCTATTCCATAATGTTGTTTCATGTCAACCCCCCTATTCTGTCTGCTGCTGAGAACTCCAGATCTTTCCATTCTATGGTTTCTGCTTGTCAATTCCCAATCGTGATTCCCCAACAATGTAGCTGTGTTCATTTTACTTTGCCCCTCTTTAAATTTGAAGCTTCCTCCACACTTAGAAGTCATTCTTCCCAAGCTCCCCTTTCTACCGACTATATATATCCCCTTCGTTTGATGGGCGTGCCTTAGGCCTCCTGGCTTAAAATTCTCTTTCTGAATACTTTTGCCTCTATGGGACTGCTTGGAACCTTTTAAGAATATGTTTACCATTCTTAATATATCCTTTTATGCTTGGTATCAATCTAAACAGAGATCAGAATAGATGGAATTACACTGCAGCATTCTTCTTTTCTTTGGCTTGGCTTCGCGGATGAAGATTTATGGAGGGGGTAAATGTCCACCTCAGCTGCAGGCTCGTTTGTGGCTGACAAGTCCAATGCGGGACAGGCAGACACAGTTGCAGCGGTTGCAGGGGAAAATTGGTTGGTTGGGGTTGGGTGTTGGGTTTTTCCTCCTTTGCCTTTTGTCAGTGAGGAGGGCTCTGCGATCTTCTTCAAAGGAGGTTGCTGCCCGCCAAACTGTGAGGCGCCAAGATGCACGGTTTGAGGCGATATCAGCCCACTGGCGGTGGTCAATGTGGCAGGCACCAAGAGATTTCTTTAGGCAGTCCTTGTACCTCTTCTTTGGTGCACCTCTGTCACGGTGGCCACTGGAGAGCTCGCCATATAATGCGATCTTGGGAAGGCGATGGTCCTCCATTCTGGAGACGTGACCCACCCAGCGCAGCTGGATCTTCAGCAGCGTGGACTCGATGCTGTCGACCTCTGCCATCTCGAGTACTTCGACGTTAGGGATGAAGTTGCTCCAATGAATGTTGAGGATGGAGCGGAGACAACGCTGGTGGAAGCGTTCTAGGAGCCGTAGGTGATGCCGGTAGAGGACCCATGATTCGGAGCCAAACAGGAGTGTGGGTATGACAACGGCTCTGTATACGCTTATCTTTGTGAGGTTTTTCAGTTGGTTGTTTTTCCAGACTCTTTTGTGTAGTCTTCCAAAGGCGCTATTTGCCTTGGCGAGACTGTTGCCTATCTCATTGTCGATCCTTGCATCTGATGAAATGGTGCAGCCGAGATAGGTAAACTGGTTGACCGTTTTGAGTTTTGTGTGCCCGATGGAGATGTGAGGGGGCTGGTAGTCATGGTGGGGAGCTGGCTGATGGAGGACCTCAGTTTTCTTCAGGCTGACTTCCAGGCCAAACATTTTGGCAGTTTCCGCAAAACAGGACGTCAAGCGCTGAAGAGCTGGCTCTGAATGGGCAACTAAAGCGGCATCGTCTGCAAAGAGTAGTTCACGGACAAGTTTCTCTTGTGTCTTGGTGTGAGCTTGCAGGCGCCTCAGATTGAAGAGACTGCCATCCGTGCGGTACCGGATGTAAACAGCGTCTTCATTGTTGAGGTCTTTCATGGCTTGTTTCAGCATCATGCTGAAGAAGATTGAAAAGAGGGTTAGTGCGAGAACACAGCCTTGCTTCACGCCATTGTTAATGGAGAAGGGTTCAGAGAGCTCATTGCTGTATCTGACCCGACCTTGTTGGTTTTCGTGCAGTTGGATAATCATGTTGAGGAACTTTGGGGGGCATCCGATGCGCTCTAGTATTTGCCAAAGCCCTTTCCTGCTCACAGTGTCGAAGGCTTTGGTGAGGTCAACAAAGGTGATGTAGAGTCCTTTGTTTTGTTCTCTGCACTTTTCTTGGAGCTGTCTGAGGGCAAAGACCATGTCAGTAGTTCCTCTGTTTGCGCGAAAGCCGCATTGTGATTCTGGGAGAATATTCTCGGCGACACTAGGTATTATTCTATTTAGGAGAATCCTAGCGAAGATTTTGCCTGCAATGGAGAGCAGCGTGATTCCCCTGTAGTTTGAGCAGTCTGATTTCTCGCCTTTGTTTTTGTACAGGGTGATGATGGTGGCATCACGAAGGCCCTGAGGCAGTTTTCCTTGGTCCCAACAAAGCTTGAAAAACTCATGCAGTTTGGCATGCAGATTTTTGCCGCCAGCCTTCCAGACCTCCGTCTCATCCTGGGTGAGGACCTCATCCAGCTCTAGCCTTAGGGGCTGTTGAGGGAGCTGGAGCAGGGCGGAATCTTGGACTGAGCGGTTGGCACTGAAAAGAGATTGGAAGTGTTTTGACCATCAGTTGAGGATGGAGATCTTGTCGCTGAGGAGGACTTTGCCGTCTGAGCTGCGCAGCGGGCTTTGGACTTGGGGTGAGGGGCCGTACACAGCCTTTAGAGCCTCGTAGAAACCCCTGAAGTCGCCAATGACCGCACTGAGCTGGGTTCGTTTGGCGAGGCTAGTCCACCACTCATTTTGGATCTCCCGGAGTTTGCGCTGAAGATGGCTGCATGCGCGATGGAAGGCTTGTTTCTTCTCTGGACAGGACGGCTTTGTAAGGTGAGCCTGGTGGGCAGCTCGCTTCTTTGCCAGCAGCTCCTGGATTTCCTGGCTGTTTTCGTCGAACCAGTCCTTGTTTTTCCTGGAGGAGAAGCCCAGTACCTCTTCAGTGGATTGCAGTATGGTAGTCTTCAACTGATCCCAGAGGGTTTCAGGGGACGGGTCCGTGAGGCGGATTGCATCGTCGAGCTTTGCTTTGAGGTTTGCCTGGAAGTTTCCTCTCGCTTCGTCTGACTGCAGGTTTCCAACATTGAACCTCTTTCTGGGGGCTTTACTGTTCCTGGGCTTTGGCTTGAAGTGAAGGTTGAGCTTGCAGCGAACCAGCCGGTGGTCAGTGTGACATTCCGCGCTGGGCATGACCCTGGTGTGGAGCACATCTCGTTTGTCACTTTCTCGCACCAGGATGTAGTCCAGGAGGTGCCAGTGTTTGGATCGGGGATGCATCCAGGTAGTCTTAAGGCTGTCCCTCTGCTGAAAAAGGGTGTTTGTAATGACAAGCCGCCGTTCTGCGCAGAGCCCCCTCATTGCACATGAACTCCTCAGACTTGACATCGACATAACCGCTCTCAGTGAAGTCCGCCTGGCAGATGTAGGCAGCCTCCAAGAACGCGGCGCGGGCTACACACTCTACTGGTCTGGCAAGCCTTCGGATGAATGACGCCTATCTGGTGTAGGCTTCATGGTCAAGAACTTCATTGCCTCCAAACTCGAAAACATTCCGACAGGCCACTCGGACCGAATCATGTCCATGCGACTCCCCCTTCAAAACAAGCGTTGCATCACCCTCATCAGTGTCTATGCTCCAACCCTCCCAGCGGAACCAGCAGAAAAGGACAAGTTCTACACTGACCTGCGCAACCTCATCCAATGCACCCCTACAGCCGACAAGGTTGTCATCCTTGGCGACTTCAACGCTCGCGTCGGCAAAGACTCAGAAACCTGGCCAGGAATCCTGGGCAAGCATGGCGTCAGCAAGTGCAACGACTACAGCATAATGAACAGTCAAACTATGAACTAAACATAAACATAACATAACATAACAATTACAGCACGGAAACAGGCCATTAGGCCCTTCTAGTCCGCACCGAACCAAACACCCCTTTCTAATCCCACATCCCTGCACAATGCCCATAACCCTCCATCTTCCTCTCATCCATATACCTGTCCAACCTTTTCTTAAATAATACAATTGACTCCGCCGCCACTATTTCTCCCGGAAGATCATTCCACACAGCTACCACTCTCTGAGTAAAGAAGTTCCCCCTCATGTTACCTCTAAACCTCTGCCCCTTAATTCTTAACTCATGTCCTCTTGTTTTAAACTTTCCTCCTCTTAACGGAAATAGTCTATCCACATCCATTCTGTCTATCCCTTTCATAATCTTAAATACTTCTATCAAATCCCCTCTCAACCTTCTACGCTCCAAAGAATAAAGACCCAATCTGTCCAATCTCTCCCCATACTCCAGATGCTTAAACCCAGGCAACATTCTGGTAAACCTTCTCTGCACTCTCTCCACTCTGTTTATATCCTTCCTATAATTAGGCGACCAGAACTGCACACAGAACTCCAAATTAGGCTGCACCAACGTCTTATACAATCTCAACATCACCTCCCAACTCCTATATTCCATGCAATGATTGATAAAGGCCAGCATACTAAAAGCCTTCTTCACCACCCTATTCATGTGAGTTTCTACCTTCAGGGAACGATGTACCATCACTCCTAAATCTTTCTGCTCTTCTGTATTCCTCAATGCTCTCCCATTTACCACATATGTCCTATTCTGATTCTTCTTACCAAAATGAAGCACCTCACACTTATCAGCATTAAATTCCATCTGCCATTTTTCAGCCCACTTTTCTAAGCAGCCCAAATCCCTCTGCAATCCTTGAAAACCTTCTTCATTATCCACTATTCCACCTATCTTAGTATCGTCTGCATATTTACTAATCCAATTCACCACCCCATCATCTAGATCATTAATGTATATAACGAACAACAATGGGCCCAATACAGATCCTTGAGGCACACCACTGGTCACCGGCCTCCAACCTGACAGACAATTATCCACTACCACTCTCTGGCCTCTCCCTTTCAGCCAATGTTCAATCCATTTGACTATCTCAAAATTTATACCTAAAGACTGCACCTTCCTAACTAACCTTCCATGTGGTACCTTATCGAAGGCCTTACTGAAGTCCATATAGACAACATCCACTGCGCTACCCTCATCCACATTCCTAGTCACCTCTTCAAAAAATTCAATCAGATTGGTCAAACATGACCTTCCTCCCACAAATCCATGTTGAGTGCTCCTGATCAGACCCTGTCTATCCAGATGTTTATAAGTACTATCTCTAAGAATTTTCTCCATTAATTTACCTACCACAGACGTCAAACTTACAGGCCGATAGTTGCCAGGCTTCCTCCTTGAACCCTTTTTAAATAACGGAACCACATGCGCAATGTGCCAATCCTCCGGCACTATCCCCATATCTAATGACATTTGAAAAATTACCGCCAGAGCCTCTGCTATTTCCTCCTTCACTTCTCTCAATGTCCTGGGGAAGATCCCGTCTGGTCCCGGAGACTTATCCACCTTTATATTCTTCAAAAGCCTTAAAACTACACCTTTTGTAATCTCTATATTCCCCATATTTACCCAATTTGCTTTTTTTATCCCACATCTCCCAATATCCTTCTCCTTAGTGAATACCGAAGAAAAGATTATATCTCCATAATCTAATCATTGTCAAAAAAGTTGCTGTTCAAGCAATTCCATTTAAGAACAGCCTATAAATTGTTCGGATCTTTATGGACTTACTATAATTTCTCATGTTGATCAGAATCAGAATTTATTGTCAAGAACATGTCATGAAATTTGTTGTTTATGACAGCATCACAGGAAAAACATTTATATAAACCACCTTCCAAAATAATTAAAACTAGTGCAACAAAAAGTCAAGTAAGACAGTGTCTGTATTCCATTGTTCATTCTGCAATCTGATGGCAGAGTGAAAGAAGATATCCTAGAGAGGCTGAGTGCTCGTCTTCAGGCTCCTGTCCCTTTTTCCTGATGGTAGCAGAGTGAAGAGAGCATGACCAGTGCAAATTATCCTTGAGGATAAAGGCTGCTTTCTTAAGTCACTACCTCTTGTAGATGTCTTTGATGGAATGAGGACTGGTGCCTGTGATGTTACAGGCTGAGTTAACAACCTCCTGGAATTGTTTTCTTGTCCTGAGCATTGGCACATCTTTACCAGTCAGTGATGCTCTCCACAGTACATCTGTAGAAGTTTTCGAGAGTCAGCATGAAATGGACAGCACAATTAGTTAGAACGATAATTTTACAGTGCCACCAATTTGGACAGGGGTTTAGCTCCCACGCTGTCTGTAAGGAGTTCACCATTCTCCCCATATCTGTGTGGGTTTTACCCAGGTGAGCTGCTTTCCTCCCACTGTTCGAAACATACTGGGCCAGTAGGTTAATTGGGTGTAAATTGGGCAGCATAGACTTGTGGGGTGAAGTGGACTGTTATTGTGCAGTATGTCTAAATTTTAAAAAAATCTAAATTAAAAAAAAACTTTGGTGACATACTGAATCTCCTCAAACACCTCATAAAGTATAGCCATTGATTGTTCCAGGACAGATCCTTGAAGATGTTGACACCCAGGAATTTGAAGTTCTTGACCCTCTCCACTGCTGAGCTTTGAATGAAGATGGGTTCATATATTTCTGACTTCCTCCTGAAGTCGACAATCATCTCCTTAGTTTGGCCAACACTGAGTGCAAGTGGTGTGGACCACACAACGAGCTGATCTATCTCCCTCCTGTATGTTTCCTCATTGCAGTGTGTGATTGAGTTATGATTTATGCAATTATATTTTCTATCATGGAAAATAGCAGCTGTTTTGGGCATTTTGTGGTATCTTCCACTGAATGGTTCCAAATAAACAGGTTGAGGGCTGATGATATCATTCATCTAGAGTTTACAAGTGATCACATCGAACTACTTAGACTAATATTTTACTTGATCATGAAAATTGTCATATTTGTGAAGTATTTAAATGTTTACAATAACTATTGTTAAATACCAGATGATAGTTTTAAAAAAGATAATTTATTATACACATGCTATTTTAAAAGTGTAAATAGGGGTGGTAGCAATCAGATAGTCAAAAATGAAAAAGAGGATTGGCAAGAGAAAAGAAAGGCAATGTTTGAATTTCTTTCATAGCTTCGGGATATTCAAAAATGCCAATGTCTCAAAGGATAGCTCTTGTTGACAGCTGGTTTGTGAGGAGAAAATTGTCACAAGCAGTAAATAGCTATATAATTTGCTTGGAGATTCTGAGTGAGAGTTAAACATTGGTCAAGGAAAATTCCTGGATTCCTTTTTGCAATAATCTCATGGGATCTTTTACATCCACCTGTTTTCCCATCTCACCTAAAACACAGCATCGATCTTTTCAGAGAGATGCCCCCTCTCCCTATCACTGCTCAGATTTTCCCTTCTACCCCTCCCATCCATATCCACCTCTGACCTCTTGCATGTTGGCCTGTACTCCGCCAGCCCCTTCTTCCCACCGCCCCCCCCACCCCACCCCACCCCCACCTTTTTATTCAGGTGCCTAAACATTTGTTAAATATCTATTGGCGCTGCATGAATTTTAGTGAATGGTTCACTCAGCTCTGCACTGAAGTGTCAGTTTAAAAACTTTGTCCCAAAGACTAAAGTAATGATAAATAATAATAGAGCCAGGACTGGGACTAAGGAAATTAATATTTGAGAAAACAAATTAACTAGTGCCACAATGGCAAAACATTCAATTGAAAAGCATTACTTAGGTGCTAGGCATTGTCCTGGATATGTGTTTATTAAGTCATTTCAAATCCAGGAATTTATGTATGACTTATTCTGTTCTATTTAAAGAAATGCAGG
Organism: Narcine bancroftii; assembly: GCF_036971445.1. Taxonomy (NCBI): domain Eukaryota; kingdom Metazoa; phylum Chordata; class Chondrichthyes; order Torpediniformes; family Narcinidae; genus Narcine; species Narcine bancroftii. The sequence goes on along the minus strand of NC_091471.1, from coordinate 87,948,383 downwards.
TATCACCGTTTTATCTCCGTTGTCTCACACTGATGAGGCGCATAAGCTGTTTTCTCTTGCATCTGGAAAAGGATGGATTGGTCATCCACACTGGAAAAATGGACAGATGAAGCGAGAACAATTACAGTACTTCCAGAATACAGGGTTCTGACGAAAGGTTGAGAGGATGAAGGAATATGAAGTTAGTTTCAGCGAAGGTACATGGAAATCTTTTAAAATTAAAAAAAAAATGGCCTGTGTATTGTTATATAGAGAATTTAGGTTAAAATGACTTAAGTTAAAATGTGATGATTAATCATAAAAAGGGAAGCCAGAACGGACAGGGAGCTTACTAGCAGCCAAGGACAAAAGGTTCAGCTGAATATGTTTTTTTAAACCTATCTTTTCATGGTCATAGTGAGAGACATGCAGGAGACAAAAGATTGATAAGAAGGGTGAGAAACAGAATTTAGTGTATGTAGAGTTCACAGCGTACGTAACGAACGTGATAATTAAAAATGCAGTTATACTTAGAATGCTTTTGTAATACTAACCAATTAAAACAGTATTAATAAGAAGGGGAAGGGCAAACAATAAGGGTATAAAAATCAATGCACTGTATGTATCGGGGCTTAACTGGTGAGAAGCCAGTTGAGTCCAACTCTGCAGACTTGTAAATAAAGCTTGTCGTGTCATCAGTTTTAAAGAGACTCATGTGTGAGAAGTTTTATTTCTGACAAATGGGGGCTCGTCCGGGATCTACACTCCGGCCGTGAGGGGAGGCGAGAAGAGGGACATCGGAGGTGGTGCACCCCGCTGAGTTCAGCGGCTCCTAGTCCCTTGCTCGTCGCTTCGGGAGCCTTGAGCGAGTGGTATCCGGACAAGGTGACACGACAAGACGGAGAGGAGAAGGGTGACGGTTCAATCCCTGAGAAGACACCGGTAAGTGACGACTTACGATTGTGGTGTGGGGATTGGGTAACAGGTGTAACGGGATACACCTGTTAGGATAAAAAACCTAACGTAATAGATCAGGTATAGAGCTTTTGTCGTGGCGTGAGGACCCTGTCGTGGGACTCTAGGATAGACCCCAGGGAAACCTCGGCGGTAACCGAAGGAGGGACAACACCTCTGACGAAGTGCCGAGAAGAGAGGGGTCGACCCCAGGGAAACCTCAGCGGTAACCGAAGGAGGGACAGTACCTCCGACGAGGCGTCTGAGAAGAAGGGAGTAGGGTCCAGAATGAGAGGGTCCTCAGCAACGATAAACGGATCTAGGTCTAGGTGGGAAAATGGGAGGATCAAAATCTAAGGGCTCGTCTGAAAATTCAGGACAATTCCTGGGAGTTCCCCTTGACAGCCCTTTGGGGAGAATGTTTGAAAATTGGGATAGTAAAAGATATCGAGACAAAAACAAGAAAAAGATGGTTCAATATTGTCTCCTTTGGTCGAAACAACCTATTAAAGGTTCCTCGGTCTGGTGGCCGAAATTTGGATCTGATGAGGATTGGGTTAGACAAGCATTAAACATATATGTAAATTCGAGACCAAAGGTGAATCAAGAAGAGTCAGCATATGCATTTTGTTGGGTTCCCTGGCCAGGATCCTTAACAAAATGTTTTAAATTGAGGGTAGCGGGAGAAAAGAAATGGGAACCTCTGGACAACCTTCCCCCTCCTTATATTCCCCCGGTGCCTACTGCGCCCGAGGAAAGCTCATTACCGGAGGGGAAAGGTGATGAATCTGATTGCCCCGAAAGGGGCCGGGAAAAAAAGAATGAATTAAGGGAGTCGGACCCTAAACTTCCACCGGTAAACCGACCCTGGACAAGATCCCAGACTGGTCCAGGACCATCAAAGTTTTCAATAAGCCTAAATCCCCTGAGGGAAGTTCCTATGGGAGGACCGGGAGGGGGAACGGGATATGTGAATGTTCCCCTAACTAGTACAGAGGTGCGGGGATTTAAGAAAGAAATGAAAAAGTTATTGGAAGATCCTATAGGACTGGCCGAACAGCTCGACCAATTCCTGGGACCAAACACATATACGTGGGAAGAGATGCAGGCAATAATGGGAACATTATTCTCACCCCAGGAGAGGCAGATGATTCGACGGGCTGCCCTCCTCATGTGGGAATATGAACAACCTGGGGACCCCAGACCCCATGAACAAAAATATCCCTTAAATGAACCCAGGTGGGACAAACGAACACCCGAGGGATTGGCAAGTATGAGACAATATAGAGAGTGGACAATTAAAGGGATACGGGAGGCTGTGCCAAAGGGTCACAATTTCACCAAGGCATTTGGGAACCACCAGGGGAAAGACGAGTCCACTACTGATTTTTTGGAGAGGGTGAGAAAGAATGTCCAACAGTATGCGGGCGTGGACCCTAGTACACCAATGGGTGAACAGCTTATTCGAATTGAATTTGTTTCCAAATCATGGCAGGACATTAGAAAGAAACTAGAAAAGGAGGAGGACTGGAGCGAAAAACCCCTAAGCGACCTGTTAAAAAAGGCGCAAAAAGTATATGTGCAGAGAGAAGAAGAAGATCAAAAGAGGCCGACAAAGGTTATGGTACAGACTATCCGACAGATGAATGCCGAATCCAGAGGGGAAAGAAAACAAAACCTTCCTCTAAACAATCCAAGATATCCAAGAGAGGGAAGACCCCGGAGGTTCGTTAAGTGCTATTACTGCAATGAGGAAGGACACTTTAAGAGGGAATGCCCCCGATACAAGAGGGAATTGCGTGCCCTCGAACTTATGGAAGAAGATTAGGGGGGTCAGGGGTTCCAAATGTTAGGGACCAAGTATAAGAGGGAACCCCTGGTAAAACTAAAAATTGGTCCCAAGGGAGAAGAGGTGGTGTTTATGGTGGACACAGGAGCGGAACGAAATAGTGTAATAACTGTGCCAATCGGGACTGAACCTGTAAAAAGTAATTTGAAAATTTCTGGGATAGAAGGGGCTCCCAGAATGGTATCAATAATTCCCCAAGTAACAGTGAAACTGGAAGAAAGAGAAGGGGTACAAGACCTCTTGTTGTTACCGTCGGCTGGATTTAACCTCCTAGGAAGGGACTTACAGGCTCTCCTAGGTTTGGGTGCTCTCCCTGTGGACGGAGAAGTGCGAGTCCACCTCTGCGCTTTAAAGGAAGAGGATGAACGGCAGATTGACGAGAGAGTCTGGTATAAGGAGGGAAATCGAGGAGGTCTGGACATCCCACCTTTACATGTCACATTAATACCAGGTCATCAGCCGGTAAGGAAACGTCAGTATCCTATTTCTTTGGAAGGGAGAAAAGGGCTACAGCCGGTAATTGAGACTCTAATACGAGACGGACTATTAGAAGAATGCATGTCACCTTATAACACCCCTATACTCCCAGTGAAAAAGTCAGATGGATCCTATCGCCTAGTTCAGGATCTAAGAAGTTTGAATGCTATTGTTCAGACCCGCCACCCAGTGGTGCCTAATCCCTATACTATTATGAGTCGGATTCCCCCAGACCATGAGTGGTTTAGTGTTATCGACTTGAAGGATGCCTTCTGGACGTGTCCATTAGAAGAGGAAAGTAGAGATATGTTCGCGTTTGAATGGGAAAATCCATGGACAGGTAGACGGAGACAGCTTCGGTGGACTGTATTGCCCCAAGGGTTCACTGAATCTCCGAACCTGTTTGGACAAATGCTAGAACAAATCCTGGCGGACTATCCACAATCTGATGATTCCCAACTAATGCAGTATGTGGACGATTTACTATTATCAGGACCCAAGGAACAAGAAATGAGGGGAGATACAATTAGACTCTTGAATTATCTGGGGAAAAAGGGTCTACGGGTGTCCAGGAACAAGTTACAGTTCGTTGAGAGAACTGTGGTATATCTGGGACACCAGATAAGTAAAGGACAGAAACGGATTACCCCTGAACGGATTGCGGAAATCACTAGAATGCCGTTACCCCGTAATAAGAAGGAAATAAGACAATTCCTGGGACTCTTAGGTTACTGTAGGTTATGGATAGAGGACTACTCAGCGTTGGTGAAGTTTATGTATGAAAAGCTGACAAATGAAAATGAATATCCATTGAAATGGACCCAGGAGGAGGAGGGATGGTTTGAGGACTTGAAGCATCGCCTGACACGAGCCCCGGTACTCATTCTGCCCTCTTTAAAACAGCCCTTCCAGCTATTTGTCACTCATAACCAAGGAACAGCAGTGGGGGTTTTAACACAGGAAAAAGGCGGTCAGCGACACCCAGTGGCTTTCCTTTCCAAAATGATGGACCCAGTGTCTCGCGGATGGCCGACGTGTATCCAGGGAGTAGCGGCTGCTGCTCTGTTGGTAGAGGAAGCACGTAAACTTACTTTTGGAGGAAAGATGACTGTGTACACCTCCCATTCTGTGAGTGTTTTATTAACACAAACTGCCCATCGATGGCTGACTGATTCTCGCATATTAAAGTATGAAACCATTTTAATGGTTGGAGAAGATCTACAATTTGCAAAGATTAATAGCTGCAACCCAGCTCAGTTTTTATACGGCAGTGAAACAGAGAGAGAGGTGGAGCACGACTGTGTCGAGTTGACAGATCTTCAGACCAAGACCCGAGAAGACCTTTGCGATACTCCACTGGGAGAAGGATATGAATTCTACATTGACGGCTCCGCCAGATGTGTTGACGGAATGAGAAGAAGTGGATATGCTATAATAGAAGGAAATACTTGGAAAGTAGTAGAATCCACGAGACTACCCGGAAGCTGGTCAGCACAATCCTGTGAACTATATGCCTTGCAGAGAGCCCTCAGAATACTGGCAGAGAAAACTGGAACGATTTACACTGATTCCAAATACGCATACGGGGTAGTGCATACCTTTGGTAAGATCTGGAAGGAGCGTGGTCTAATTACATCAAGAGGAAAGGAATTGGCACACGAACAAATGATTACTCTGACTTTAGAAGCCTTGACATTACCCCAGGAAATAGCAGTGGTCTACATACCAAGCCATCAGAGGGGAGATACCCCGACAGCAATTGGAAACAGACTGGCTGATGAAGAAGCCAAAAGGGCAGCCATGCAACAAGAAGTCCGTTTGCTGACCTTAATCCCAATAAGGCAAGGCATAAAGAAGGCTCCCATTTTCACTGCTAAGGAAGAAAAGGACATGGCTCAGCTGGGCGCAAGCCAGCTGCCTGATGGAACATGGAAGACACCAGATGGAAGAATGGTTCTAAATAAAGAAATAACTCGCAATATTTTAAAACACCTGCATCATCAGAGCCACTGGGGCACCCAAGCCTTATGTGACACAGTGCTTCGAGAATATGTGTGTAAGGGAATCTACACCTTGGCCCAACAGGAGGTGCAGAATTGTCACCTATGCACAAAAATTAATAAGAAGGTAATGAGGACAGGGACCATGGGAGGTCAACCATTAGCCATACGCCCTTTTCAACGTATCCAGATCGACTTCACAGAGTTACCTCAAGTCCAAAGATGGAAATATCTGTTGGTGATAATAGATCACTTTACCAGATGGGTGGAAGCCTTCCCAACAGTAAATACTACAGCCTCTACAGTAGCTCGCCTCCTCCTAGAGCAGATAATCCCCAGATATGGTATAATGGATTCTATAGACTCAGACAGGGGTCCACATTTTTCTTCAAAAATCCAGCAATTGATTTGTAATGCATTACAGGTTTCTTGGAAATTACATACCCCTTGGCATCCACAAAGCTCAGGGAGGGTTGAACGTATGAATGGAACCCTAAAAATGCAATTGACAAAATTAATGGTGGAAACTAAAATGCCTTGGATAAAGTGTCTGCCCCTGGCTTTATTGAGAATTCGTACAGCCCCACGAAAAGATGTAGGGTTGTCCCCTTATGAAATGATGTTTGGGCTTCCCTTCTGGAGTACAGTTGAGGGGTGTCCCACCTTGGGGGAAGGGGATATATTTGTTAGGAACTATTTATAGGCACTGTCACGCTCTCTTACAGATTTACGAAAGAGAGGACTATTGGCACAAACACCGCCTCTAGACTTTTCTTTACACAAAGTGGAACCACGAGACTGGATTCTCATCAAGACCTGGAAAACTGAAAAACTCCAGCCCCAGTGGGAAGGTCCATACCAAGTTCTCTTAAGTACAGAGGCTGCAGCACGAACAAGAGAGAAGGGGTGGACGCACGCATCCAGATTTAAGGGACCTGTAGAGGCGCCTCAGGACCCTGATACGAACTCAGATTGGACTTGTGTTCCTGGAGAAAAACCTCTTACCTTGCGATTTCGCAGAAAGACTTGATTCACAATGTTATTGTTATGTTCTTTGATTTTTCTTAGTTTGCCTATGTCTTTATCAGGTGTGAAATGTAAGAAATGCAGAGACACAGTGGTCCTGTTTCAGGACCACATTTGGGGAAGAAAGGAGGGTAATTTTATTTCCCATACCTCAGTTCCTGAGAAATGCTGGGCAGAAAATACCACCCAACATCCATATACCCCTTGTGTGGAAAAAGAAGGAAATAATATGGGTCATTATATACAGATTCCTAATACCACTCCTTTCCCTCTTAACGGTTGGAAGGGTGACTCAGGCCCACCATGCCCTGATGGACTCTGGTTTTGCATACACACATTTTAAAGAGAGAAAGGGGTGGATTGTTATATAGAGAATTTAGGTTAAAAAGACTTAAGTTAAAATGTGATGATTAATCATAAACAGGGAAGCCAGAACGGACAGGGAGTTTACTAGCAGTCAAGGACAAAAGGATCTGCTGAATATGTTTTTTTAAACCTATCTTTTCATGGTCATAGTGAGAGACATGCAGGAGACAAAGGATTGATAAGAAGGGTGAGAAACAGAATTTAGTGTATGTAGAGTTCACAGCGTACGTAACGAACGTGATAATTAAAAATGCAGTTATACTTAGAATGCTTTTGTAATACTAACCAATTAAAACAGTATTAATAAGAAGGGGAAGGGCAAACAATAAGGGTATAAAAATCAATGCACTGTATGTATCGGGGCTTAACTGGTGAGAAGCCAGTTGAGTCCAACTCTGCAGACTTGTAAATAAAGCTTGTCGTGTCATCAGTTTTAAAGAGACTCATGTGTGAGAAGTTTTATTTCTGACATGTATTTTGCTTTAACCAGCAGAAATAAACATTTCAGGAGCTCGTGGTTTACATGAACTCTGCTTTTCCCACAAACGCTGCGAAATTTCATTCAGATTTCCAGCCTGTGTGCAGTGCCTCCTTTAAGACGGTTCGCTGTCATCTCTTTGCTTGTTTGAGGCTTCGTGGAAGTCAAAAGAGCTCTGGCAAACCAACTTCCCGATAACTTTATTTCCACAACTATTTCTTCCCTTTAACTTCTCTCCCACGGTTTCACGCACATCAAACTGAAGGAAAAGATGGGGGCGACCGACCAGGACGATTGCCGCGGTGTTTCATTTTAACTGACATTTGCCTTTGAGATTGTGAATCAATGATAGAAAAATAACTCAAGTCTAACATGTAAATGAACAAGAATTATAAACCTTTTCCAAGATCAATCTTACCCATCTCTCCCCCACAACACATAACGCTCCGCTTTTCTTACATCACGAGTCTTTTAAAGGTATCAACTTCTAGCACAACCCCAGCAATGCATTCCAGGTACCCAGCCCTCCCCCCCCCCCCCCCTCTGTAAAAGTACTTCTGCCCTAAACTTTCCTTCATGAAGAAATTCAGAAGTAATCTTGCAAATTAAAGGTTTATGATCAATGGTTTCGAGAACGATTACCTTGAAAATTCATAAAGAACCCTGAGATAATTCTTTGCAAAATAATTATTTCTGCTTGTGACAGGAGGTCTTTCTTGCATGGTTAATATGAATCAAGTAATGAAAGGATATAATTACATTATCGTCAATCGTCCCCACCCCGCTGGCAATGCTGATATTAAAATGAAAAATATTAATCTTTTAAAATTCCGCATCAGCAATAAATCGGAAGCTAAACTTAACTTTTGATTTCTAAAACTAGACAGCTGACGATAAAATGCCAATAGTTCCGTAATCTAGGCAAATTCCAGTAGAATAATAACCACGATCACGAACAGGTTGGTTTAAATTGCGAGATACGGCTCCTTGCGTGCATTCTTCGTTCGGACTGGATCCAGTCTGCTGTTTGATCTGTGAAGAGTCTCCTGATCATCTCTAGATGGCAGCAGATCCCCTTTGCGTTTTGAGTCGTGCGCTGTCCGCGGTGCTTAAAGTACAAACGGTGACAGTGACTTGTCTGCGCTGCGTGGTGCAAAATGTTACCGAATGGTTCAGAAACGCAACTATTTAATGGACAATTTTTAAATGATCTCATTTAAAGTTCTTTTGTTCCAATCACCCCGCTCGCCCGCCAGTGTGTGGACGTACAAATTACAACCTTTAAAGCTCGCTGTATTTGGCAAATATAACAGGGTCTCAATCCGAAGCATCGTTTATTTCATTTCATCCACAGACGCTGCCTGGCCCGATGAGTTGGACCAATCGTTTCCCTTTTGCTCTAAAAGCTCTGTACACGGTTTACCTTTTTGGCTCATTGTTGCTCCAGCCACACAACCGTGCAATGGGCTTATAGGTCCATTGACAGATTATTTTTGGTTCCCTCAGCCGGAGAGTGAAATAGTTATAATCGGTTTCGACGTGTTGCATCGTCGAAAAGCGTTGAACGATGCTACTTGTACATCTGTCCACGCTGGTTGCAGTTTGGAAAATAACGGACTGAAAAAGGCTATGGAAGCCGAAGTATTCAATGGTGGTTGAGTTACATAAATTTTTAACGGATGGCATTTCACACCCAAATGCACATCGCCAAAATGAAGATTGGTTTTGAGGTTAATTGCTAACCGTTTTGTGTTTCATTTTGTAGCAGTTGTCAAGTTTTGACTGCTGTGGAATATACAACTAAAACAAACGCCTCTCCACAGAAGGTGAATGGGCTCGCGTTGGACCCCGAGGAACAGTAGCAACAGACAAATTTCTTTCTTCATGTCATCACGTTGGATAAGATACGCACTGAAAACGGCCGAGCGACGTAAGATAATAGCCAACGCCGTCCGTCTGATTGATCCAAGAATCAGACCGGATCCCTGCACAGTCAGAAAAATCTATTTTGAGTGTGAGAAATCAAGAAACTCGAGGCGAAGCACAACGAGCATATACAGAAAAGAATGCAGCCATGCTCCTAGCTGTTCTTACTTTGACCAACAGCAGAACCAACAGGGAAAGGCGCACTCCAGAGACCTATCAGCTATCTGACGTATTCTGGACGGCGGTATAAATTCACCCAGTCACCATTCGTTGAACGAAACGCCCAATGATTTATAGAAATAAGAAAATGTGGCGAAGCGTTCGATCCGTTTAGGACTTCATCTCGTTTAAATAATGTAGTTGCGACTGGAATTTGCCGACCGCTTGTCACAACTCTCCACGGCTTCTTAGCGATTTCAGAATGGAAACGTACAACAGCACGTTTTCGGATTCGGGTTTCACCAAAGAAAATAACACGAACTTTTCAGAGGTGACGCTGACTTATCAGATTATAACATCTTTGTTTATAGGAACTATGATCCTTTGTTCTATTATTGGAAATGCTTGCGTGATCGCTGCTATAGCACTGGAGCGTTCTCTCCAAAATGTAGCCAACTATTTAATAGGGTCACTTGCTGTCACAGATCTGATGGTGTCGGTGTTGGTACTCCCCATGGCTGCTTTGTATCAAGTTCTGAACAAGTGGACCCTGGGACAGGTAACATGCGACATTTTTATTTCTTTAGATGTGTTGTGTTGTACATCTTCTATCCTGCACCTGTGCGCTATTGCTTTGGACAGATACTGGGCTATTACAGACCCAATAGACTATGTCAACAAGAGGACTCCCAAACGAGCTGCTATTCTAATAAGTTTGACATGGCTGGTCGGATTTTTAATTTCAATCCCACCCATGTTGGGCTGGAGAACACCTGAAGATAGAGCTGATCCCGATGCATGTAATATTAGTCAAGATCCGGGCTACACCATTTATTCCACCTTCGGTGCCTTTTACATCCCGCTGATATTGATGCTGGTCCTGTATGGAAGAATATTCAAAGCCGCTAGATTCCGCATTCGGAAGACGGTGAAGAAATCGGAGAAGCAGAAAGTAGCAGACACTTGCCTGACTGTTTCCCCAGCCGTGGCACAAAAGAAAAGCAATGGCGAGAACAGTAAGAACTGGAGGAGGAGCGTGGAGCCCAAACCTGCCTGTATTAACGGTGCCGTGCGGCATGGAGAAGAAGGGACCATCCAAGTGCACCACAACCCGAAAGATCACCTTCATCTGCCCAGCAACACCAACAGCCAATTAACAATTTGCTTCGAGGCCAGGAATGACAAGAACATTGAAGCCAAGAGAAAAGTGGCCCTTGCCCGCGAGAGGAAAACTGTGAAAACTTTGGGCATCATTATGGGGACCTTCATCTTCTGCTGGTTACCTTTTTTCATCGTTGCCCTGGTACTGCCCTTCTGTGGACAGCACTGTTACATGCCGATCTGGCTCCACGCTCTCATCAATTGGCAAGGCTATTCCAATTCACTCCTAAATCCCATTATTTATGCTTATTTCAATAAAGATTTCCAAAGTGCTTTCAAGAAAATTGTCAAATGCAAGTTCTGCAGGCAATAACTCGTCAGTGTATTAAATTCATTATTGTGATACCTTTGTCCAAAAACAAACCATGCAATTTAAACGTAATGTGTTTAATATTATTTTAATCTTTATCTGTGGAACGAAGGTAAATGGGTTCAACTTGGACCCAGGCTGGACTTGCTGTGCACGTGACATCATTTGTGATGACACGTTTTAAATTAGGAGATAAAGACCTGTTCAGTTTCGATGTTATATAACTTAACTAATTGTTATTTCCCTGAAACGTAATTGGAAAGTGGCCGCGTTGTTCTGCGATTTAATTAATCACACTATTCTAATGTAGACATTGTATTTGCAGTCGGAATATGCTGATTTAAATGGCACCGTTTGCGAAGGAAACTGATACTGTTTTCACTAGATGTTGTTTTACAACTCAAGTATGCCGTGTGCTGAAGTTTTCGGCTATCTTTACTTATGTCATTTTAAAAGTTTCAAATTTGGGCCTGTGATCGTTCGCAATCGGTAAAATCAATAAAATAAAGTAAAATAAAGAAAATAAAACTTGTCTGAGAACACTTGTTTGTGTGCATTTATTGAACTGCCTACAGTGCAGGGATAGTGGGAACAAGATTCATTCTAATTACTCCACTCCCTCCAGCCATGCTTCGTTTACTTCGCGTGAATTTGAACGTATCTAAAGTAAAATCTACATGCTTGGAAACTGTATACGGATCTGACAACATTGTAGTAAAACTACTGGGCAAGTCACTGAAGACCTGGATTATCCAGACGTGAGTATAACTACCTCCGCCAAGAAACTTACAAATTTTGGCTCAGAATATAGATTGGATGAATTAAATGCATATAAAATGAAAATGACCGAAATGTCATTTAAAAATCGCTTCCAGGTTGACTAATGTTCTTTCGGGACTCTCGTATTTATCTGGTCTGACCTAAACATGAACCAACATGAAAATGTTGGCCTTTCGCCCTTGCCATTCATATTCTTGAACTGAAAAACCAAAACTAATCTTAAAGTCCTTACATTTATTATAGAGCCACAAAATGTTTTACAGAAGGCAACAACCCCGTAAAATACAAATACCGTTTTGTGCCAATCTATCGTGAAATGGACAGTTTTGGCATCATGTAACTGAACTCCCATTTAACAGTAGGTGTTTCACACACCTGCCGATTTATAATTGTACGATCTAGCAGTACAATTTGTTGGTGATGCATATTACTATGGTAATATTCGGCATGTGTCACCATTTCAATAATTCACTTTCTTAAATGAAAAAATATAATCGACAATTGGTTATCCAAGACACCATCAGTAAGCCCCAAAATGTGGCTGACGGCGATGTATCTGTTTCTTCTTGCTCTCTATCTATCTATCTACACACACACATCTCGACTGCGATGAACTTCTGACATAATGTTCTGGTCGATTTCAATATACTGATTTATTGCGCTCCAATTTATTATTGTCCCCTCTAATCTCATTGTTCTTCCGAGAGCGCTATTTAATTAGTTGTAATGTGTGAGGATCAATTCTATTCTTCCTTCCTCCAGTGTATGTGCTGTTCGCTAGCGCCGTGAGCGATGCCATAATATTGACTCCCTCCAATCTTCCCTGGTGCTTGGCGAAGTGTAGCTCTGGTCTCCTGCTTGGAGGGTCGCTCGGAAGCAGAGCTAAGATTGGGGGAAGTCACTCGAGCAATTATAAGATTTTTCGAAGTGATTTTGTAGAGCTGCCTAACCTCAGCTTGTTTCCCACGCAATTTCTTGGCTGTCGAATGGGCAGTGGGTTTTTTCTTTAAAAAAAACAAACGAACAAATGTAGGAGTCGCATTTATTTCAGTTGGATATCACTCTAGACTAGCAAAAAGGGTATTACTCATTGTCATTTCGAGTAAAATCAAAACTTGGTAGATACAGACGCACAGGAGAAGCCGGGGATAAATTGCCTGGTGAAGAGGCACAACGCGAACTCTCATCCAGAGAGGACCGCAGGCAAATCCTCAAACGCCACAACGGCTACAAGGGTAGCACTTCACCAGATCTCCCTCGAGGAAATCGTGCAGTTAAAATGGCCCACACCCCAGGTGCAGGGTGGTCCTTTCGCATCCAGTCTTGGAGTAAACGATGTTCTGCCTAATACATTTAGAAAATGATTGAAGATAGAAGGTAGAGTTTCCAGAATTTTTTTTTTTTTGTTATTGGTCTGAGAAAAATCACTTTTAAATATATTTTTTTGTCTGTTGAAAATAGCTGTAATAGCTTAGTACAGGAGACTATTAAACTTCTGCCTACCAATTAAACCCATCATTTTGTATCAGACCTCTGGAAGGAATCCAACCCTTTCTGAACTCAGATTCTAAATGTGTCTTGGTACTCTGGGTAGCTGGATAATCTTCCTTCCTAATTTTCCATGACATGGTATAAAAACCTTTCTTTTGTGAATTGGTTTGGGTGTTCTGTAAATTTAAAGTCCTTTTTCATAGGAGAGTGCAAAATTCACCAATATACACATACATTTGGGAAGAAGCAGACACTTCAAGGAATCTCAGAGTCGCTGTCTATTCAAGGAAGGAAACAATCACGTACTCTACTAATGATAGAGGGTCTTTTTGCTGCCTGTTACAGGGAGGGTCCTTTTGAATTCCTTTCTAGCACCAAATAACTATTCTTGGAATCATAGTGTGGATTCGCCCATCTAGAGGCAGACTGAACATGATCTTCACTTCAAGATAATTCCAAGAAAAATTAAAAATGTTTTTTTAACCTCACCAATTAAGAGAGATTGTAGAACACCCTCTTCTTTTTCAGCTGGCCACAGTGATTTGTCTCCATTTTATAGTTGCTCTGTGCTGACATGGCAGCAATGACACTAACCAACGTGTCTCATCATTGCAGAAAAAACACAATGCTGGAGAAACTCCGCAGGTCCAAGAGCGTACTTTATATAGCATGAATCAAGAGATCTGGCATCATCCCAACATAAACAACCTGAATTTCAAATCCCAATCCAATACTTGGTTCTGAATATTGGTTAATCTATCTAATCAGATTTTAGATTCATATGAAAATACGGTATTGTTGAATTTCAAACATATGATTGAATTATAGAGTGCCATATTTACCAAAATACGATGATGAACTTTATTTTACATACTATCCAGATAAGAAAACACAAACTTAAACTCAATAGGTAAAGTCAATTAAAGCCAAAGTGTAGAGTATACTGTTGCAATCAAAAGATTCAATTAAAACGTGGAAGGTCATAACCATTTTCCTAATGAGAGGTCAGTTCAATAGTCTGATAACAATGGGGAAGAAACTAATTGAATCTACATTTACACTCCTATTATTATTAAGTTGAAGTGCAATAATGAGACATTGTTTTTAAATGGTAATTGAAATCAGTTTAGTCTGCCATAAAATATAATAGAAATTTGAAGTGACCGTCTTTTAAAGTACAGTTGTCATAAGCTCTAGGGGAATAAGAAGACAAAATACAAATTTATATCTTTAATTTGACGGGCTTAAATTTGCATTTGTCCTTTATTGATTACATTAATTAAACTCTCATTGTATTATACCAATAACAGAACTGTATGAATGTACAGCACTGTTGGAACCTATTTGGCATTTGAGTATTGTTTGGGCCCTTTGCCAGAAAAATGTAAATTGTGTTCAACTAATTGCTGTCCCCATTGCTTCAAACAAACTCTCTTTAAAATAGATGATCCTTTCTTTCTCAATTATTTACTACAGCAATGTACTTCACCTTCCAAAACCATTTTATGAACTTCTGTTAATCTGTAAATCTGTCTTGGAAAACAAACAACTATTTCCAATATTCCTATCCTCTTCTCCAATTTGTCATCTACAATTTCCCATCTTTCCCTTTAATACTGTTTGAATCATTCCATTAGCCTTCTGTTCCTCATACAGTCCTGAAATAACCTTCAGCAGGATCACAAATTAAATTTGGTGTTATCCTCACTTGGTTTACTACAATGGTAAACTACTGATTCATGTCATCTTTGTCCTCTCCACAGCCTTTGGCATGTGTGATCACACTAACCTCTTCCAAAGCTTTCCCTCCATTAAAACCCTATCTAGTTTCACCCTATTCACCTTATCTATTCAGTCATAGCTTCTGGTAATGGATTCTCATTATGCTCCTCTGCTATTACATCCAGAGTTGCTCAAGCCTTCATCCTTTCTCCAGTCCTATTTCTAAGTTACAAGATACTCCTCACCAATACCGTCAAGGAACATTTCAAGTTCTGACTCACAGTCCTACCTCACCACCAGTTTTCTTGGCTTTTTCACTCTTCCAATTTTTCTTCCAGGCTGTGATGAAACTTTTACCAACTTCTGTTATCAAACTCAGCCATGAACTTTGTTTCCTTTCATTTTCAATATTTTTATTGGTTTCATCAAATTAATGTCACATTAATGTCATGATAATAAAATAAAATATTGACAATCTTATATAGTAATAAAAATGGTATTGAAACCTACATTACATTGAAAAGAAGTAAAAAAAAGAACACCCCCAAAAAGCTACACAAATTATCTAATAATCGATCTGCTCCCTTTGGAGGCTATTGGCTAAACACAAACAATTCACTACTTACAAAAAATAACAATACAAATAATGGGGTCAAAAACTAGAAACTAATAAATCTTACAAATTTTGAAAATAATTAAGAAAGGAACCCATTAAATAAACAAAGTTAAGATTTATTTCAGTAGTGGAACATCTAATTTCTTCCAAAGTCAAACATACCATCATATCAGATAACCATTGAGTGTGAGTGGGAGGGACAGCATCTTTCTATTATATTAATATTGGCCTTCTAGTGATGAGGGAGGTGAAGGCAACTACATGAGATTGTGAAGTGGTCAATATTTGATCTGTGGGACCATTTATTCCAAAGAGAGCAAGAAAAGGATTTGGAGTCAAATTAATATTAAGAACTAAAGATAAGGTACGAAATACCCCTTCCCAAAAATTGGAAAGAGAACATAACAAAAACATTTGATACAATGTACCTTCTTCAGTTATACATTTATCGCATTTAGAAGAGATTAGAAAAGAATTGAGCCAATTGGACTTTGGAATAGTGGCCCAGTGTACTACCTAAAATTGTAATAATGAATGTCTAGCACAAAGAGAGGATGAATGCACTCACTTCAAAATAGAATTCCATATAGTTTCAGAAAATAGCTGTTGAATTTAGAAGTAATTCATGAAGGCCAGATACCACCCCTTTATAATTAGGTTTGAAAATATAAATTATCCCTATCACATTAGGTTCCAGGACTTCAGGGATCTTCAAAATTAAATAATTCAAAAAGATCCTAATCTGTAAATAACAAAAAAAAATTGATGTCTAGGTATTATAAATTTTGTGAATAAATGTTCTAAAGATGTAAGATTTTGGTCAGTAAAAATATCTAAAAAGGATTGAATACCTACATTTGCCTAATGATGTTAACTGATATCTTGAACTGAAGGTAAAAAGGAATTAACTACAATAGGACAAATTAATAAGAATTTATGGTACCTAAAATGTTTCCTAAATTGAAACCAGATTCTGAATATATGTCTAATAACAAAATTATCAGTTAATTTGGAGGCCAAAAAAGGTAAAGGTGCTCCAAGTATCAAAAGAAGAGAATACTTTTAGGTGGATTTAATTTCTAAATTAATTTATCTTGAAGCACTAAAATTTTCCTTGTGATGAATCCAAATAATGTATCTAATATTAGATGCCCAATAATAAAACCTAAAGTTAGATAATGCCAAGCCTCCATTCTTTTTAATATTTTGATGGAAAACTTTTAAAGATGGGACACTCATTTTTCCATATAAAAGATATGATAGAATCCAATGAATCACCAAAGGTTTTGGGAACAAAAATGGGTATAACTTTAAAAATATATTAAAATGTAGGAAGGAAATTCATCTTGATAATATTGACAGGTCCAGTTAATGTCAAGGACTTCTTGATATGATTCATTAAGGTAAGAATTTTTAAAACATATTATTGAATTTCTTGGTAATGGTAATACCTAGATAGTTGATTTTCAGCTATTTTAAAAGGAATAGAGGAATCTAAAGAGCAGGAAAAACTCAAAACGAACATCTCACTCTTCTCCAAATTCAATTTATATCCTGAAAATTGCCTGAATTGATAAAGAAATGATAAAATAGATGGAATCGATCATTTGCATAAAGGGACACCTTATGAACACTTGTGATTCCTGAGATATCAGCCGATTGCCAAAAAGCCACTGCTAGAGGTTCTAAAACCAAATTAATGATAATGAGCTTAAAGGACAACCCTGCCTGGTACCACGCAAAGGTTTCGATTTAATTGAGTTAGTAAAGATTGAAGCTGTAGGAGATAAATATATCAGTTTAATTCAATTTATAAATTGGGGACCAAAGTTAAATTTCTCTAACACACTGAATAAGTATTCCCATTCTAGTCTTTCAAAGGATCTTTCAGCGTCTAAGGAAATAATACATTCAGAGGATGAAACTATAAGAGAATAAAGAATATCTAACAAATGACTGATATTAAATTTTAAGTAATTCCCCTTGACTTACTCTTTAAAATTTGTATCTGTATAGGGTCAGTAACGAGTAAGTCATGTTTAGTTTAAAGTTCTACCCTTCTTTTAAAAAGCTTGGTTTTCAGAGTTATGACATATTGTTGGTTAATACACTTCAGCTGATTGGCCAAATCATCTCTCTCAGAATTAGCCTTCTTTTTAATGTTAGCCATAAATGAAATTACTTGACCTCTAGTATAAGATTGAAAAGCATCCAAAATTACTAAAGCAGAAACCTCCAGAGAGAAGTTTTTAACTAAAAGAAAGGCGATTTGATCTTTCATGAATTTCAAAAAATCAGGGCCTGATAATAATTCAACCGCTACTGTTTAGTAATTCTAGGTAAATCCAGGATATTAATGGACAAAATCACTGGACAATGATAAGAAATTAGTATGAGAACAAAAGTCAACAGAAGAAATTAATTGTTGGTGCATAAGAAAGTAATCAATAAGTGAATATGTAAAGTTGACTTTAGAGAAAAAAGAGAATTCTTTATCATAAGAATGAAGAAAACATATATCAATAACCCCAGATTGTAACATGAAAGAATTTATAAATATAGCTGACTTATCACCATTTATGGAGTGGAAACAGGCCATGTCGACCTTTTGAGTCCCTACCGGTTCACTAGAACAACTCCACTAGCTCAAACCTCCTGTTCTCTGCCAATAACTCTCCAACCCCCCTCACCTCTATGTACACATCCAACCTTCTCTTAAATGACAGAAGGAACCCTGCCGCAACTATCTCATTTGGAAAATCATTCCATTCTGCCATCTCTTGCTGAGTGAAAAAGCCACCTCTAATATTTCTTCTAAAGTGTTGCCCCCTTACCCTTAACTCATGGCTTCTTGCTCCAATCTCCCTTGCTCTCAGGGGAAGGAGTCTGTTTATGTCTAGTCTCTCTATTCCTTTCATAATTTTAAATACCTCTATCAAGTCCCCTCTCAGTCATCTATGTTCCAAATGAATAAAGTCCCAATCTCCTTAATCTCTCCCTGTAATCCAGATGCTGTAAGCCATGCAACATCCTTGTAAACCTTCTCTGCACCCTCGCCACCTTATCTATATCCTTTCTATAATTTGGAGACCAGAACTGAGCACAGTACTCCAAACCAGGCAAACCAGTAATCCACCAACTCTGTCACATCTAAAGCAGCAAAATCCTGGAACATTCAACTGCCACTCACAACCCTCCTTCAACCACGTCTTGCTAATGGCCACAACATCATAATGCCACATGTCAATCCACACCTTTAGCTCATCCAGCTTCCTTACTACACTCCTCGTATTAAAATAAATACATCTCAGGAATCTCCTACATCCTACCTTCTGCATATCCTCCTCTCTTCCATCCTCACAATTTTCATGACAACATCTTTTTACTACTTCCTGCTTTTCCTCCCTGAAGCAATTTTATGAGATGAGTGGTCAAGTACCAAGTCAAGCCAACAGTTTAGGTCACTGCCTGCTACCAAAATGTACATATTCAAATCTGGTAAAAGAGAAAAGAGGCATTCAAAAAAAAAAATTGGATCATCAGTATTAGGACCAACTTTGGTTCCCAACCTTTAAATGCATCTCTCCCAACCAACTACTGGTGACTGAACCAAACCATTTTCAACCTTGATGCTGCACTTCACAATGAACTGATCCTCCAATCACATATGCCCTTTATGATCAAAACTCTGCATTCCCACTTCTCGAATATTTCCTTTCTGATGGGTTCATCCTGCAGCTGAAACTCACATTTACACCTTTGTGATCTTTAAGCTTGGTTCTTATTTTCCATTCCTAACCAGCATATCAGCATCTAGACGAACATATTTTGAAGTTATCCAAAAGTTCACTGCCATATCCTAACCCCCATCTTGTTCTCTTCATCCATTTATTCCCTGCTCTGATTTTACATTGAGTTTTATTGTGGTCAAGCCTAAATGTTTTAATTCTTATTTTTTGATCACTACACAGATATACATTTTAATGTCTTTGTGATCCTGGTCACTGTACAAATCTCAGAATCTCTGCCCTTCATACTACAAGACTAAGATGTAGGAGTGGAAGTAGGCCATTCAGCTAAACAAGTCTGTCCTGCCATTCCATCATGGATGATTTATTATCCTTTTCAATCCCATTCTCCTGTCTTCTCCCCTTCCTAATCAAGAACATATCTATCTCTATCTTAAATATACCCAATAACTTGGCATCCACAGTCATCTGCAGCAACAAATTCCAAAGATTCACCACCTTCAAAGAAATTCCTTTTCATCTCAGTTCTAAAGGTAAATTTTTGTTTTCTGAAATCTTGCATGAAGACCCCCAATTCCTTCTGCAACTCTGATTTCTGAAATTGTTCCTGCTTAGCAAATAGTCTATACCTTTATTACTTCCACCAAAAAGCATGATAGATCATTTCTCTACACTCTATTCCATCTACTCTTTCCTTGCCCAATCTCCTAACTTGTCTAAATCCTTTTTCAGACTCAGTGCTTCCACAACACTACCTGCCCATCATCCTATCTTTGTATCATTCACAAATTGTCCAGAAAACCATCAAATCTATCATCCACATCAAAGACATAGTGTCTAACATGAAAATTAGCAGTCCTACCACCAAGGCCTGCAGAATATAGTTATTTATAGCCAACCATAAATTGCCTTTTTATCCCCTCTCTCTGCTCATGTCAGTCAGCCTATTTTCTATCCATGCTAGTGTCTTTCCTGTAATGTCTTGTGAAGCAGCCTCATGTGTAGTACCAACATTGGCCCTTGTGCATCTCTAGTTTGAACTGCAGCACAATAATGAGCATGGATTAACAGCCTCAGTGTGTAATAACCTTTCATAAACATCACTGCTGGATCTACTGGAAGACCATCCATATGATCTTACAGCTACTGCCAATCTTGTTATCACCATTCATGATGCAATCAATACCGACATGCCAACCAGCAGAAGAACATTTGACTTTGGTGAATGAACATTCTAGGGTTCGCTACCTCTACTACTTTAATCCCCTGCTTAAAGCCTACATGAAATACTAATATTTTCATAATTATTTCTGATAATGTTTTATGTGGCTATGGGTCAGATTTTGTCTGCTAGCACTTTGTGAAATACTTTGAGACAAAAGTACTAATTTAAAGAAGTTATACAGTTATAAAGTGGTTTGATTGTAATCTAATTTCTATACATTTAATATTAAGTCTTTTTCCTCATTGTTAAAAACTACACAACTCATGGAAAGTCACATCCTATTTATCTGGTCAAACAGCTTCTTTTGGATTCTTATTTGAACTAGAACTCCTTGTCCAGGCACCGTTCCATTTATTTTAGCAAAATGGAAAAAGAAATAAAAGCAAATTAACTTAAGTTCATAGAGTGCGACATTCACAATATTTGTGTGCAGAGGAGCTTTCACAAATATGCAAATATATACAAAGAAAAATCACATACTGGAGAGCAGTTCAGAGAAACTTAGAGAGAGTAGATATTTTGGTTTTAATCCTTAAACAGAATTTAAAAAAATCAAGAACAAAGGAGCGAAATACTACAAGTGATGTTACACCCACAGTCAGTTTTGCTGAAGTCAGGGTGGCCAGGGATATATCCAGAGGATCTATGCAGATCAACTGGTGGACATTTACAAACATCTTTAATCTCTCCCTACAACAGGGTAAAATCCCCACTTGTTTCAAGGAGGGAATGTTATACCATCAGACCAATGCTGAAGAAAAACATACTAACAGGCCCAAATAACTACTTATGAGTGGCTTTGACATCTCGCAACATAAAGTGCTTTGAGAGACTGGCCTTGGTTCACATTAACTCTAGCCTTCCTGCCATCCTTGAGCTACTTCAATTTGCCCATCAGCCAAACAAATCCACAGCAGATGCCATCATCCTGGCTCTCCACTCAGCCCAAGAAAACCTGGACACCAAGGACACCTATGTTTGAATGACTACAGCTCTGCCTTTAATACCATAGTCCTCAGCAATATCATCCCACACTTCAGGATTTTGGCCACCCTATGGAACTGGATCCTTGAATTTCTGTCTAACAGTCTGAAATCAGTGAGGATGGGTAACAACCACACTCAATACTGGTGCTCCTCAAAGGTGTGTCCATTATGATACTCCCTCCACACCCATGACTAACTCCATCTTCAGATTTGCTGAGGACAACACAATAATGGGCTGGAAATCAACTAACCATGAGTCAGAATACATAAAACAGATTGAAAGTCTAGTGACATAGTAACAATATAACAACCTTTCTCTCTCAACATCAGAAAGATGAAGGAGATGGTCATTGACTTTAGAAGTGCAGAGTTACTTCCCTGTCCACATTTATGGTGCTGAAATTGGAAGAATAGACAGCTTCAAGTTTTTAAGAATCAACACCTTCAATTACATCAATGCAGAAGTCAAGAAAGTACATGAATGCCTCTACATTCTATGAAGACTAAGGAAGTTTGGCATGCCCCCCTCCTCCCTCAACAACCTCAAAAGCCTACGCACAATGACGTGATATGGGAGCTGGGCAAGATTTGAAAGAAAGAACCTGGTTAATTCATCTTAGAGCGTAACAAAAACCTCTCCCCCCCAGCAACTATATCTACATCTCCCACTGTCTAGGAAAGGCAGCTAACATACTTAAGGGCACATCATATCCTAAACCCACACACTTTTCCCTCTTGCCATTGGAGAGAAGGCTTATGAGTGTGAAAACATGCTCCAGCAGACTTGGAGATAGTTTCTTCTCTGCAGCCATCAGACTCCTGAATGATCCCCAGTGCTGTGCTCTCACACTGCCCTTCCTTGGTGCGAATTGATCTTTTTCGTAGGAATCCTATATTCTGTAAATTGTGCTCTATATGCAGATGTGTGCAAGGTTAGAGATGACCCGATGGTCTGTTCACAGAAGAATCATCCTTTCTGACTCGATATTTTGTAACAAATAAATTTAAACATAAATTAATGGGATTAGACTAAAGAAGTGGACAAAAATAAAATAAATTGGTAAAAATATTTAACATCATTGCAACAAGACTATCAAAAGAGCAAAGAAAGCAAGAAGTGCAGGAGTCATGAACAGATTGGGGAGTATTAGACACAAGGCAGGTCTGAAATAGAAACAGGAGAAGTGGAGAAAGCACATATTTGCTATTCTATTGAGAATAGAGAAGAATAGCAGCTGACATTAAAGGCAAAAATGCTGGAGGAACTCAGCCGGTCTTGCAGCAGCCATAGGAAGTAAAGATATATAATCTACATTTCGAACCTGAGCTCTTTTTCAAGGTATGAGTAAAATGCAGACAGCCACCTGAATTAAATGGCTGGGAGAAGGAAAGAAAATGCAGGGGGAGAGCAGCACAGAGTAACAAAGGGTACTAATTAGGTATGGGTAGGAGGGCAGGCAAGAGGACAGGTGATAATTAATTGGGGGTGGAGGAGGTTGACTCTGTTAATGCAGAGATGGGAGAAAGGAGACAGAGGGAAAAGGGAAGAGACAGACAGAGACAGTGCTAGAGGAAAAGATGCACAGGGATAGAATGGGGGACTGGTAATGGAAACTGGAGAAGACAATGTTATTACCATCCGGTGCGCAGACAGAATATGAAACGTTCAGATTTCAAATTATTGTCAGAATACTTACATGACATCACATACAACTCCAAGATTGGTTTTTTTCCTGCAGGCGAGGCAGAATTACCACTAATTGGAACTGCCAAAAAAAATGTACACAACATACAAATGTAAACAAATAAAGAAATGTAAACAAATGGATTGTTCAATAGAGAGAAAAACAACAATAACTAAAGCAGTAATTCTCAACATTTTTCTTTACACTCACTTACCACTTTAAGTAATCCCCATGTCATTGGTGCTCTGTGATTAGTAAGGGATTGCATAAGGTGGTATGTGAGTGGGAAGGTTGAGAATCACTGCTCTAGACCCAATTGTTACTGAAATATTTTGCTTGAGAAAAATTGTCATTGGCCCATTTCCTTTGGAGTTATAAAACATAATGAGTCAATTAGGTACAATTAAAACAGTGGTTTTCAAACTTTTTCACATACCACCTTAAAGTGGTATGTGAGTTGAAAGAAAAATGGTTGAGAACCATTGCACTAAAGTAAGAGTCCTTAAATGAGACCTTAGTTGAGTTTGTTGTTGAGGAGTCTGATGGTAGATGGATAGCAACTGTTTCTGAACCTGCTGCTATGAGAATTGTGAAACCTATACCTCTTTATGATAGTGGCAGCAAGAACAGATCATGTGCAAGGTGGTGTGGATCCTTGATGATTGCTGCTGCTACATTCCCTGTAGATGTTCCTGATAGTGGGGAGGGGTTTGCCTGTGATGTCCTGGTCTGTATCCACTACCATTTGTGAGACTTCACACTTAAGGATATTGGTGTTCCTATACCAGACTGTGATGCAGCCATTCAGCACAATTTCCACCACACATCTATAGAAATTTCCCAGGGTTTTTAGTGTCATACCAAACCTCTGAAAACTCTTGAGGAAATAGAGGCACTGACTGCTTTCTTCACGATGCCATTTGTGCGTTAGTTCTAGGAAAGATCTTCCGTGATGGTGACTCCCAAGAACTTAAATTTGTGTATTCTCTCCATCTCTCATCCCCCATTGATCACTGGATCGTACACCTTTGGTTTTCACTTCCTGAAGTCAATAAGTTTTAGTTTTGGTGCCATTAAGTGTGAGGTTGTTGTTGGTGCACCATTCAGCCATGTTTTCAATCTTCCTCCTGCCTGCTGACTCATCTCCCCTTTTTATACAAGCCACTACCATAGAATTATCAGTGAATTTGTAGATGGTGTTGTTGTTGTACTGAGCCATTCAGTCATAGGTTTTATAGGGGGTAGAGCAGGGGGCTAGGAATGCAGCCCTGAGGTGGTCTGGTATTAATGGAGATTGTTGGAAAATGTCTCATTCTGGCAGTGAATGAGGCCATGGACAGACAGGGAATAGGGTGGGGAAATGAAATGGGTGGCCACTGGAAGATCTCCGCTATTGCATCAGACAGAGCCGGGATGTTCAATGAAGCAATCTCCTGATTTGCATCCAGTCACTCCAATGGAAGCACCAGATACAGTAGATGACCTCTGCAGATTTGCAAGTGATGTGTTGCTTTGCTTGGAAACATGTTTGGGGCCATAAATGGTGGTAAGGGAGGAGATGTGGGTTCAAGTGCAGCACCTCCTGTGGTCACAAGGGCAATTGATGGGAAGGGAGGAGTTTACCTCCTATGGACACTGCAAGACTGCTGAGTTCCTCCAGCATTTCTATGTTTTTACAATATCACAGCATCTGCAGACGTTTATGTTTCATTGGTGTTTAAGGTGGTGACAACCAGCATTGTTTACTGACAAAGATAGCCTTTCAGGGACACAGTCTATTTGCAAACATATTCCTAATCATGTACTTCCATAATGTGTGTAAAATTTTGCAAAGTCCCATTATTTCCCTTCATATAATTTGATATTTTAATGGAACAGCATGGTAGAAAGCTTTTCCAGCCCCTGAAACCTGTGGCATTCAATTACATCAAACTTACCTTCCAAAGTCCACACATTTTGGAAGGTCAGAGGAAACCAGAGCACCTGGAATGGGATCAGAACTGAATCAATAATCTACTGCTGTAGGTTGCCTGATAACATGTATTTTTAAAACATATTATCCCACCTAACCAAACCAAAAACTGCAATTCCACTATTTAATAATAAAAAAACAAATTCCTTCTGCTATTGCCATATTTTTTCACAACTTCTCTCCAATACAATTTAATATTGTGAGCATCAATTTTTGTTGTGCTGACATGCTTTCGGTAAAAGTACCACAAGATGAAAATAGTTGAAACAGGTTTTCTGCAGAATTCCAAAGACCATGTCTGCTTTGCAGAATTGCACTGCCAACACTCAAACTTTTGCTGTGCAAGAGCAAGAGTGTAGCAGACAAGTCTGCTTTCACTGTCACTTAGTAACAACAAAACATTGGTTTTACTTTGGAGAAAAACTAGCAGTTTATTCTGTGCTAGCACTATAAAAGAGTCAAAGTCAAGCAACCAATTGAACCAACTGTCAGGTTTAATTAAATGCCAATAAATGCCTATCTAAGCTGCTTGCCTGTTGGCAATTTTCTCATGCCATTTTTCCCAAAGTACTCTGAATAGCTCGTCAAGAGCTGGGTAATGTAGCTTTCATGAAGTTGAAGTGGAAACTGACATGTTAGTTAAACAATCTGAATTGATTTAATGAGTGTAAAAGAAACATATTGCAGGATTTTCTAATGCAGTCAGTAGCTAATTTAGTCAATAACTTAATCTACAACATCATTTACTCCCCTGTGATTACATAAATGAGTTTCTAACAGCCTTCAGATTCGGGTAAATCATGAAAAAAAATCATTAATAGCTCTTAGTTCCATATTTTGTGAAACACTTTAAAACCTTAAACACGAAACTAAAATACACAGTGTTTGGCTTTGACAAATAAAAAATGATATTGCCGGTTACAATATATTGTGTCCTGCACCCCATAATTTGTCCACAATCTTAAACTCTGAAAATGTAAATCAGCATCTCAGTTTCAGTTCTATTACAAAAAATAAAGGTGGAAAAAATGATTTTTCTTTGGTATCCAATGAATTGTGTTTGTGTCCAAGGTAACAATATAGAAATTAGCATAATCCAAGATTTCAAAGATGCCACAAAATTAGAAAGGAAATGAAGCCAATGAATCAGAATGCATCAGTTTTGATACACTGTAATAAAGCCATACTTTATGTTGGGTTACAATAGTTTCAGTCTAATGTTGAACAATAAGAAAAGGCCCAATACCAAATGATTAAAAGTTAACTCAATCTGTCAACAAAGAATTTTCTCTTCTTCAGGTGAAGTGTAAAGGTTCACTCCTTGACTTGGACAGGCAGGAAACTAATCTCCAGTGTCACCTGAAAATAGTTATTCTGTGACTTATCAGCCTGTAGTTCCAATCATAGTAGATCAAAGTAGGTCAGATAAGACTTTCTTTGTTCCCTTTGCAAATTCAAGCTGTTTGGTTTCACATAGCACATCAGTACATTTAGGTAACCCACTTATCACACTGAGATACTTTTTCAGTCTTTCTATTTTCTTTCATTAGTGTTTTTCTCTTCAGCAAAACATTAAAGGAAATGGATCATTTTGTAGTTAATGGCAGCTCTTAAGCCAGGTATATTTATTGACTAATCAAGATATTCAAATCTACCAATCAACACAGTGGCACCTGCTGGTAGTGCAGCTCCAGTGTCTCACAGCACCAGCGACCCAACTATTTTCCTGAGACTTCCAGTGATATCTACATAATAATTTTATGTATTCCCTGTGACCAAGTGTTTCTCAAACCGTGTTAAGCATGTAAATTATCTGTCATGCAGATAGATGGAAGTAGAATCAGTGAGTTATTAATGGGCTCTTGTGAGAGGGAAAAAAAGTGAGGGAGATGGACTGACAGAATCGCTCTGAGAGCTGGCACTAGTTGAATGGTCTTCTAGGTTGTAAAGAAAAGTGGTCTCAATGTCTTCTTGGATGCTACCACCTAGAGCGGTCCATAGCTGCAGAGCCTTCTATCCTGTCGAGTAATGAACACAAGCTCAGGCTATCAAAGTCACAGCTCCTCCACCCCTAGTCCCAAAATGCCAAAGTTGCAGCTGTCAGTGGCCCAGGCTCCTTGGAAACCCTGCTCACCATTGGCACAATCACAAATCCTGGTCTCAAGACCTGCAACTTGGTGTGAAAGACTGCTGCAGATACACAAAATACACCTGGTGCAAAGAGCAGTGTGAACACAGAAGACCATGGCCTCACATAAGGCAGTCATCCATAAGTAAGCACTCGAAGAAGTAGAAGTTACCAGGAAGCAATTGTTCAATCCTGATCTCCCTATGACTTCATGGGTGGCTCCTGAGTGTTCGGGTTTCCTTGCACATCTCAAAGATGTATCCTATGATGGGTTAATTGGCTATTATGAATTGTCCTTTGTGTGGGTACACAGCACCAGAACTAGGGAGAGTTCATTGATGTATGAGAGAGAATTATTGTGGGACAAAATGCCTGTTCCTGTTCTAATAGGGTTGTTGGGCACTATCTGTAGCCCCAACAATGACACAGACAAAAGGCTGAAGGGAACGATAGGCTTTATTGTACTAGAGATTGCTGGCCCGGGTCCAGGCTAGGAAAATGAGTGGGAAGGAGAGAGGACTCGATCTTTATGGCCTGGGGTCACATGGGCAGGCCCAGGGAGGAGTCAAGGACAGGAAGGCACCCAGAGGGCAGGCCAGCCAGTGCACGTAATCATATCACCACATTCAACCCCTCTTTTTAAAAAATGGAATCCACCAGAAAAATAAACAGCAAACCAGTAGCAGCATTAATAATAATAACTGTGGCAACATCAATAATTATCACAAAAGGGGATGGGAGAAGTGGACGCCCCCTCCGGCTAGAGGTTTAGCCGCACAGGTGACCTCCTCCTTCCACCGGACTGCCGGGAAACCGGCGTGTCCGTGCGGAGCTCCTCCGGAGTGGGGGCTGACGGGGGAGAGTCCGCTGCAGGAATTGTCAGGGTCGGGGTGCTGTCAGGGGACTCACAGGGTGATGGGGGTCCTCCGCTGCTTCACGGGGGATAGAAGCCTGGATGTCCGGCAGCAAGGCAGGTGGCTGGGACTCCAGGGTCATGCTCTGATGCAGCATGATCAGAACCGCAGCGTGGTCTCAGGGACTCCAGTCCTCGCCGGGTCTCGTATTGGCACAGTGTCCTCGTGGCCATCCGGGTACCTCACAAATGCGTATTGAGGGTTTGCATGTACGAGGTGTACTGCTTCATCCAGTGGGTCTGTCTTATGGCCCCTGATGTGCTTCCAAAGCAGAACTAGCCCTGGGGTTGTCAGCCAGGGTGGGATAAATAAACCATTCACCAATCTCCGAGGGAAAGCAAAGAGGCATTAATGCGGGGTGGTATTAGTGGCGGTGGATATTAATGACTGGATGGCATGGAAAGCCTTGGGCAAGACGTCTTGCCAGCGGGACACTGGCATATTTTTGGATTTAAGGGCCAGGAGCACTACCTTCCAGATGGTGGCATTCTCCCTTTCCACCTGACCATTACCTCTGGGGTTATAGTTGGTGGTCCTGCTGTTGGCTATGCCTCTGGCCAGGAAGTACTGTTGCAGCTACTCACTCATGAACGAGGTCCCCCGGTCACTATGAATATAGTCGGGGTACCCAAACAGGGTAAAGATGCTGCTCAGGGCCTTAATAACTGTAGCTGAAGTCATATCCGGGCAGGGAATTGCAAAGGGGGACCTGGAGAATTCGTCCACCACTGTCAGGAAGTAGGTGTTCCTATTTGTGGTTGGGAGGGGGCCCTTGAAGTCAACACTGAATCGTTCAAAAGGGCGGGTGGCCTTGATGAGGTGTGCCTTCTCTGGCCGGTAGAACTGAGGCTTACACTTGGCGCAGATCTGGCAGTGTCTGGTCGTAGACTGGACATCCTCAATGGAGTACAAGAGGTTCCATATCTTAACAAAATGGTACAACCTCATGACACTAGGGTGGCACAGATTATCGTGCAGGGTCTGGAGACGGTCGAGATCTGTCCTGGTGCATGTCCCTCGGGATAGGGCATCCGGGGGATCATTGAGCTTACCCGGCCTGTACAAGATATCATAGTTGTAGGTGGATAATTAAATCCTGCACCTCAGAATCTGGTCGTTCTTGATCTTACCCTGCTGTTTAGCACTGAACATGAAGCCACTGCCCTCTGGTCAGTCAACCGGGTAAACCTCTTACCGGCCAGGTAGTGCCACCAGTGATGCACCACCTCAATGATTGCTTGTGCCTCCTTCTCGACGGAGGAGTGCCGGAGTTCAGGACCATGCAGGGTGCGGGAAAAAATGCTTATGGTCTGCCTGCCTGGTTTAGTGTGGCGGCCAGTGCAAAATCAGAGGCATCACTCCCCACCTGAAAGGGGACGGATTCATCCACGGCCTGCAATGTGGCCTTAGCGATACCTCCTCGAGTTTGGTTAAAAGCATATCAAGAGGGTTTGAGTATAAGATACCTTACTGCAGCTGTACACGGCCTTGGTGAGACCCCACCTGGAGTATTGTGTGCAGTTTTGGTCACCTTATCTAAGGAAGGATGTTCTTGCAATGGAGGGAGTGCAGAGGCGATTCACCAGGCTGATACCTGGAATGGCAGGAATGACTTATGAGGAAAGATTGCGCAAATTGGGATTGTACTCCCTGGAGTTTAGAAGATTGAGAGGGGATCTCATAGAGACATATAAAATTCTGGCAGGACTGGACAGAATGGATGCAGATGGGATGTTTCCAATGATGGGAAAATCCAGAACCCGGGGCCATGGTTTGAGGATAATAGGCAAACCATTTAGGACCGAGATGAGGAGGAATTTCTATACCCAGAGGGTGGTGAATCTGTGGAATTCATTGCCACAGAGGGCAGTAGAGGCAGGTTCATTAAATATATTTAAGAGGGAATTAGATATATTTCTTCAGTATAAGGGTATTAAAGGTTACGGAGAGAAGGCGGGGACGGGGTACTGAACTTTAAGATCAGCCATGATCTCGTTGAATGGTGGAGCAGGCTCGAAGGGTCAAATGACCTACTCCTGCTCCTATCTTCTATGTTTCTATGTTTCTTCCACCGATAATGGGAAGGTAGTTGATCGAATTAGGGGGTGGGCCTTATCGGCGTAGTTGGGCACCCATTGTGCGTAATCGGAAAACAAACCCAAGCACCTCTTTAGTGCCTTCAGGGTGTTTGGGACAAGGAGCTCCATGAGTGGTCGCATGCGGTCAGGGTCAGGGGCAATGACACCATGAGCCAAGATGCATCCAAGAAGGGCCAGGTGCTCCATGTTGAACATGCACTTGTTCTTGTTGTACGTCAAGTTGAGGGACTTGGCTGTACACAAGAACTTTGCAAGATTTGTGTCGTGGTCCTGCTGGTCATGGCCGCAGATGGTGACATTGTCGAGGTAGGGGAACGTCGCCATCAGCTTGTGCTCCTCCACCATCCAGCCCATTACTCTCTGAAAGGCAGAAACACCATTAGTAACACCAAAGGGTACCTGCAGGAAGCAGAAAAGTTTTCTACTGGCCTTGAATCCCATGTAGATTCAATCGCTCAGACGGAGGGGAAGTTGATGGTAAGCTAACTTGAGGTCAATGGTTGAAAAAACTCTGTACTTGGTCAACCTTATTGACCAAGTCGGCTATACAGGGTAGCGAGTATGGGTCCAACTGGGTGAAGCGGTTGATAGCCTGACTGTAATCAATTACCATCTGGGACTTGCCCGCCCCTCTGACCACAAGGACCTGAGCCCTCCAGGGACTGGTGCTGAGGCTATGAGCCCCTCTGCCAGGAGTTGCTGAACCTCAGTCCGGATGAATTGCATGTCCTCTGTACTATAGCGCCTACTCTTGGTGGTGATTGGTTTGCAATCCGGGGTGAGGTTCGCGAACAGTGACGGGGGGGCACCTGTAGGGTGGTGAGACCATAGGACGGTGCTGGAGACTGAGTGCTGAGACCACAGGATGGTACAGGGGACTGGCCATCTGGTTGGGGATGGACGTCCAAATGTTGGGGGTTGTGGACGTTCAGCGGTGGTTGGGGGCCTCCGAACACCATCGTCACACTCCTGAACTGACTCTGAAAGTCGAGGCCCAGGAGGATTGGTGCACAGAGGGGAGGCATAATCAGCAATACAAAGTCATCATAACATTTACCCCCCACCCCACCATCAGTGATGCTACACAATACCACCAGATATTAGTCTGTTGATTCCTCGCTGCCATTGATACCATCCCGGTCATCGATCTAACTGGGAAGGAGAGTCTCTGGACCATGTCAGGTGCATGAAACTTTCTGTGCTGCCACTATCAAAATGACAGTTCGTTTAATACCCATTCACCTCAATCTGCATCATGGATTTCGAGATTGGGTGAGGGCTGGCTTGGTTCAGCATCACTGATGCTAGGACAGGCATTTCTTCACCGTCGTCATCGGTGGGGAGGCCCGCCCAAGATGGCGACCTCCATGATGTTCACGCAGCTTTGGATAGGGAAGAAGGCGGAAATGGAATCATGGTGGTTGGAAGTGACATCATTGGAGCAGTAGGCCAAGGTGCTGAGGTTGGGAGCGGTGGCCAGCAAGATGCCGTTCCCCTCACTATGCACACGGTCAGCGCCAGAACCTCCTCTGGAACGCATGCCGCGCTGTTTCCGGACTGTGGTTGGGACCTGCAGTCCTTTTGGTAATGGCGCTTCTTCCCTTAGCCCGAGCACGTGGCTCCCCTCGCGGGGCAGCGGCGTCTCGTGTGTCTGGCCTGCCCAGAGAAGTTGCATCTCAACGATGCAGACAGCATTATTGAAGCTGTGGTCAGGTTGGTATTACCTCACGCTGAGTTCCAGGGTGGTGGAACATACGTAGATGGCCTGCTTCTACCCGCGATCGACACCACGTGGCGCTGAGCCGAGTTCAAAGTCCTGATCAAGTCGATAGCCTTTTTGAGTGGGAGCAGGTCCTCCTCGAGGAGTCGTTGTCGGATATAATCCAACCTCAACCCCGACACGCAAACATCTCGGATCAGCTCTTCCACGCACTGGGTCAGCGATATCATGGCCGTGGGATCCCCAAGACAGTTTTTTCCCAGGGTGAACAGGGATCGGACGAACTCTTCAGTGGACTCATCAGGCTGCTGTTTTCAGGATGCCAGAAGGTAACAGGAGTAGACCATGTTCACTTTCAGCTTATACCACGTCCGCAGCTCAGCTATCACGTCATTGCAGTTTGCACTGCCTTGGATGGCCAGGTAGGCCCTCTGCCCAACATGTGCCTGAAGGATCTTTAGTTTTTTTTCATCAGAGTCGACCACCTCAGTAGCAGCGTCGAGGAAGTTGTTAAAGCAATTCACTCACATTTCAAAGAGCACCGATGCACCCGAGACTTGGGGGTCTGCTTCCAGCCGTTCTGGGCCGTTTCTCCATTACCGGAGACCTCCAAAATCTAGTACAATAAATTGTTGGGCACTATCTGTAGCCCCATAATGACACAGACAAAAGGCTGAGGGGAACGATAGGCTTTATTGTACTAGAGACTGCTGGCCTGGGTCCAGGCTAGGAAAATGAGCGGGAAGGAGAGGGGACTTGACCTTTATGGCCCAGGGTCACATGGGCAGGACCATGGAGGAGTCAAGAACAGGAAGACACCTGAAGGGCGGGCCAGCCAGTGCACATAATCATATCAGCACAAGTGTACAAGGAAATAAGTGGGAAAATAAGATTGAATGCTTTGAGAGCCAACATTGACTAAGCCAGAAGAATGGCCTCCATCGATGACATGAGATCTAAACTCAGGTGGGTTCAGGAGTATATTTGCATCTGGAGTCTGGGATTGCTGATGGTTGGACTGAAGGATGTGTGGCTTTGGAGGCTGCGAGAGTGCTGGAAGCAAATACATGGACATTCACTAACCTTGGAAGAATTCTCTATGGCTTCTCTGTCTCTGATTGTAAGGGATGCCAGGCAATTTTTGCTGATAGCAAATCTTTGACTGCTTTATAGAAGACCAAAAGACTTTTCATGTAATATCATATTTTCTGTTTTATTATATGACATTAAAATAATCTTGAATATTGAAATTTCCTATTTAATGTGGAATTGTCACACGTTAATTGTCTGACACTGGGGTCCAATGGAAGCTTGGGTTTTGGTGGAATTTTAAAAATTGCTGTTGAAAAAAACAACAAATTCAAAGCATTCACTTTTGTGAACTTTCAATGAAAGTGCATTAGAATATATTATGGAACATGAAAGTCATCAGATGTTATGACTGTTGTAAAAACAGAAATGCTGGAGGAATTTAGCATGTTCCCTTGTGTCCACAGAAGGTGAAGATATATTACTGATATTTCAAGCCTGAGCCCTTCTTCAAACAAAAAGCAGGCAGGTTCCGAAATAAAAAGGCTGGGCGAGAAGGAAGGAAAGGGTGGTGGGGGGGGGGGGGGGGGTGGATGTTGGTGGTGGGGACACAGGCCAACAGACAAAAGGCAAAGAGGTTGAGAGCAGCAGGGAGTGCAGAGGGGCTGCAGTAAGAAGGGGTGCCTGTTGCCCTGTACACCTGTACTCCTCTACCCCACCACCACCACGCCCCCCCCCCAACTTTCCTCCCTTCTCCTGAAGCCTTTTTATTCAGGTGCCTGTCTGCTTTTTGGTCATACCTTGAAGAAAGGATCAGGCCCAAAATGTCATTTATATCTTTACCTCTTATGGAGACCTGATGAGTTGCTCTTGCATTTTTATGGAATATGTTGCAGCAGGTTGTGTTTCTTTTTTCCACACTCTATTCAAAACTGATTCTAGCCTTTGTTCAAGGGCAGATTTACAACAGGTAATTAGTATGCATGCAATGGACAACTCTTTAAACTCTGAAACAAGTATAATAAATATTATTATAATTTTACTAGTCTTAAAAATATTTACATTATCTAATAGTATTCACATACTCAGTGCTTCACTACCTAAGATTGATCAATACTTGAAGCAGTGACAGTAATTTCCATTTCATACCTCTTTTGTATGACTGACTGTGATGCACTTTGTGATCTTGGGTGAATATATCTATGGATAATCATTAAATAAAGGAGATAATATTGGCTGCTGTTGTTCTGGAGAGAAGCTATCTTTAATGAAAACACACTAATCTCTCAAGTGATTGACAGATACAAATGATAGTTTGTATGGGAACAAAGGAAATTAAAACAGATTAGTTGAGGAGAGATATATTAGAAAGTGTCACCAATGCAAATAAATTATTAATATTTCTTGCTTTCATGTATCTAAGAATTTAAATGTAAAAATATTAAAGGCATGACTCTTCCACAAGATGTAGCATCAATAAACTTGTTAAAATTTCAGCTTTGTACTGAAGTTCTATTTTGTATAGTTAATGTAAACCCATTTACTTAAATGTATACCTGATCTGAATAACTAAAAGGAAGTAATAATGCCCAATACAAACCCATCATACTTGAACTAAGTTAAAAGAGAATGCTGTTGGTATTCACTCTCCACAGCCAACTTCTTCTCATCTTGTTTCCATAGTAACATGTCACTGAAACAGATGCAAGACCTTACATTCGTACTTGACCTCGTGAAAACACAGAAAGTGTCAGGATATGTGAGGGTGGCTACTCTAATTTTTTTATTTAGTCCTTTAAAGAACATGTGGGTAGCAAGAGAGTTACAAAAAAAAATGGCTATCATTTATATTTTTAACCGATAAAGAAAGGCATTGTTTAAAATTTTAAGAATTTTTGTCCCCATTTGGGGTCTTGTTTACAAAGCTAAAAAAACAAAAAAGAATAACTATAAACCTGTCACACGAACTGCACTGACAAACTCTCCACTGGTTGGAATCATTTTGCACGAAGGGAGTTGGCTATGGTTATCAGAGATTAATGGTCCCAGCTCCGGGACATCACTGTAAGAATTCTTCATGATTGCTGTAGGAACAATCAGCTTCAGCTGTTTCACCCAGAAGGTTTCTTGCATCACTGTCAGATAAAATAATCGAAAAAGCCCTTTCAGCCCTCTTTATTTCCCTCTTTACTACATTCCTTATACATATCAAAGTGATTCTTTTGAACTTGTCTGCCTGTACCTGATATATATCTCCTTTTCCGATCTGAGCCTCTATATCTCTTGTTAACCTTGCAATTCCTACCC
Organism: Narcine bancroftii; assembly: GCF_036971445.1. Lineage (NCBI taxonomy): Eukaryota > Metazoa > Chordata > Chondrichthyes > Torpediniformes > Narcinidae > Narcine > Narcine bancroftii. The sequence continues at coordinate 87,913,275 of NC_091471.1, read as the reverse complement.
ATTACCCTCTCAGGAACATGCTTGTGCTGGACATTCCTTATCACACTATTAAACACCCCATATTTGGCACTCAGGCTCTTGCCCTCTAACATTTGTATCAGTCAGTCATTGCTACCTTCTGCCTAATCATGTTGAAATTGGTCTTGACCCAATTTAGGATTCTAATTTGAAAATTAGTCTTATTCTTTACCATAATTACCTTAAAGCTAATAGATGTGGTCACTGGTCCCAAAGTGTCCTTCTACTCATACCTTAGTTACCTGACCAGGTTCATTCCCCAATACAAGGATCAAAATTGCCTCTATCCTAATATACATCAATTTCTGCTGAAAGTTCTTCTGGACACACTCCATCCAATCCCCAGTACAGGCATTCTTAGTCAATATCAGGAAGTTCAAATAACCTACCATAACAGAAATCTCTCTTTGAATTTGATCCTCTAGCTCCTGGTGACTGTTTGGTGACTTATAGTATGTACCTATCAAAGTGACAACTCCTTTCAGTTTCTGATTTCTACCCACATTGCCTCACATGATACCTCTCTAGCAATATCCTTTCTGAAGATTACTGTTATGTCTTCTTTGTCAATTATTGCAACCCTCTTCAACTTCTCTTCTCACTGACCCCATCAGACCCATATCTACAGTACCCCAGAACATTGAGCTCCCAGGCCTGGCCCTGCACCAACCAAATCTCCATTATGGCTACAATATCCCATGGTACAATACCTATCCATGCTCTAAGCTCATCCATTTTCCATAAAAGGCTTCTTGCATGAAAATAAACATAACAAAGTATACCTATCGTATTTTGACCATCATCCTGTTCGGCTTCAATGCACTTCCTTTGACTTCCTTACTATCCTTAACTTTTATAGTCCTCTCTTTCCATCTTGGTTCCCAACCCCCTGCCGGACCTATTTAAAGCCACCTGGGTGAATCTAGCAAATCTCCCCATGGGAATATTGGTTTCTCTCCAGTCCAATGTAACATGTCTTCCTTGTGCAGGTCACTTCTCCCCAGCAGAGATCCCAAATGTTTATAAATCTGAAATCCTTCCATCTGCACCAAGAACCAAGTCTTAGAGTATCGTCATAAGGGTTCAGACATTTAGGTTAAGGTTAGAATGACATTTCTTCACCTAGAGGGAAACAAATCTTTGAATTTCTCAAGCTAAAAGGGCTGTGGAAATTATTTGAGAGAGTATGGTAGGTTTTGGATGTTAAGGGAATGGAAAGAAATGGTGTTAGAATAGAAAAATGCTTCTGAGGTAACAGCTCAGCTCTAATCTTATTGAATGTTGGCAGGTATGGAATAGGTTATTCCTATTCTTATATAATATCCTCATTGTTTAACATAAAGGTAACAGTTCCATTATTGTCATGTAATACTACATTGAGAATGTAACATACATTCTTTAACTTTGTCTACCGTAAAGAAGACAGAAAGTTGATTAATGTCTCTGTAAGGAAGACTACTTTGTCACAGGGGGGAGACCCCAGAAAGGAACGAACTTATGAACCCTGGTTTACAAGACCAGTGCTCTAATCACTGAACTATCGGAACCTTAATCATAAGTAATACTTGTGGGCAATGTTGTGATAAAAACAGAACATGCTGGAAACACATAACAGGTCAGACAACATCTGTGAGAAGAGAAACAGTTAGCATTTCAGAACTGGGACTCCTTGTCAGAAATGGTAAAAAAAAAAAGAAAAATAAGTTTATGTTCAGTAGGAGAGAAGATACGATTGGAATGAGAAGAGCCAAGGGAATTAATGTGAAATGGAATGTGTTTTAATACTTGGTTTGTGTATAAAATAAGTGATGAACTAAAATATACGAGAAGCTACTTCTAAAGAATTGCAATATTTAATTAGATTGGAATATTTTTTAAAAACATTACTCTTATCTGTTGTGTTTTCATTGTTGTGAATCTTTTTGTGCATGAGAGATGGAGAGAGGGAGAGGGGAGGAAAGGGGTAATTGAGAGGGGAGGGAGAGAGTGATGGAGAGGAGAGAGAGATTAGGGAGAGGGGAAAAGTGAAAAAAGAGAGAAGGAGTGGAGAGAGAGGAAGGAAGGAGGAGAATATGGGGGTGGGGGTGGAGGAGAGAGAGAGAACTGTGTCAGAAGACTGTTAATTAGTTAATGGCAAACACAGCTTCCAAGATTATCCATTTGAGAATAGTCTATAATGTACAGGGTTTCCTTAGATGAACAATAATTACTGCATGATTATCCCTTTACTTAACACATTTTGTGCTCACATCATCTAACCCTCAGCCTTGATCAAATCTTTTCCCAATACTAAATCATTTAACTTATCAAAGAGAAATATATTCTTGATGGTGATAGCTCAAGCTCTTTAATGCTTTTGATTTGATAAATAAAACAGACAGACGTATTTGAAACTCAGCAGTTAGCATTTTTTATTGATTTTAATGTGATGTAATTGGTTGTTTTCTTCCAATATTACCCATCGATTCAATATTGCCTTGACGGTGGCATCACTTTCGTGCAAAGGGGCTCCAGAAGTTGCAATATAGTATTATTTTTCATTTGTTAAATCTGCATGAGTGACAGCTTGAATTGTCCACTTTAAATCTTTGAGCTGAAGTCGGAGAAACAACAGCTCATATACAGCACAACATTGAGGGTCGATGGGCTGTAGTCTTCTATGTTCTATGTTCTAATTCAGTGATAGGGGGGGATGATGAAAAGATTGCCACTTTTCCGCAAGTTGTCAATTTCATCAGTACTCTGAACAACAATATAAATGATGCACCATCAATAACTCCAAAAGACTACAGAAGTTATGTAAAACTGATAGGCTTTTATTAGCAATAGGATGATGAATAGTTGACTTCTGAACGCAGAAGGGGGCTGTGGGACAGTCACCTTTATTCAGGTCTGTGGGTGTGAGAGAGTATATAGATATGTTTTTGGGAGATAAATTGGGAAAGGTTTGTTGAAGTAGGTCACATACAAACACTTTAAAACAGATCTTATTTAAAATACTGAAGCTCTGCTAGGAGCTGATATGCCTAGCATTAACATGTAGAGAAGGGGGAGTTCCTAAAGTGGGTGCATGTGATTGGGGTCAAGAGCAATGACTCCATTCTCCATGACGCAGCCAAAGATGGCAAGGTGGGTTGTGCGAAATACACATTTAGCCTTATTGCGTGTGAGGTTAAGGAGTCTGGTGGTCTGGAGGAATTCTTGGAGGTTGGTATCATGGCAGCAAATTGTGACGTTGTCCAGATACGGGAATGTGGTCTGCAGATCATACTGGTCTACCATTCAGTCCAACTCCCACTGAAACACTGAGACTCTGTTGGTGACACTGAAGGGAAACCTCAGGAAATGATAGAGGCAGCTATTTGGCTCAAAACCAGTGTATTAGTGGTCCTCTGGGTGGATGGGGAGGTGGAGATATGCTGACTTTAGATCAGTGGTGGAGAATACCCGATATTGAGCAATTTGGTTACCATATTGGATATGCAGGGAAGAGGGTACACATCCAGCTGTGCATATCTGTTAATGATCTGATTGTATTCAATGATCATTCTATTTTTCTCCCCATTCTTCACCACCACCATTTGGGCTAACCAGGGGCTGGTGCTGGCTTCAATGATCCCCCTCACTGAGGAGCCGTAGCACCTCTGACCTAATAAAAGTTGGAAGTCTTCAGAGGGACTTGAATAGGTTGGAAGATTGGGGAAAGAAATGGTAGATGGAATATGGTGTAGGTAAGTGTATGGTTATGTACTTTGTAGAAAGAATAAAGAATGTCATTTTCAGAATGAGGATAGAACTCAGAAAGCAGAGGTCTAATAGGGCTTGTGAATCCTGGTGCAAGATTCCCTAAAGTTAACTGAAAAGTTGAGTTAGTAGTAAGGAAAGGCAAATGCAACATTAGCATTCATTTTGAAAGGGTGAGAAGATAAAAGCAAAGATGCAATAGTGACATTTTATAGAGTTAATAAAAAGGTTGTCCCTTTAGAACAGAGATGAGGAGAAATTTCTTCATTCAAAGGGTTGCAAATCTGTGGAATTCATTGCCACATATAGCTCTAAAAGCCAAGTTATTGGATATATGTCACTCAGCTGAATATTAATTGAATTTCCCACAGCAGCTGCCATACGTTAATATTTTGTGCATGGTTACAACTAATGCAATAAGTTTATTTGTCTATCTGTTCTTTCCTTCAAATGAAATGTTATAATAACAGTTGAAAATTATAGAGAATGGAAAACTGAGTACTCCAGTTGTGTGTTGGAGTCTTCAAAGTAAGTCATAAGCTGCTTAGGCAAAACCTAGAAGAATAAACAAACCCAGACCTTTGCTGGAATTTGTGGTGGTATTTTTTTAAAAATTCAATAAACTGCTTTAATCAATACACTTTGAAAAAGACCATAAGTTAAACTCAAAGTTTAATTTGGGTTTTTCTTCTTCTTTGTTCCATTGGAAACTTAGGTAAAAGTGTGATTTTAATCATGAGTTTTTTTACAATTTTCAAAAAAGTCCTCTTTTAACAGGTAAATAACAAAATGAGTAAACATTTAAGGGTAATTCTCCATAACTATTATTGTTTCGTAAATTCATTGTAGAGCATGGGAACAGGTCCATCAGCCCAGCTTGACCTCACCAACCAAGATGCCTAAATCTGCCAGTCCCATTTGCCTGCATTTCACCTTTATCTCTCAAAGCCTTTCCTATCCTTGTATCTGTCCAATTACCTTTCAAGCACTGGAATTGTGCCTGCCTTTCCATAACCTCTGGAAGCACATCACATATACCTACTATACTCTGTGTGAAAAAAATGCCCCTCAGACCCCCTTTAAATTTTTCCTCTCTGTCCTAGACCTGCTGCTCTGAGAAAAAGACAGTGAGTATCTCCTAAGCATGGTCCTCATAATTTTACAAATCCTGAATGTATGAGGTGGTCTGGTTTAGCTTCTCAAATGCATCTCTTCACACTTGTCTGATTTATATTTCTACCTTGCTCATTTTTCCATTTGATCTATTCCTTATTGTAACCTGAAATATCCTTATTCACTGTAAACATGCTAATCATATAATTTTGTTAGCTTTGTGTTGGGAAGTATTTGGTTCTGCTAAATGTAAATGTGAATGACAATTAAAATAACAGGGTTGACGGAACTGTCCGATCCATCAAAAATTCCAAAGATTTTTTGGAGAACAAAGCAATGATCAGGACATACCTTGGTTCCTCTCAGATAGAAAATACATGGTTAATCTTTGTTTCCATGAAATCAAATCGTCCCCTCAGTTTTGAGATGTAACAGACTGAATTCTTAAGAATTACAAAAGAAGCTCAAGTTTTCTCTTCATTGTTAACAGGAGGTGCAGGCCCATTTCAGAATTTATTTGGGCCTTGACTTAGTTTAGTCATGTCGCAAATAACCATGCAGAACAGGCCTATGACTCAGCCTTGCTAAAATTGCCATGGCTACACCAGTTTACATCAGCAAAATGAAAGCAACAATTTTAAATTTGAATCCTGTAATCTCTTTGATATTTTCTATTTTTTGGCCAATAATAAAGCTGGACTGTCTGTCTCACAAAGTGATCTTATCTGTTGCTCTGCACATTCAAGTCAATTTGAAATGAAATCACTGAATTATTTGCTTTTAGTCTTGTCTTATCCAAATATACTCTCTAATCTACCTTCAGAGAGATTGAAGAGGCACACAACTGTGACTATCCCACTTGAATCTCAAGGGAAATTAGTGTTATTTTATTGCACAATTAGTTCTTGAGAAGCTTGGAGACACCGCAGAAGGTAAGTTCACTCTTTCCACAGAAGTGATTGGCAGCACCTTGAAAAGTAAAGCAATCTATCTTTGGCTGGGATAAATGATAGCAACCAAAAACAATTCAAATGGCCTCAGTGCTCCAGAACAGTAAATCGAAGTATCAGCTTGTGACCTCTCCTTAACACTGCCCAGAAATTTTACTTTTAAGTTATCATCTGTTTAATGGGCGAGGGTGTAATTAAATTTAATTGGGATGCTCTTAAAGATGACTGGGACTTGATCTCGTGTGCAGTCAAGTATAGACTAATGCAGTCCTTGGAACCATTCACAGACCTGTTCACAGTTTACAGATGTGACTTCTACACAAATCCAGAGGATTTTTTTTAACCAATGGCATAAAAGAACTGTGGCACTTTAGTAAGATAGCACAGAAGGTACAATTGTAGTTGTATATCTGTGAATATCTGTGCAAACGAATCAAACTGTAGAAAATCAAGAAAAAAAGTGACACCATAAAATTCAAATAAATAAGGGCTCAAAGCATAAGATGTTCTATTGTTTGATTGTAATAGAACAATACAGCATAGTACAGGTCATTCAGCTCTCAATGTTGTGCCGACCTACATATTCCTTAAAAAAAGTACTAAACCCTCCCTATCCCATAACCTTTATTTTTCTTTCATCCATGTGTCTGTCTAAGAGTTCCTTAATGTCCCCAATGTTTCAGCCTCCACCACCATCTCCGGAAAGGCATTCCAAGCACCCACAACTCTGTAAAAAACTTACCCCTGATGTCTCCCCTAAACTTCCCTCCCTTAACTTTGTACATATGTCCTCTATTAATTGCTGATCCTGCCTTGGGAAACAGGTGCTGGCTGACAACCCTATCTATGCCTCTCATAATCTTGTAGACCTCTATCAAGTCTCCAAAGAGAAAAGTCCTAGCTCTGCTAACTTCTCCTCATAAGCCAATCCAGGAAACATCCTGATAAATCTCCTCTGGACTCTCTCCACAGCTTCCACAGCCTTCCTGTAATGAGGTGATCAGAATTAAGCACAATACTCTAAGTGTGGTCTTACCAGAGATTTGTAGAGTTGCAACATGTCCTCTCTACTCCTGAATTCAATCCCCTTATTAATAAATCCCAGTGTCCTAAAGGCCTTCTTAACTAACCTATCATATGCCACAACTTACTGTTCCTACTCTCTCTTGTGTATGGCACAGTGCAGTAATCCTAAGATTACTACACTTGAGGTCCTGATTTTTAACGTCTTTCCTAACTCCCTATATTCTCTCTTCAGGACCTCACCCCTACTCCTATATTAGTCATTGGACCTAAGTGGACGACATCTGGCTGCTTCCCCTTCCCCTCCAGAATGCTATGAACCTGTTCAGAGACATTCCTGACCCTAGCACCTGGGAGACAACATACCATTCCAGAGCCTCAATCCTGTTCACAGAACATCCTATCCATTTCTCTAAGCAACGTCCCCAATTATTATTGCTCTCCTCTTCTCCCTGCTTCCCTTCTGAGCCAGGGGTCAGCCTCTGTACCAGAGATGTGACCACCACAACCTGTCCCTGGTAGATCATCCCTCCTAACAATATCTAAAACAGTATACTTGTGAGGGGAACAGCCACAAGGGTACTCTGCTCTTTCTGCCTCTTCCCATTTCATCTCCTGACAGTCATCCAGTTACCAGATTCCTGCCTTTTAGGGCTGATTAACTCCATGAAACTCTTTCCATCACTACCTCTGGCTCCCTTAAGATCTGCAGTTCATCCAACTCCAGCTCTAGGTCCCTAATTCAGTTTGTCAGGAGCTGCAGCTGGATGCACCTTTTGCTGGTGCAGTCATCAGGAACAAACATGCTGTCCTTGACTTCCCACATTCTACAATCAGAGCACTGGACTGCCCTAACAACTGCCTCCATTATCTAATCCTAAGTTATTTAAACATATTAAAGAAATTTACCTCCCTGGGAGCAAACTCGTCCTCAGCCTCTGATCCCAAAGCCTCCTTCACAGGCCACTCCACTTTAGCTATCTCTCCTTTCATTTGTCCCTGCTAATGATCTCAATTACTCACTCACACAAATTAACTCTCTGCACCCTTTTTAAATTGCAACAAAAGACTTTTGCAATGTTTTTATGAGATTTTATATTTTAAAAACAGAAAATAAACACATGATAGCTTTAATTTGTGTTATTTGAGTTCCAGGTTAAAATGATTGGAGATACATTTGGGACACACAATTGTAGTACAAATATGGCAAAAATAACCAGTTGTTTTTTGTGAAAATGAAACACAGAGACAGACACACATACACAAATACATGCACACAGAGACAGGTGCACACACACACACACACACACACACACACACACACACACACACATACACACACACACACACACACACACACACACATGCACAATCCTCCTTATGATTCAAATTCCTGGGTGTCAACATCTCCAAGGATCTGTCCTGAAGCTTCAATGCTGATGCAATCACAAAGAAGGTACACCAGCATATACCTGTGAGGGATATGCACTGAAGACTCTCATAACTTCTACAGGTGTACAATGGAGACCATTCTGGCTGGTTGCATCACTGTCTGATATGGAGGCACCAACTCTCAGGACAAAAATAAACTCCAGAGGGTTATTAACTTAGCCTGTGACATCACAAGCACCAGACTTCACTCCATCGAGGACATCTACATGAGGTGATGTCTTACAAAAGCAGCCTCTATCCTCAAAGACCCCCACCACCCAGGCCACTCTTCACTCTGCTACCATCGGGGCAAAGGCACAGGAGCCTAAAGATGAGCACTCAGCGGCAAAAGTACAGCTTCTTTCCCACTTCTTTAGATTCCTGAATAATCAATGAGCCAAAGACAGTGCCTGACTTTTTATGCACTTCTACTGTTATTATAGTAACATCGTAAGATGGTTATAATATGTGTCTGCATTATGACGCTGCAGCAAAACACTGAGTTTCATGACTTGTTCATGACAATAATCCTGATTCTGATTCTGATTATTTTGTCTTGAAGTATAAATCAGATGAATTAGACATAGTGGAAGGAAATGAATGAAAGAAGCAGGGCTGAGAAGCAGTTGAACTCATTTATCTTATTTTCCAGGAAATCCAAGCTCCTGGATAAGAGAGTAAATCAAAAATCCTATTTCATATTAATTCTAATGTTTCAGCATATTAAAGCCTATTAATTCAGCTTTGTAACTCATATTGAGTACAAAAAATATCACAAGAACCACAGGGCACATCGTAAGGTCCAGATGATCATTTAATTGGTCAATTTGTGCAAGTGCCCTTCAAGTAAATGGATTGCAGTGTATATATATAATGACGACTCAGAATAGAGTAACGCTGCTTGCTCATCCACCCAAAGAGCTCTCTGTGGTTTTGAAGTGGCATCCATTTTAGTTAAACCCCACTCGCCTTTTTAAACTCAACACAATTCAGACTTAATTTTAAAGACATTCTATTCCTTACAATACATCCTCTTTCCCTTAGAACTACAGCACAGAAACAGGCCCTTCAGCCCACCCTGTCCATGCTGACCTATTATTCTGCCTCATCTCATTGACCTGCATCCAGACCATAGCCCTCAATATTCCTCTCATTTGGAAACATATCCAAACTTCTCCGAAATGTTGAAATTGAATCTGCATCCACCACTTCCACTGGAATCTCATTCCATACACTCACTGCCCTCTGCGTGAAGTTCCCCCTCATGTTCCCCTTAAACATTTCACCTTTCACTCTTAACCCATGTCATTTTGTTCTTCTCTCACCCAAATGCATTGAAGAAAGGTTGCTTGCATTTACCCTTAGAATTTTGTATACTTCCTTCAAATCTTCCCTCATTCTCTGACGCTCCAGGGAAAAATGTCTCCTTGCATTGAAATAGATGTAAATCAAAACACTATTCCTATTGAGCTCAACCTTTTGATTTCTGTCTTTGTATGCAGGCCTAACAGCATATTTTTCCACAACAACTTCACTCTCTGCTCTGGTTCCCATCCCCCTGCATTGCTGATTTAACCCTCTCATTGGAATAGCAAACCTATTCAAGCATTACATATTTTTTTGTCCATTGGATTTTGTTTGCTGTATATTCCAAGAGCTGCAGTTGAAACAGCACATTGCATTAAATGTTAATGTAGAAGGACATCTCTGAGGTATTTCTGACTGGGTCAATAGAAGTCAATGAGAAGTGGTATATAAAGGGCAACTGAAATTTGTCAATTTAATATCTCCATCCTAAGTTATCGACAGGCTAAAATGAATGCCAAGCTAATAAAGAAGATGGAACATAAAAAAACATAAGAAGTAGGAGCAGGAGTGGTCCATCAGTGGCCCATTGAACCTTCTCCACCTTGAGATCTCCGTTGAGAACATGAATCATTTCAGTGCAGCACAGGCCCTTTAACGCACATGTCGTGCCAATTTAGGTAAACCTACTCCACAACAATCTAATCTTTTCATACTTCATAGCCACACCCTTTATTTTCCTTACATCCATGTGCCTATCAAAGAATCTTTTAAATGTCCCTATTGTACTGGCGATGCATTCCAGGCATCCACCACTCTATGTGTGAAAATGTACCTCTGAAGTCTCTTGTAAATTGTTCTCCACTCACCTTAAAGAGTTGACCTCTGGTATTTCCTATACTTGACCTGGCAAAAAGGTGCTGGCTATCCACTTTATCTATGACCCTCATAATTTTATCTACCTCTATTAATTCACCTCTCATCTTCATCACTCCAAAGAGAAAAGCCCTTGCTCAGTTAACCTTGGTTTATAAGACATGTTCTCCAATCAAGGCAACATTCTGGTAAATCTATTTTGCATCTCTCTAAAGATCCACATCCTTCCTGTAATAGAAACATAGAAACATAGAAACATAGAAGATAGGAGCAGGAGTAGGTCATTCGACTCTTCGAGCCTGCTCCGCCATTCAACGAGATCATGGCTGATCTTAAAGTTCAGTACCCCGTCCCCGCCTTCTCTCCGTAACCTTTAATACCCTTATACTGAAGAAATATATCTAATTCCCTCTTAAATATATTTAATGAACCTGCCTCCACTGCCCTCTGTGGCAATGAATTCCACAGATTCACCACCCTCTGGGTAAAGAAATTCCTCCTCATCTCGGTCCTAAATGGTTTGCCTATTATCCTCAAACCATGGCCCCGGGTTTTGGATTTTCCCATCATTGGAAACATCCCATCTGCATCCATTCTGTCCAGTCCTGCCAGAATTTTATATGTCTCTATGAGATCCCCTCTCAATCTTCTAAACTCCAGCGAGTACAATCCCAATTTGCGAAATCTTTCCTCATAAGTCATTCCTGCCATTCCAATGATTCTGGTGAATCGCCTCTGCACTCCCTCCATTGCAAGAACATCCTTCCTTAGATAAGGTGACCAAAACTGCACACAATACTCCAGGTGTGGTCTCACCAAGGCCCTGTACAGCTGCAGTAAGGTATCCTTATTCCTATACTCAAACCCTCTTGATATGAAGGCCAACATACCATTTGCCTTTTTAACCTCCTGCTGTACCTGCATGCTCGCCTTCAGAGACTGATGTACAAGTACCCCTAGGTCTCTCTGCACTTCCCCATCTCTTAATCTATTGCCATTCAAATAGTAATCTGCCCTCCGGTTTGTATTACCAAAGTGGATAACCTCACATTTATCCACATTGTAGTGCATTTGCCATGTATCTGCCCAGTCCCTCAATTGATCCAAATCACACTGGAGCTTCCTGACCCCCTCTTCCATGCACACAACCCCTCCTAGCTTAATGTCATCTGCAAATTTGGAGATATTACATCCAATCCCCTCATCCAGATCATTAATGTAAATTGTGAACAGCTGGGGTCCCAGTACAGATCCCTGTGGTACCCCACTGGTCACCGCCTGCCACTCAGAAAACAAGCCATTTATCCCAACTCTCTGTCTTCTACCTGCCAGCCAGTTCTCAATCCACATCAATACTTTGCCCCCAATCCCATGAGCCTTGATTTTGGAAGCCAGTCGTTTATGCAGGACCTTATCGAAGGCCTTTTGGAAGTCCAGGTACACCACATCCACTGGCTCTCCCCCATCTATTTTACCTGTCACCATCTCAAAGAATTCCAATAGATTTGTCAAGCACGATTTACCTTTTGTAAATCCATGTTGACTCCGTCCGATCCCTTCTCTGCTAGTCATATGCTCCGCTATTACATCCTTAATAATGGATTCCATCATTTTGCCCACTACTGATGTAAGGCTCACAGGCTGATAATTCCCCGCTTTTTCTCTACCCCCCTTTTTAAATAGTGGGGTAACATTAGCTACCCTCCAATCCATGGGTACTGATCCTGAGTCTATCGAGTTCTGGAAAATAATTCTTAAAGCATCTGCTATCTGAATGGCCACTTCCTTGAGTACCCTAGGATGTAGATTATTAGGCCCTTGGGATTTATCTGCCTTCAATCCCATCAATTTCCCCAAGACCATGTCCTTAGAGATACTGATTTCTTTCAGTTCCTCCCTTGCATTAGTCTCTATGTTTCCCAACATCCTTGGAAGGCTATTTGTATCCTCTCTTGTAAAAACAGAACTAAAGTAAGAATTTAATTGGTCTGCCATTTCCTTATTCCCCATTATATATTCCCCTGATTCCGTCTGCAAAGGACCTACTCTGGATTTCACCAATCTTTTCCCCTTGACATATTTATAAAAGCTTTTGCAGTTGATTTTTATATTTGCCGCAAGCTTACTTTCGTAATTTATTTTTGCTCTCTTGATTAATCCCTTTGTCCTCCTTTGCTCCATCTTGAACTGCTCCCAGTCTTCGGTTGCGGTACTTTTTTTGGCCAATTGATATGCTCTCTTTTTGGACCCAATGCTGTCTCTAATTTCCCTTGTTATCCACGGTTGAGTCACCTTTTTTGGTTTATTTTTATGCCAAACCGGTATAAACGATTTTTGCAATTTCTCCATTAGATCTGTGAATGCTTTCCATTGTCTATCCACACTCAACTCCCCCATAAACACCACCCAATCAATCTTACTCAACTCCCGTCTCACACCATCATAATTCCCTTTATTTAAATTCAGGACCTTAGTCTCGGTTTTAATTTCATTACTCTCCATGTCGAGTGAGAATTCGATCATATTGTGATCGCTCCTACCCAAATGAGGCAACCAGATTTGAACACAATATTCTAATACACTTAACTTCCATACCCCCATAACACTTAATTCCCCATCTATGCAAAAATCTATCTAACTATAGGTAATGGTGTGGCCTCTTTCCTTGGGCAGAGAATTCCACAGATTCACTGGTCTGCGAGAAGAGTGATTCATCCTCTTTTCCATCCTAAATCTATTCCCCAAATCTTGAGGCTATGTCTCCTAGTTCCATTCTCACCTTCTAGTGTACACTAATCATTTAATAATTTTATATGCTTCTATAATAACCCCTCTCATTCTTCTGACTCCAGTAACTATCATCCCAGGTGACCCAAACCCTCCTTATAGGCTAACCCCTTGTCGCTGGAATCAACCTGGTGAACCTCGTCTGTACTGCCTCTGAAGCCAGTAAATCCTTTCTGAAGTAAGAAGCCCAGAACTATATGTAGTACACCAGGTGTGGCCTTACCAGTATCAGGTACAGTTTCAGCAGAACCTCCCTGCTCTCAAATTCAATCCTTTGATTGAATGAAGGCCATTATTCCATGTCCCCTCTTCATTACCAGTTGCTCCTGCCAACTTAACATTGTGTGATTCATGCACAACTACTTTCAAGTCCCTAAGCACAACAGCATGCTCCAATCTTTCACAACTTAAATAATAATCTAATCCACTATTTTTCTTCCAAAGCAGATGTTTTTTTTAAACAAAAAATGTACTCCAATGTCGAGACTCTTCCAGACACTTAACCTTTTTCTCTCTCCAGACTTTCACCATTCTCTGCAGAATTTGCTTTCCACTCAATTTAATGTTATCAGAAAGTTAGATACGCTACACTCGGTCCACTCTTCCAAACCATTAATGTATATTGTAAACATTTATAACCTTAACTTCAAACTCCACTCACCACTGATTGCCAACCAGAGAAGAACTAATTTATCCCAACACTGTCTTCTATTGGTTAATCAATCCTCTATTCATGCTAATATATTACCCCAACTTCATTTATCTTTATCCTATGAATGTCTTATCAAACACTCTCTGGAAATCCAAGTATACAACAACCACCTGTTCCTCCCTATACACTGCACTCCTTTTATTCTCAAAGAACTCCAGTAAATTTGTCAAATAGAACCTGCCCTTCCTGATTCCATGCTGTGTCTGCCTGATGGAACAACTCATGTCCAGATGTCTTGCTATTTATTCCTTAATGATAGCTTCATGCATTTTTTCTGATCATAGAGGTTAAGCTAACTGGTCTGTAAGACCATAATATCAGAAGATATAGGAGCAGGCTATTCAGCCAATTGAATCTGCTCCTCCATTCCATCCTTAACTAATTCATTCTCCTACTCAGTCCCACTCTACTGCTTTCTCACCATTATCTACATTGATTATTCAGATACCTAGCAGATACCTACTTTAAATACACCCAATGACTTGACCTCCACAGCCACCTATATTAGCAAATTCCCAAAGGTTCAGCACTCTGGCTAAAGAAATTCCTCTGCACCTCAGTTTTAAATGGGTGCTTCAATTGTGGAGTTATACCCTACTGTCCTGGACTCTGCCATAATTGGAGGCAACTTTGCCACATCTACTTTGTCCAAGCCTTTCAACATTCAACATTCAACATTCATCATTCATTCTTCTGAACTCCAAGAAGTTGTACCTGTGGCCCTCCCCACAGGCTCCTGTATAAAGGTAGCTATTCCACATCATCCCGTCAGTGCAGAACAGTCGAACAGTATGGATGTGCCATTGTTCTATTGGTTTCTCAACAACAATCTTTCGAGTAATTGATGGTGCCTCAATTTTATTCGCTTAAAGTTTTTATTAAATGGAGCAGATCCGGAAGCCAGAAAAGCTGGAGATCGACTCTCAATCGTCTGAGGCATCCACCAACTTTGAGCTCTGGCTGTGCTGTTTTGAAGCATCCCTACAGGCTTCCTCCACCAATGTGCAATCAGAGACTGATAACCTACAAGTGAGGCACTCCTGGGTCGGCACCCCGGTGTATTCCATGATCAGGGATGCTACATCGTACCAAGAAGTCATGGACATACTCAAAGGACATTACCTGCGTAAGATCAATGTCTTCTATGCCAGACACCTTCTAGTGACCCACAAACAACAACCTGGTGAGTCCAACACCAAATATCTTTGAACCCCGCGAGCACTCAGCAGGGCCTGTGAATGCAAGACTGTGTCTGCGATGGAGTACACAGAGGACTTGATCTGGGATGCCTATGTCACCAAACTCAGGTCAAACTACATCTAACAGAGAGTCTTGAACCAAGGGGAGCTCAGTCTGTGGAGAGCAGTTGAGCTGGAAGGTACGCTGTGGTTGGCTCTCCATAATATGGAGACCTACTTGACCGACAAAGCGGGTGCCTCGTGGTTACCCTGGGCACTGTCATCTTGGGACATGCTCCACTAATGACTTGACCACAGCCACAGTGCTCTGTGACCACCTCCCGTCATTTTCGTCCAGCTCCGGTAGTGACAAAACCACAGCCACAGTGCTCTGTGACCACCTCCCGTCATTTTCGTCCAGCTCCGGTAGTGACAAAACCACAGCCACAGTGCTACAGGAGCACCCAAAGTGCCCCAGAGGAAACATTGCCCAGCTAAGGATTCAACTTCTTCCAGCTGTGGGAAGAAGCTCCACTAAGCCAAAATGTGTGTCAAAACCTTTTCCTAGCAGTGCTGCATGCAGATTGGGGGGGCTGCCATCCTGGACACCGTCATCACCAGGGGTTAGCAGAGCCATGTGCAATCCGTGGGGGCCACCATCTTAGGCACCATCTTCTAGACCCAGCAGTGCATTGTAGAGGCTGTGGAGGCCACCACATTGGGCACCATCTTTTGGATCCAGCAGTGCAACCAGTGGGCCTGGAAGCCACCATCTTGGTCACCACCATCTTCCTCAGTAGCAATGTGAAGCGACCCGACCCTGGGCTCCACCACATTCAACCAGGACAGCCCACATAAACTCACCAGGTTGATGATGGATATTCAGGTAAATGGCCACGAGACAATTTGCTATTCGATAGTGGGAACACAGTGAGCTTTATACACCCAGACACAGTAATGCCATTCCCTTACAAAATTGCCTGTGAACCAGAAGGTCTCCTTAACATCAAATGCACATACAGCGGATGTCTGGGGCTTCTACGTGGTGACTCTAAGCAGCACAGGGTACTGAATATAAAGACTTTAGACTGATGGTATTGTCGCAGCTCTGCACTGCTGTGCTATTGGTACTGGATTTTTAGTGTCACCTTAAAAGTGTGACGATTGAGTTTGATGGGCCCCATCCACCCCTCACTGTGTATAACTGGCAATTTTCAAACTGATCACTGCACACCACCTGTCTTCTGCAACCCCCCCTCCCCCCCCCCCATGATACACGGCCAACAACCCACTGCTCACCATGCATGACTTGTCGGCTCTCCACACTTAAAATTACTCCTCCGTCGTTATTCGCCAACCTCACTCCTGACTGTAAACCCATCGCCACTAAAAATAGGCAGTTCAGTGCCAGAGACAGGGCCTTCATCTGAGCAGAGGTACAGCACTTACTCCAGGAAGGGGTTATTGAAGCCAGCACCATCCCTTGGAGAGTGCAGGCAGTGGTAGTACAGAATGGGGAAAAGAATAGGATGGTCATCGACTACAGATACATGCAATTGGATGCATACCCCCTCCCACGCATTGCCGACATGGTCAACTAAATTGCCCAGTATCAGGTCTTTTCGAACATTGACCTAAAGTAGGCATCCCACCAGTTCCCTGTCTGACCAGTGGACCACCAGTATATGGCGCTCGAGGCAGGTGCCCACCTCTACTTCTTCCTGAGAGTTTCCTCTGGAGTCACGAATGTTGTCTCTGTCTTCCAGCAGGAGCTGGATGGCATGTTGATCAGTATGTGAGAGATGAGTAAAACTAATATGAAAATATGAGAGATGAATAAAACCAGTATGAAAGGATAGATAATAGATAATAGAATGTAGGAAGTAAAGTTAGTCTGAATAAGATAAGGGTCTTCTAGCCTTTTAGACAGAATTAGCAAGTTCTGCATATAAGAAGTTATTAAACCCTGAGGGTCGGGAAGGTGTGAATAAGGACAAAGGCAGGTTTGTGAATAAGGACAATAAGGACAATGACATGATGGGACACCGACAGGATACCCCCTGGTCCTCCAAGTCACAGAAAAAGCACGTAGGCAGACAGGATTGCCTAATGCCAAACTCATCCAGGAGGCAGAAGAATGTAAGGGGGAGGGTACTTCTATACTGAAATAAACTGTATAAAAGTTGGGTGAGCCCCAGTGTGTGTGTGTATTCCCAGGGTAAGGGGAAGTACCCAACTTTGCATTGTTGTATAATAAATGTTCTTTGTTCTCAATTTTTGTCTCGAGCAATTTCTGTGAAGGTACTTCTGTTTTTCACAAATGGGGGCTCTTCCGGGATCCCACTCCCTCCACTGACAGAGTGCCCGATGACAAGAGTAGGTGCACCCCGGCTGATTCAGCTGGACTCACGGACGGCGGGTGACTGGTCAGTGGATGAAGCGAGTGATATCCAAGAAGAGGCATTGAGAACAAACGACGGGAGGACGTTAAGGAAGCGCGCTAGGAATAGCTACTGGATCCCGGTAAGAGGAATTTTACTTACCTGTTAGTATGGGAGGTGTGAGTAGCAGGGGAGATAGTCCTAAGGAAGGACGGAACGATCAGATAACTAAGCAAAATCCGTTAGGATTAATGCTATCTGATTGGGGTGTGGGGAAAACCCACGGGAAAGACAAACAGCCCATGGTCAGGTATTGCTGTCTGGAATGGGTTAAAAACCCGATAAAAGGGAATTCGGTATATTGGCCAAAGTTCGGATCTGATGAGGACTGGATGTGTCAGGCATTGAACATCTGGCTCTATCAAAACCAAAGAGATAATATTGAGAGCAGAAAATATGCAGCCTGCTGGCTCAGTGGATCGGTTGATCAACCGGTTTTGAATGAAAAGGAATGTAAGGACAAGAAGGATAAGGAACCTTTTGTCCCTGAAACACAAGGATGGGATGTGTTACATTCCCTTCCTCCACATTATGCTCCTCCTATGCCAGCTCCTATCTTTCCCCTTTCTCCTATGCTCTACCCTTCTTCACCTTCCCCTCCTCCCCCACAGCTAAAGAAAGGAGAAGAAAGTAGGGGTGGTATGATGACCCGTTCACAAAGTACTAGATTACCACCTCAATTGACAAGAGAGGGAGGAGACTTTGATTCAGAACAGCATGAGACCCTCCGGGAGAAAAGGGCAGAACCCTTTGATTCATTTCCCGGAGAGCAGGAACCTAGACATTATAAAGGAGAGGATAAGCCAGAAATTAACTGGATGAGACCTTTACGGGAAGTTCCCGTGGGAGGGGGTCGTAAATGTGCCCCTGACTAGTACGGAGGTGCGTAATTTTAAGAGAGAAATGACCTCCCTGATAGAGGATCCTCAGGGATGTGCCGAACAATTAGATCAATTTTTGGGACCAAATATATATACATGGGATGAGTTAACATTTATCTTTAGGGCTCTGTTCACTTTGGATGAACGTGGAATGATTCGCCAGGCAGGGATTAGAGTCTGGAATAGGGAACACCAAGGGGGACCAGAGGCGATACCTGGGGAACTTAAATTCCCCCTGGCAAAACCAAATTGGAATAAGAATACTAATGATGGTCGCACATTAATGGAGGAATATAGGGTTAATCTGATAAAAGGAATCAGGGAATCTGTTCCAAAGGGACAGAATTTTAAGAAAGCATTTGAGGTTCCCCAAGGTCCCGAGCAGACCCCCTCTGCATTTCTGAATAGATTGCGTACGGCCATATAGCAATATGGGGTTCTGGATATAGAATCCCCAGCGGGTGAACAATTGGTATTAACGGGCTTTGTTACAAACTCAGCCCCAGACATTAGAAGGAAATTGCAGAAGACTGAGAATTGGCATGAACAGGGAATAACACAGCTTTTACAGATCGCACAAAGGGCATACGTCCAGAGGTCTGAGGATAAACAGAAAGGAAAGGCTAAGATTTTGATGCAGGCAGTCAAGGAAGTTGTGGAGGAACAGCAAGGAAAGGGTAGGGGCTGTGTGCCAGCTCCTGGACATTGGGAGGAGTGTCGGGAATGGGAGAGTAGAGACCAGAGCAGGGGCAATGGTAGAGGGGAATTCCAGGGACGACGACTGTTCCCGGGACCTCGTGGTAATCCTGGTAGGAATTGGGAAACAGGAGCATTAGTTTGCTACCATTGTAAAAAGGAGGGACATTTTAAGAGAGAATGCCCAATGTGAGCCAGGGAGACGCGATCTTATACCCTGATGGAAGCAGATTATGAATAGGGGGGTCATGGTTCTCAGTCAATACACACCGTGGGGCTGCACGGAGAACCACTGGTAAATTTAAGCATAGGACCCCACGGTGACAAGATTACCTTTTTAGTAGATTCTGGGGCAGCCCGGTCTAGTATTTTACAACCACACGAGGGTGTTAAGATAGAGGGGACAGTGATGATTTCGGGAGTAGGAGGAAGAGATTTTATGGTCCCTGTATTAAGGGACAAATGGGAGAAAAGATAATAACAGAGGATATTTTACTAGTTCCCCAAGCTGGAGTTTGTTTGTTAGGAGGAGATTTACAGGACCAATTGGCTATCGACACCAGGCCACTGGAATCAGGTATCGGGGTTCAATTGTATGTATTAACCGAGGAGGATCAGGAACTAATAAATCCTGGAGTATGGGCAAAAAGAGGCAATAGAGGAGTGTTAGATATTCCTCCCCTGCAAGTTACTTTATAAGATCCCGAGCAAGTAATTAGACGAAAACAGTACCCAATTCCTATGGCTGGCCGAAAGGGGCTGCAGCCAGTAATTGACCAGTTGGTGAAAGATGGTATACTAGAACCTTGTATGTCACCTTTTAATACCCCAATTTTACCTGTCCAAAAACCAGATGGTACCTATCGACTTGTGCAGGACTTGAGGGAGCTGAACAAAATTATTCTCACCCGTCACCTAGTTGTACCTAATCCCTATACGATAATGGATAAAATCGATCCCCATAGTAAATGGTTTAGTGTGATTGACCTCAAAGATGCTTTTTGGACCTGTCCGTTAGCAACGGAGAGCAGAGACATGTTTGCCTTTGAATGGGAAAATCCTTTTACTGGACGTAAGAATCAATACCGGTGGACGGTCCTTCCCCAGGGCTTTACAGAATCATCAAATTTATTCGGCCAGGTCTTAGAACAAATACTAGACGAGGCCTCTCGGAGAGAGAATTGCCAGTTGATACAATATGTTGATGATTTGTTAATCACGGGAAAAATGTATGAATTAGTTAAACAGTATACTGTTGAACTTTTGAATTTTCTGGAGAATAAGGGTCTCAGGGTGAGCGAATCCACATTACAATTTGTTCAATCAGAAGTTAAATACTTAGGTCATCTGGTGAGTCAGGGGTCTAGGAAAATAAGTCCAGAGAGGATGCGTGGTATTCTACAGATCCCACCTCCCAAGAATGCCCAAGAACTTAGGAAATTCTTTGGTTTAGTGGGATACTGTAGAATCTGGATTGAAAATTATTCTAGCCTGGTCAGATTTCTCTATGATAAACTCATGATTCTAGGGGGCGAAGCTGTTGTCTGGACAGAGGAAGAGATTAAAGATTTTAACTTGGTGAAACAGCGCCTTATTAGTTCCCCAGTGTTGGCTTTACCCGACCTAAATAAGCCATTTGACCTATATACCAATGCGAAAGGAGGTGTGGCCACAGGAGTACTAACACAAGAGAGGGCAGGCTGTAGACAGCCAGTTGCTTTTCTGTCAAAAGTTTTAGACCCTGTTTGTCGTGGTTGGCCAGAATGTGTGCAAGCCATCGCAGCCACTGCTATTTTAGTTGTGGAAGGACGAAAGATTACGTTTGGTACCCCGATGATAGTTCACACCCCTCACACATTCCGCAATATTCTCTTACAATGTGCTGGAAGGTGGCTTACAGACTCTAGAATTTTAAAATATGAAGCGATCCTAATGGATAGGGATGATTTGACCCTGATTATGAATAAAGAACACAATCTAGCAGCTTTCTTGGTTTCTCCAAATTCTGACAATACCATAAATGATTTAGAGCATGTATGTTTAGAGGTAATAGATTTATAGACCAAAATTAGAGAGGATTTAAGCGATGAGCCTTTACAGGAGGGTGAAAGGTGGTTTATTGATGAATCTTCCCGTTGCATTGATGGCACTCGCTATAGTAGGTATAGTGTAGTGGATGGGAAGGAAGGAGTAGTGATTGAAGCCTGTCGTCTTCCCGGTCATTGGTCAGCACAATCTTGTGAATTGTATGCCCTCTGTAGAGCTCTCCAGGGTCTAGAGAACAAGGTGGGCACGATCTACACAGACTCAAAGTATGCTTTTGGTGTAGTGCACACCTTTGGGAAGATCTGGAAAGAGCGGGGAATGATAACTGGGAAAGGACAAAAGTTAATCCATGAAAAATTATTTGTCCAATCTCTAGATGCTCTTACATTACCTGAGGAAATAGCTGTAGTTCATGTACTACAAAGTGGTGACAGTCCTGAAGCACAGGAGAACAGACAGGCAGATGCAGCTGCCAAACAAGCTGTGCTCAAGGAGAAAATAGACATGTAGCTGTTACTGCCCACCCCATATGAGGTTCAAAAGACTCCCATCTTTTCACGGGAAGAGGAGGTTTACATGAAGGACCAGGGAATGCGTCAAACTGTTGATGGGTTGTGGTGGACGGCAGAAGGATGCCAAGTGCTGAACAAAGCCTTGGCTCGGCAAATTATTGATCAGCTCCACCAGCAGACACACTGGGGAACACAGGCACTTGTGGATACTTTTGTATGGTCTTTTCATTGCTCGGGAATATACACTATAGCCAAGCAGAGTACTCGGGGTTGTCCAATCCGTCAGAGAGTAAATAAGAAAGTTATGCACCAGGTAATGCCTGGCGGTCGCGATATAACTGTACGCCCGTTTCAATGGATACAAATTGATTTTACGGAATTACCTAAGATAGGGGTTTACAAATACCTCCTGGTGATGGTAGACCATTTCACATGATGGGTTGAGGCTTTCGTGACCCCTAATGATCGTGCCAGCACCGTTAACAGGATACTACTGGAGTCTGTGATTCCACGATATGGTATGATTCAAACCATTGACTCAGATCGAGGTACATTTTACCTCTCAGGTACTCCAGGGTGTGTGTAAAATACTGGGAATAGATTGGCAGCTACATACCCCATGGCACCCCAGAGCTCAGACCGTGTTGAACGAATGAATCAGACCTTGAAAAATCAGCTCATTCAACTTCATGAGGAAACTGGCCTCTCCTGGATTAAATGCTTACCCTTAGCTTTAATTAGGACTCGCACAGCTCCTCGTAAGGACCTTGCTGTCTCACCATGTGAAATGATGTTTGGTCTTCCTTACATGGGATTCCACACTGATACCCCTTATCCCTGAGGCTATTGACCAGTACATATCTAAATATTTACAGGGACTTTGTACTTCTCTGTATGACTTACGACAGAAGGGTTTATTAGCTCAAACCCCACCCCTGGAGTATCCTATTCATTCTATTAAACCTGGTGATTGGGTATACGTAAAAGCATGGGAAGATCACCATCTAAAACCTGTCTGGGATGGCCCCTATTGTGTACTTTTGATTACAGACACTGCCGTGCGAATGAAAGAAAAGGGATGGAGCCACATCCAACAAATTAAACGAGCTGCTGAACCACAGACTAATGACATTGATAATCTACCCTCCACCTGGCGTGCAGTCCTTCATCCTTCTGATCTAAAAGTTACACTACGCCAGGAAAAAGTGCTGTAATGCTGTTTTTACGATTTGTTGTTATATTCACTTGTTGGTTCCCAATTTTTGGGAAATCACCAAATTGCTCACGATGTATTAAGTCCTCCTGGAACAGGGGCAGCAGAGGTGACAATTATTTAACTTTAGAATGTAGACAGGGCGCAGGTATGGAGTATAGTCATAGTGGGGTATGGGTTAATATAGGATCCCAACATGGACCAGGGGAACAGAACGACCCTAGGGGAGTAGATTTGTTTTGTATTTCGGCCTCTACAGGTATTAAAAAGAGGAGTTTTAAAGAGATTGCACAAAGAAGATGGTGGGACAATGACAGACAGAATGTTAGTCAGAATTATACATGTGGCAGAGATAGAGTGAATACAGATGCTAATGTTCACAGACAGGCTGCAACTCACAGGTTCAGTGACAAGAAACACCCCTCCCCAACTTGGTCTCCTGTAAATCATCCTTTGGGTCACACAGACATTCGGAATGTTAAGCACCACCACTGTAAGGGGAGTTCCTGTTTTAAACGACGTAAGCTGCTCCAGAACACCACAGCTGCTTGGCATTTAAATCGTTTAATCAGACTCCAGGCAGCCTTGGAGATCATCACCGAACAGACAGCGATTGCACTGAATTTATGGGCTGAAGAAAGACGACAGATACGAGCCACAGTTCAACAAAACCGCCTGGCTCTCGATTACTCGTTGGCTGCTGAAGGCAGCGTTTGTGAAAGACTGATTAATGACAATGCTCACAACGGTCAGGCGGTTAAAGACACTTCTTCAGGAGTTCAAAAATCTTCCCATGCCCAGGTTCAGACTTGGCAACCTCGGTCCGGTGTGGGATGGACTAGACTTTTTATTGGTAACTGGCATCTGATACCCACAGCCCTTATAGCAGCTGGACTCGCTATTCTGGCCATTATGGTGCGCCCCTGCCTAAAGACTTGTGTGCAGTATTTAATTCATCGAACCCCTCGTCAGAACACTATAACCCAAAGGATGTATGTTTCCCTAATTCTGTCTAATGATGCTGAGACTGCAGTTTGTTTACTGACTCGCTGGGAAAAGGACCAAGTTTACAAGTAATACATTCCACTTGAGAATTCACGAAGCGTAGCTAAAAGAAAAGTGAGGATTGTGAGAGATGAATAAAACTGATATGAAAATATGAAAGATGAAGAAAACTAGTATGGATATATGTGTAATGAATAAAGCCAGTATGAATAGGATAATAGGTAATAGAATGTAGGAAGTAAGGTTCAGTAACACACTGTTCTAGAAAGCTATCATGTATGTAATCTATGAAGTCTTCCTCAAGGTTGCTTTGACCAATGTGATTCACCCAGTCAATGTGCATATTAAAGTCCCCACGAGAACTGTTGTCCCATACTTACATACTTCCGATATTTCTTAGTTTATTGCCTGTGCCACTGTAATGTTATTATTGGGTGACCTTTCAACAACTCCCATTAATGATTTTTCTTTCCCTTTACTATTCCTAATTTCCACTTAGATGGATTCAACATTTTGCTCCTCAGATCTATATCCTCTCTCGTTATTGCCCTGATCTCATCCTTAACTAAAAGCACTACCCACCTCCCTTACCTTCCTGCCAGTCCTTCTGATATCCTTGGATGTTTTATTCCCTGTAACCATGTTTCTGTAATGGCCACTAAACCATATCCCCTTGTATTGATTTGTGTTACAAGTTCACTGACCTGGTTTCAAATACTACGAGCATTCAGATAAAGTTCCCTTATATTCATTGTGTTTTTAAAATCTGGCAATCTTTGCCTCTTTTGCACTTCACTTTTATTCCCTCTACTTTTACTTTTGTCTTTTTTAACATTTGCTTTTACTTTATCCACACTCGTCTCTTTTATTTTATCCATCCCTCTCCAATCTGTTGAACCCACTCCACTACTATTTAAATTAAATCCCTGTCCATAGTCCTAGTTATGCGATTTCCCAGTTTCCAGGTGCCATCATGATTCAAATGGACTCCGTCCCCTTTGAACTGTTCCTTCCTTCCCCAGTACTGGAGCCAATTTCCCATGAATTTGCACCCACTTCTCCCACACCAATCCTTGAGTCACACATTTAACTCTCTAATCGTTTTGCCCTGGTGGGTTCACCTCATCATTTTTTGGAGGAGTCCCTGGGACCAACTGGTTGCACCTCCCATACCAGAGCCCCTGTTTGAACCAGGTCCCAGATGGACACTGTGTCATCCAATCCATTTGGGTACCTTACCAAGGCATATTGTGGGTTAGCATGCAGGAGGTGCACTTCCTTGACCAGTGGGTCCTAACATACTTATGGAGAAACACTGCCACTGGGGTCATCAGCCAGACCGCCAACGTGGTTCCCGATGCCTACCTCCTGGGGAAGGAGAACAATTTTTTTATGTGGGGTGGCATTAGTCACAGTGCAGAGTAGGGACCTGGTGGAGTGCAGCACTTCTGAAAGGACCTCTTGCCACTGGGAGACGGGCATCCCTTTCAACCTGAAGGCAAATAGGTTTGCTCTCCAGTTCATGCCATTCTCACTTTCCCATGGGGGTTGTAACTGGAGGTTCTATTCATGACTATGCCCTTGGAAAGGAAGTATTGCTGCAACTCCTCACTCATGATTGAGGACCCCCAATTACTGTGAATGTAACTGGGGTATCTGAACAGGGTGGATGTCGCAGAGGGTTTTAATGATCATCGTGTGGTCATGTCTGTGCGAATGGGAAATGTGTGTACTCGTCTATGATATTCAGAAAGTACATGTTCCAATTCGTGGACAGGAGGGACCCCTTGAAGTCCATACTGAGATGTTCAAAGGGGCAAGTGGCTTTGATGAGCTGGGCTCTCTCCGGTCTGCATTCTACACAGAGTGAGCAATTGCGAGTTAGCTCTTTGACCTGCTCTACTGAATAGGGGAGATTGCGGGCCCTCACAACATAGTAGAGCCTTGTAACCCCAGGTGGCAGAGCCTATCATGGAGGGCTTGGAGGCAATCTCCTTGCACCCTGAGACAGGTTTCCCTGGACAGGCCATCGGGTGGCTCATTGAGCTTGCCCGGCCGATACAAAATCTCATAATTCTAGGTGGACAGCTCAATTATTCACCTCATGATTTTTCCTCGCTGTTTATTATTAAACATAAAAGCGATGGCTCTCTGGTCCATCAGCAGGGTGAATGGTCTGCCAGCCAAATAGTGCCTCCAGTGACACATGGCCTCAACTTTAACCTGTGTCTGAGTTCGGGGCCCTGGAGGGTTTGGGAGAAAAATGCCACTGCCTGCTTGGTTCAGTATGGTAGCTGAAGTCAGAGTCATCGCTCTCCACCTAGAATGGGACAGATTAATCATTGGTGTGTATCGCCGACTTGGCAATTTCTCCCTTAATGCCCTTGAAAGCCTTACGGGCCTCCCCTATGGGGGAAAGGTGGTAGTTTTCACCAGAGGGTGGGCATATATAGGGATCCACTGGGCATAGTACGGAAGAACTCAAAGGTCCCTTTTAAAGTCTTGGGGTTCCGGGCAGTGGAAGTTCCAGAAGGAGGAGCATGAGTTCATGGTCAGGGGCAATGACACCATGCTCCACTACGTATCTCAGCATAGCCAGATGCGTGGTTACAGCCACAGATTGTGACATTATCTAAATATGGATAGGTAGCTTTTAATTCATTGCCATCCACCAAGCGGTCAATCTCCCTTTGGAACACTGACAACCCATTTGTGAGGCAAAACATGACCCACAGGAAGTGATAGAGACGGCCTTTTGCCTCAAATGCCATGTAATGCTGGTCTTCTGGGTGGATCGGGATCTGATGGTACACCAATTGAGGTCTACGGTGGAGATGACCCTGAACTGGGTGATCTCATTCACCATGTCAGCTATGTGGGGGAGATGGAAGGCATCTAATAATGTGAACCTGTTGATGGTCTGGCTATAATCGATGACCATCTGGTGCTTCTCCCCACTCTTCACCACCATCACTTGTGTCCTCCAAGGCCTATTGGTGGGTTCTATTATGCCATCCCCCAACAGTCGCCCCACATCAGTTTTTATGAATTCCCTGCCCCCAGGGCTGTATCACTTGCTTTTAGTGATAACTGGTTTGCAGTCCAGGGTGAGGTTCTGGAACAGTGGGGTGGGGGGGGGGGGGGGGGCGGGGGATTGCAGAGGAAACAGAGGATAACCAAACTGCAGGTTAAGTGCCCTGCATAGCGTTCAGGTGTGTAATTGGGTCTATTCGGGAGGATGGGTGGGCCCCCAGAAATTGTTTATTACTGACTGTGGGGGTTTCCATCAAACTGCATCAAAACACCCTTAAGCTCGCACTGGATGTGACGTCATCCCATATCACCATGCTCCTGTTACTGCTATTTTGTTCTCGGCTACCGGAAGTGATGCCGGAAATGGGTCAACCCAAGGTAGCAACATGGGTCGCGATCCGCATGCGACACTGCTAGAGTGGGGTTTAGATGGCATACCCTTGTGTACTGTACTTTTCTCTGGCAGTTTTGGCAGGCCATGCTATGGACTGGCAGCATTTCTGCGGGTGTTTGCCTTGGTCGCAGTAGTTGCACCTCATGCAGTGCGGCAGCAGCAGTCAGGGACCCTGAGTCCCAAGATGGCAGTGCCTGTTCTCTCCACGTGACAGCTGCATAACCTGCTGAGTAGGCCTCCATGCCCTTTTAGGCTTTCTCCGGCAATCGGGCCTTCTGCACAACTTACTGAAGGACCTGTTGCCCTTCTCCAGGAGTCACTCCTTTATGTGATTGAAGTGGAAGCCGACAACTAGCCCGTCGTGGATAAGTTCCTCCTGGTGGTCATTACAGTCCCATCCCGACACCACAGGCTCGCCCCAGCTCTTGCATGGCCCTTATGAAGTCATTGACAGACTCACCAGGGCCCAGATGTCGGGTGACTAGTTGGTAGTGTGAGCATACATGGCTCCATATTACTGCCGCAATAGGGCCATTGCCTCATCGTACTATGATTATCTTAGTACGCTCGGTGGCCCACTGCTGCAAAGTGAAGATTGTACCTATTGGCATCTAGTGTGATCTCGTGGTGTCTCATGTAGGCCTTCGAGTAGCCACATGTCGAACTTGATGGAGGCTTCTTGTTCCTTGGGATCATTTTCAAGCTTCTCCATTCAAATCATTTTGTCAATAGCAAATAAAGTTCTGGTTAATAAATTGTAGCATGATCAATGATCACCCGCAAACAAAAAGCAAGTAGTCAAAGGCTGTATTAACCAGAAAGCCTCGGCATGCCTCTACATGCTGCTGGCTCATGTCCAAGGCAGATATGGAGGGAGGAGACTAGGGCTCTCAGCCCTTGTTAGGGATCTTATGGGGAGGTGCTATAGGACAGAAGGAGGGCCAGTCTGCACAGTCCAGCGAGGTCATGCCATGTTCCACCACAAGAACCACCCCATTCCATCTGCCTACCTTCCTGGCCTTCCAATACACTGTGTATCCACGGATATTTACTGTCCAGCTATGGTCTTCTTTCAGCCACAACTCAGTGATGGCCACAATGTCATACCTGCCAACTTCCAACTGTGCTACAAGATCATCAACCTTATTTTTTTTATACTGCAAGCATTTAAATACAAGACCTTCTATGCTATATTCATCATACACTTCAATTTTGTTTACAAAGTACCCCAAATTAAATCCTTAATTTACCCTTTCAATTTTCCCCTATTCACTGACTTTCCTTCCTCACAGTCTTGCTACACAGTTTATCTACAGTATGTGTGCACATTCTGCCCTATTCACTTCCCTCACATTCTAGTACTCATCCCTCTGCTCTTGGTGACGTTGTATGCATATTAGTTTGATGCCTTTGCTTATTTCCTTCGTTATCCGAGGCTGGCAACCCATCTTTTATAATTGGAATATGATTTTGTTGAGCACCTGTCAAAATCTCTTTTGAAAGTCTTCCACTGTTCTCACCTGTCCCACCATGTAGCCTATATTCCCAGTTTACACGACTCAACTCCATCCTCATCTCATTGTCATCTCCCTTGTTTAGGCAATAATACTCCGGTTTTGAATTGAACTATTGCACGCCATTTGTGTGAGAAATTCAGTCACACAGTGATCACTCTTTCTGAGATGATCACTAACTACAAGATCATTAATTTTATCTGTCTCACTGTTGCCCATCTATTACCTTTTACCTGTTCACCTGTGGTCATCCATCTTCCCCTTCCTTTCCTCCCCTCCTTCCCCACCATTTAATTAAGGTTTTTTTTTCAGATTCCTGACAACAGGCCAAGCCCAAAACGATAGATGTCTTTTACTTTCTCTGGATGCTGCATTACCTGCGGAGTTCCTCCAGCATTCATATATTGAACTTAACCCCAGCACCTGCAGATTTTATTGTTTAACTGTAGTGGCAGACCAGATTATTCTGACTGTGACTTAAATCCAGAACCATATTTCTCAAAGGCAAGTGCAATAGCCATAGATGACACAATAGAATCAATGGATTTTTTTTTTCATTTTGCAGCAAATGAAAGATTATTCATGTGTGACTTTGAGCAGCTTTTACGACACAAAAAAAATGAACACAGCAATTTTACCAGAGGCATTAAATCTACTATTAAGAGTACCTTCCTCCATTTTTGCGATATCCCATACTTCTATCCTAATCTTGACCCACCTCCTACTGAAGGTCTCATCATTATCGTTTCCAGCTCCAAAGTTGCTTATGGCTGTAAGTCTAAGGTAATTTATATAATGCACCCATCTCCACTTCCCCTGCTGATCAACATTAGCTCTCTGATTCTAAAGGCTTCAATTTTACATTCCTGCATTCAGGTCCATTGTTTTCTGACATATTTTTGCTTGATGTATTTTGAATAACAGTTTTTTGAGTTATTACGTATTTCTCTGTGGGAGTTAAATGAACAGTTTGAGTATGAATAAACAAAGAACATAGAACAGTGCAGAAACAAACAGTCCCTTTGGCCCATGGTACCTCTGCTGACCATGATATTAAATTAAGCTGACCCCCATCTGTGTGCACACAATCCATATCCCTCCATTTCCTGTATGATGATGTACATCATTTACCCATTATGGAACTGCTGGAACTTCACTGCCATCAATTTCAGCTGAAGCAATAGCTGTGCAGTTTATATGATGGTTGGGTACACAAAGAATAAAGATAAGAAGTGTGCCCAGGGATATGTCAGGGTCAACTGAGAGGTTAATGGAATTGATTTTATGAAAGATCAAAATTCCAAAGTAAACTTTTTGGTGAAACGTAAAAATACAGAAATGCTGGAGGAACTCAGCAGACCTCGTAGTGTCCAAAGGAGGTAAAGCTATATAACTGATGTTCCAGGCTTGAACCCTTCAGGTAAATATATCTTTACCTCCTATGTGTGCTGCAAGATCTATCGAGTTCCTTCAGCACTTCTCAGTTTTTAACTACAATCATAGTGTTTGCAGATCTTTGTGCTTCTCTGCTTGGTGGAAATGTCTCTAACTCTTAAAATATTATGAATAAATGTAAGATTATGCTATAAATCCGATATTTAGTTTAAGGAAAGGATAGCATTCATGTAAGGGAAACATTAATGAACGATGGAGAGTAGAAAATCATGGGGGGTGAGAATGAAATTGAACACTAAAATCATTTTTTGCATGTGTGCTATTGGAGTTCATGTGCAGAAGTCTGATTTAATGTCAGCTCTGTAATACTGAAGCTCAATGCTCTCTGAGATCTATATGTCTCATTCTTAGTTGTTGGCTGATTTCTTCTTCCTCACACTAAAAGACTGGAAACTCAAACCAGCCAAAACAGACAAACTTGCTGGATTGACTTCCCCCCGTCCTGCTACAACCCCCCCACTCCCCACCCCCAATCTACTCCACCATATACTTTGGAGGTTTTCCCAAGTGGTTCAGCCTTTGGAAGGAAGTATTGTCTCAGCATCAGACATTCAACCACTCTGGTAATGGCACACAGTGCCTGCAATGTGTATTACAAAATGCACATCAGCTACTCACACAGGTTACTCTGATCTCCACCACCAGAAAGGCCAAGGACCATTGATGTATGGAAAGTACCCCTCCAAGTTGTACATCATCTACTCTTGGCAATATATCACAGGTCCTTCAACGTCGCTAATTGCTTGAACACCTTTCTCAAAGGCACTGAGAGAGCACTTTCACCAGATGACTATAGTAGTTTTGGAAACCAGCTTGACTCCCCTTGGTGAGTCCATTGACGATTTTGTAAGGGCCAAGCGGTAGCTGGGGCGAGCCTGTGGGTGCTGAGATGTGACTGCAGTGGCCTACAAGGAGGAGCTCATCTACGATGGGTAAGTAGCTGGCTTCCGTCCAACCACATCTGGGAGTGACTCCTGGAGAATGGCGACCAAAGTCACTGGCTCGATCACTGGAGACAGCCCAGAAGAATGCAGAGGCATACTCAGCAAGTTACGTGGCCGGCAGGTGGGGACAACGGGAACCTCCATCTTGGGACTCAGGCACGTGAGGTGCAACTATTGCTGCCAAGTCAGACACCCGCAGAAGTACTGCCTGGCCCATAGTGCAACCTGCTTGAACTGCCAGAGGTAGAGGCACTACGCAAAAGTATTCCACTCTAAACCCCCATCCAGCAGTGCTGTGTGAGGACTGCAATCTGCGTGGCCATCATCTCTTCCAGCATCTCTTCCAGTAGCCGAGAACCGAACAGCAGGAACAGAAGGACAATGACATAGGATGATGTCACATCCTGCTTCTCTTCCAGACTCAACCACAGGTGATCCATGGGGGCAGTCATCTTTGGGATCTCTGGGGCGTCCATCTTGGTGGCAGCCATCCCAACACTACAGTAGCAGTGACTCCAACAATGAATGAACTTTGGCCAGAGCAGAGCAGGCCACACCATCTACTGCGATTGATGGTGGACATTGAGGTAAATGGCCGTATCACAGGCTGCCTATTTGGAATGGGGAGCACTGAAAATTTTATGCACCTAGGCACAGTCCAACGTTATTCTCTTGAAGTTTTCCCTGCAAAGTGTAAGGTAGCTTTAGTGTCCAAATCTCAGTCCACGGAAATCTGCGGGTGCTGCACCATGACCCTAACCATGAGGGGCATGAAGTATAAAAACGTCAAGCTGCTCATGATGCCCCATCTCTGTGCACCAGTCATATTGGGGCTGAATTTCCAGTGCCAGCTTAAGAGTGTGCTGATGCAATTTGACGGGCCCCATCCTCCCCTCACGGTCAGAAATAACCAATTCCTGGTGGGCTCGCCCTTCCTTCTGAACGCAGCAAATCAGATGCAGGAATGCTGTTGAGGGCACCCCTCCTACGGTTTGGCCACCCTCCAGGTCCCTCTGCCCCCTGTTCCAGAACATTACCCCAGACTGCAAACCAGTCACCACTAAAAGTAAGTGATACAGTCCTAGGGTCAGGGAATTTATAAAAGTTGAAGTGGGGCGACTGCTGGCAGAGGGCATCATAGAACCCAGTAACAGCACCTGGAGGGCAGAAGTAGTGGTGGTTAAGAGTGGGAAGGAGCACAGGATGGTTATTGATTATAGCCAGACCATCAACAGATTCACCTTATTGGACACCTACCCACTTCCCTGCACAGCCGACATGGTGAATGAGATCATCCAATTCCAGATCTCCTCCACCATAGATCTCACGTCAGTGTATCACCAGATCCCAATCCACCCGGAGGACTATCCATACACAGCATTTGAAGCTAACGGCCACCTCTACCACTTCCTGTGGGCCCCATTCAGCCTCACAAATGGGCTGTCAGTGTTCCAAAGGGAAATGGACTGCACAGTGGTTGACAATGAATTAAAAGCTACCTATCCATATCTGGACAATGTCACCATCTGCGGCTGTAACCAGGAGGAACACGATGAGAACCTGCAAAAGTTCCTTGTCACCGCTAAAGCTCCCAATTTAACGTACAACCAGAAAAAGTGCATATTCAGCACCACGTGTCTGGCTATGTTGGAGTATGTAGTGGAGCATGGTGTCATTCCCCCTGACCATGAGCGCATCTACCCCCTTCTGGAACTTAAACTGCCCCAGAACCCCAACGCTATAAAAGGTGCCTGGGGTGCTTGTACTATGCCCAGTGGATCCCTAATTATGTGGAGAATGCCCACTCCTGATGAAAATCCATAATACTTTCAATGGCAGTAGAGCGCGTCGAAAGACCATAGTCATCAATATTAATAGTTGATGGCTATCCTTTATCACGGCAGGGTCGGAGAGCTGTAGGTGTGTTTCAAAGAATCTCACCTAGTGCTTAAGGTCATTTGAGGCTGTAGCTGACTGTGGGTCGATGTTGAGGTATTCCAGCCGTAGCATATGCTCCATCCCTTCAAATCTTTTTAGTTAATAAAATTGTAGAGCGCGTCGAAAGAACCAAAGGCTTGTTGATCCAAACCAAGGCTTTTATTAACTAAAAGACTGGAGCACATCTCAAGTAGGTCGACCAGTCCAGAATGACCTGGTCTGCCAAGGAGCAATCGTTTAAGACCTGCCAGTAGGTGTGGCTACGCTCTCAGCCAATCACAGTCATCCTATATTACAATCTGTACATATACACATTGGTGATTTAATCTGTACTATCACAATGGCACTAAAGATGAGATTGCCAAGGCAATCCAATTCATTTCAGGTGGAGAGCAAAGCCTCTGACTTCGACCTGGCCACCACGCTAAACCAAACAGCCTGTGCCATTCTTGTCCCAAACCCTCCAGGGCCCCGAACTTTGGCATTTTGCCATTGAGAAGGAGGTACAGGCTATAGTGGAGGCCATGCATCACTGGAGGCACTGTTTGGCCCACATACCATTCACCCTGCTGACAGACCAGAGAGCCATCGCTTTTATGTTTAACAATAAAAAGCGGGGGAAAATCTAAAATGATACGATCATTGAGCTATCCACCTGTAATTACGAGATCTTGTAACAGCCGGGGAAGCTCAATGTGGCACCTGACGCTCTGTCCCAGGGAACCTGCACCAGGGCACAGGAAGATTGCCTCCAAACCCTCCACGATAGCCACTGCCACCCTGGGGTCACCCAGCTCTACAACTTTGTGAGGGCCCACAACCTTCCCTATTCAGTAGAGGAGGTCAGGGAGTTGGTTCTTAACTGCTCTGTCTGTGTGGAATGTAAGCTGCACTTTTACCGGCCGGATAGAGCTTAGCTCATCAAGGCCACTTTCCCTTCTCTCCTCAAATCGCAATGTGTACTTCCTGAATATCATTGATGACTACTTATGCTTCTGTTATGGAGTCCAGAGGACCACAAAACCAGCAGCAATAGATATGCACCACAACACAGGGTACTTAAACAAAACTAGTTTTTAATTATAATGAACAAGAATACAGAATTAAACTTTAATTTATTACTTAACCTACTTACTTCTACCTAACCTACTCAATCCCCCTACTAATACTAAGTGCAGGTGTATGTAATGTATATTTAAGATTAGAAAAGTTCTTTGGATCACAGTCCAATCTTACTGGTTGCAGGCAATTCTTGTATTGTGCACAGAAGTTAGCATTAACAAAGTTCACCAGTCTTTGGTGCTTAACAGGCAAATGGTTACCACTCAGGAGGGTTCTTGCTGGTTTTCAGAGAGAGATTCCTTTTGTTCCAGGATATCCACACCTGATTCCTTTTCAATCAGACTTGCTGACAAAACTTGCCCCCTTCAGGGTTGTCCAGATGATCCTCTTTCTTCCAGGTCACCTTTCAGACCACCATTCTTCTCCTTTGATCAGATAGCCTTTCAAGCGTTTGTCAGCTTTGTCCTTCTGGAACTGATTTCTGTGTCTCTCCTCTCTGTTTCACTCCCTCCCTCTCTGAGAGCAAAACTGTTCTCCTTCTGCCTCAAAGATCACATGCTCTCCCAGGCCAGCTGTATTCTGCACCTTTGTTGCTCTTTCTGCAAAAAGCACCCTGCAAAAATTCTGTGTTCTGAAATGTGTGTGCAAGCTGCTCTAGCAATTCCTCCCAAGCCACTTCAAAATACTCTGTCACACTTCCCATTCGCCATCCCCTGCCCTGACATGACCATGCCCATGGTCATTAAAGCCCTCTGCAACCTCTTCACCCTGTTCGGATACTCCAGTTGCTCTTTCTGCAAAAAGCACCCTGCAAAAGTCCTGCAAAAATTCTGTGTTTTGAGATGTGAGCTCAGTGCTAGGACCACAGTTATTTACAATGTATATCAATAACTTAGATGAGGGAATAAAAAGCAGCATCTCCAATTTTGCAGATGACATGAAGCTGGGTGGCAGGGTTAGCTGTGTAAAAGATGCTAAGACAATGCATGGTGACTTGGACAAGTAAGCTGAGTGGGTCAATGCATGGCAGATGCAATATAATGTGGATATATGTGAGGTTATTTACTTTGGAGGCAAGGAAAGGAGAGAAGATTATTCCCTAAATGGTGTCCAGTTAGGAAAAGGAGAGATGCAATGAGATCTGAGTGTCACTTTGCACCAGTCATTGAAAGTGGGCGTGCAGGTTGTGGTGGCAAACCACTGGACTACTGCAAGGGGCAACCTCTGTACCTGTAGGAGTGTAAGGGGACAGGGCAACACCTGGCCGACTGCCAATCAGTTGGCCTGAATAGATCAGGCCCCACTTGGTCGGGTGTCAATCACCCTCCAAGATATAAGCCTGCACCGACCTCCCGAGGACTCACACTGAGTTGCTGCAGCCACAGCCAGCCTGGCTCTGTGGAGGTTTTTGTGGACTAAAGCTTGTTGTTCAGTCTTTACCTTGTGTGTGTCTGATTCTGTCCAACAGCGCACCACAATTTAATCCACAAAATTTGCCCACGGCAGCCATGGAAAAACTCCTGTGCGCAGGGAACCGGCTTCAACTACTTCCTGTGGCAAAGAATTCCACAGCTCCACCACTCTCTGAGAGAAAAGTATTCTTATCTCAGCCCTAAAAGACTTTACCCCTTATCTTTAAACTGTGACCCCTGGTTCTGGTCACTGCCTACTATTCTTTTTTTTTCACAACTTTATTTATTCATTCAACAAGGTTATTACATACAGTGGGAAAAAGATACATATTGAGAAAAATAAAAAAAATTAATATAAAAAGGAAAAAAAGAAAAGAAACCCCCCCCCTTCCCTCTCTCAGCCAAAAAGAAAAAAAAATAAAAGATATTCACTAAAATCTAATCAAAGTCAATTTAAATGTAAATATTCTGAATATAAAGACCACTTATTTAAAAAAAAGAATAATTATCATGTAAAACATACGTTTTTTTTCCATTACCAAACAAGTTTTCATCTCTTTATGCCATCTGTTAATATCAATCAAATTAGCATTTTTCCATGTACTTGCTATACATTTTTTGCTACAGATAAAGCTAAATATACAAAAGCAATCTAAAATTTATCTAGTCCCAAATCTTTCAAAGGTTTCAACTTACCCAACAAAAATATTGTCGGGTCTAAAAATATTTTAATCTTATACAAATGTTCCAAAAACAGTTCAATTGCTTTCCAAAAAGATTGTATATGTACATATAACCAAACAGCATGAAAAAAAAGTTCCAACCGAATTACCACATCTAAAGCAAGAGTCTGATTCACTAAAACCACATATTTTTAAAATATTTCAGGTGTTAAATACAATTGATGTAAAAATTTATAATTAACCATTGTATAATGAACATTTATCGATCTAGTAACACGATCATGACAAATATCTAACCAATCATCCTCAGAAAAAATAAAATTAATATGATTGTAATTCAAAAGGTAAATTTTTATGTATCAAAATTGCTACTCCCTTACCTTTAGAGTTAAATTTTAAAAAAACATGTCCAACCCAATCCCTCTTCAATTTCATACTTTCTTTTTCATTCAAATGTGTCTCCTGTAGAAAAGCAACATCAATTTTCATCTTTTTGATATATGCCAAAACCCTCTTACGCTTATTCGGGTTATTTAATCCCTGAACATTAAAAGTAGCAAATTTCAAATTTGAACTGCCTACTATTCTGAAAAGAACCATTTATTCCTACTCTTTGCTTCCTTTCTGGCAACCAATTCTCTATCCAATACTATACCGTGTGCTTTAAGTTTGTACAATAATCTCTTATCAAAAGCCTTCTGAAAGACCAGATATACCACATCCACTGGTTCTCGTTTATCCACTCTACTAGTTACATCCTCAAAAAATTCTATAAAATTCATCAGACATGATTTTCCCTTCATAAAACCATGCTGACTCTGTCCAATGATATCATCACATTCCAAATGTGCTGCAATCGCATCTTTAATAACTGACTCTAGCATTTTCCCCACTACCGATGTCAGGCTAACTGGTCTATAATTTCTCATTTTCTCTCTCCCTCCCTTCTTGAAAAATGGGGTTACATTTGCCGCCCTCCAATCCTTATGAACTAATCCAGAATCTAAAGAGCTTTGAAAAATTATCACTAATGCATCCATTATTTCTTGGGCCACTTCCTTAAGCACTCTGAGAAATAGACTATCCAGCCCTGGGTATTTGCACGACCTCTCGACTTACATTTATTTCCTTTGGTCCTTCCTTCACATTAGATCAGTGGTTCTCAACCTTTTTTCTTTCCACTCACTTATCACTCTAAGTAATCCCTATGCAATTGGTGCTCTGTGATTAGTAAGGAATTGCTTAAGGTGGTATGTGAGTGGGAAGGGAAGATGAGATTCACTGCTGTAGACCCAATTGTTACTGAAATATTTTGCTTGAGAAAAATTGTCATTGGCCCATTTCCTTTGGCGTTATGAAACTGTGCACACTATGAGTCAATTAGGTACGATTAAAACAGTGGTTTTCATTCTTTTTCTTTACACCCACATACCACCTTAAGAAATCCCTTACTAATCACAGAGCACCTAAGGTATTCTTTCTTTGGCTTGGCTTCGCGGACAAAGATTTATGGAGGGGTAATGTCCACGTCAGCTGCAGGCTCGTTTGTGGCTGACAAGTCCGATGCGGGACAGGCAGACACGGTTGCAGCAGTTGCAAGGGAAAATTGGTTGGTTGAGGTTGGGTGTTGGGTTTTTCCTCCTTTGTCTTTTGACAGTGAGGAGGGCTATGCGGTCTTCTTCAAAGGAGGTTGCTGCCCGTCGAACTGTGAGGCGCCAAGATGCACGGTTTGAGGCGATATCAGCCCACTGGCAGTGGTCAATGTGGCAGGCACCAAGAGCTTTCTTTAGGCTCCCTCAACAGCCCTTAAGGCTAGAGCTGGATGAGGTCCTCATCTGGGAAGAGACATATAAGGCAATTGAACAACTGAAAAGTGGCAAAGCAGCAGGTATGGATGGAATCCCCCCAGAGGTCTGGAAGGCTGGCGGCAAAACTCTGCAGGCCAAACTCCATGAGTTCTTCAAGCTCTGCTGGGACCAAGGAAAGCTGCCTCAGGACCTTCGTGATGCCATCATCATCACCCTGTACAAAAACAAAGGCGAGAAATCAGACTGCTCAAACTACAGGGCAATCACACTGCTCTCCATTGCAAGCAAAATCTTCGCTAGGATTCTCCTAAATAGAATAATACCTAGTGTCGCTGAAAATGTTCTCCCAGAATCACAGTGCGGCTTTCGTGTAAACAGAGGAACTACTGACATGGTCTTTGCCCTCAGACAGCTCCAAGAAAAGTGCAGAGAACAAAACAAAGGACTCTTCATCACCTTTGTTGACCTCACCAAAGCCTTCGACACCGTGAGTAGGAAAGGGCTTTGGCAAATACTAGAGCGCCTCGGATGCCCCCCAAAGTTCCTCAACATGGTTATCCAACTGCACGAAAACCAACAAGGTCGGGTCAGATACAGCAATGAGCTCTCTGAACCCTTCTCCATTAACAATGGCATGAAGCAAGGCTGTGTTCTCGCACCAACCCTCTTTTCAATCTTCTTCAGCATGATGCTGAACCAAGCCATGAAAGACCTCAACATTGAAGACGCTGTTTACATCCGGTACCGCATGGATGGCAGTCTCTTCAATTTGAGGCGCCTGCAAGCTCACACCAAGACACAAGAGCAACTTGTCCGAGAACTACTCTTTGCAGACGATGCCGCTTTAGTTGCCCATTCAGAGCCAGCTCTTCAGCGCTTGACGTCCTGTTTTGCAGAAACTGCTAAAATGTTTGGCCTGGAAGTCAGCCTGAAGAAAACTGAGGTCCTCCATCAGCCAGCTCCCCACCATGACCTAAGGTATAGGGAATGCTTAAAGTGGTATGTGAGTGGAAAGAAAAAGGTTGAGAACTATTGCATTAGATCCTCGGCCCCCTATTTCCTGAAGATTAGTTGTGTTTTCCTTCGTGAAGACAGAACTAAAGTAGTTATCCGATTGGTTTGCCATGTCCTTGTTCCCCATGATCAATTCACCTGTTTCTGACTGTAATGGACCCACATTTGTCTTAACTAATCTCTTTCTCCTGACACATCTATAAAAGCTTTTACAGTCATTTTTTATGTTCCCTACCAGCTTTCTCTCATAATCACTTTTACCTTTCCTAATTAATCCTTTTGATCTCTTCTGTTGAACTCTGAATTTCTCCCAGTCCTCACAAATACTTTTTTTTCTGGCTAGTTAATATGCTGCTTCTTTGGATTTGATACTCTCCCTGATTTCCCTTGTTAGCCATGGATTCATGACCTTCCTTGATTTATTCTTTTTCCAAACTGGGATGTACAATTGTTGTATTTCATCCAAGCTATCTTTAAGTGATTCCATTGCATTTCCACCATTAGTCCTTTCAGTATCATTTGCCAATGTATCTTAGCCAATTCACATCTCATATCATCAAAGCTACCCTTCTTTAAATTCAGAACCTTTGTGTGTAAAATGCGACTGCCCCATTTTTGATGGGAAAAAGGGGGAAAAATTTTACCACCTTGTATAATATGACCCCCCCCTTCGCCCGCCTGAATCGCACTGTCGTCTCTCTCCCCCCCTCTCCCACCCAAGTCGCGCTGCTGTCTCTCCCCCTCTCCTACCCGAGTCGCGCTGGCATCTCTCCCCCCTCTCCCACCCGAGTCGCACTGCCATCTCTCCCCCTTCCTCCCCCCAACCTAGTCGCGCTACTGTCTCTCCCCCCTCGCCCGCCCAAGTTGCGCTGACATCTCTCCTCCCTTCCCCCCCCTAACCTAGTCTCGCTGCCATCAGTGTAATCAGCTGCTGATAATGAGTGGTTCAAAATGAACCAGCAAACATCCTACTGCCCACAGATCTTTCAATGGTTCCATCTTCAAGTTGTATAGAATTTATCAGTAGCAGATTATATTGTTAACCCTGGCAGAATTTTTTTTTAAAATTTGACTCCCATGTATAATGCAACCCCCCCCCCCCCCCCTATTTTGAGCTTGAATTTCGGTACAAAATTATTTGCATTATACTCGAATATTTACGGTAACTCTGTCACTCTCCATCTTAAAGAAGAATTCCACCATATTGTGGTCACCCTTGTTCAAGGGGCTTCACACAATAAGATTGCTAATTAATCCTTCCTGATTACTCAACACACAGCCTAGAATGGCCTGTTCCCTTGTTGGTTCCTCGACATGCTCATTTATAAAACAATCCCACATACATTCTAAGAAATTCTCTTCCTCATTACCTTTAAAAATTTAGTTCACCCAATCCACATGTAGATTAAAGTCACCCATTATAACTGCTGTACCTATGTTGCACGTGTGACAGATTATGTTGTGTTTTATATTGTATATCGATATGATTTTGGGAGATAAAGTGTGGCAGTTTTTTTTTAGTGTAGGTCACATACAAACACTTCAAAACAGATCTCATTTAAAATACTGGGGCTCTGCTCAAGCTAGACAGGGTCACTTGAATACCTTTGCAAAAGCTTTAGGGAGTGCCCAAGGGACTTCACTAATGGATTGTTGTTTTGAAAAGCAATAGATGAAAGAGATTGGAGGATTAGTTCGGAGCCGCAGGGAGTCTGGAGTGCAGCTTGCTGTTCTAAGTGGGTCATGTGGTTTTGCAAGCAGAGAGAGTCAAACAGGCTTTTCTCTGAGTGAATGAGTGAGAGAGAGAGAGAGAGAGAGAGAGAGAGAGAGAGAGAGAGAGAGAGAGAGAGAATTCAGTTCAGCAGCAGCAGCTGTGACTGGAGCAAGACAAGCTGGCAAGCTTATGGGAAAACCCCATTTGGAAGACAAGTTATGAGTGCTTAATTCAGCCTGGTCAAAGTCCCTGTGGTCCATACAAGACTGCCTAATATTTCACTTGAAATAAGAGAAACAAAAAGGAACTCTGTGGTGACCTGAAAGAAAGAGGTTATCATCTGGAAAACCCTGATGAGGCAAGTTTCTTTGGCAAAATACTGACGTGGCAGATTAAAAGGGATCAGTTTGTGTCCAGAAGCAACAAATCTCTCTCTGAAAACCAAGAAGAACCTTCCTGAGTGGTAACCATTTACTTTTCAAACACCAAAGCCTAGTGAAATTCATATTTGTTAAATTCTGTGCACAGTATAAGAATTGCCTGATACCAGTGAACTTAGAGGAGTGAGAAGTGAGATGGGACTGTGAATCAAAGAACTTTTCTGAACTTACACACACATTACATACACATGCACTTAGAATTAGTGGGAGTTAAGTTAGATTAAGTAAATTAATAGTGATAAGTTAAAGTTTGATCCTTTTTTCATGTTTAAAAATAATCAAAAGCAACTTTTGTTTAAGTAACCATTTGTCTTGGTGAATATCTATTGCTGCTGGGTTTTGGTGTCTTCTCGGCTCATAAAACACGCATTTCCAATTTCCTGTTTAATACCATTCTTAACCTTACTGCTACTGTTAGGTGGCCTATACACAACTCTCACAAGCATCTTCTGCCCCTTTTGCAGCTCTACCCATATCGATTCCACATCCTCCAAGCTAGTGTCCTTCCTTTCTATTGCGTTTACCTCTTCTCTAACCAACAATGGTACCCCAACTCCTTTTCCTTTCTCTCTTTCCCTCCTGAATATCAAATATCCCTGGATGTTGCACTCCCAGCCTCAGTCCCCCTGAAGCCATGTCTCTGTGATCCCAACTATATCATATTCATTAATAGCTATCTGCACATTCAATTCATCCACCTTATTATGAATACTTTGTGCAGTGAGACAGAAAGCCTTCAGGCTTGCTTTTGCCACATTCTTATCCCTTTTACTATCACATTGAAAACTGGCCCTTTTTGATTTTTGCCCTGGGTTTACCTGTCTGCCATCTTTGCTTTTCACCTTGCTACCTTCCTAGATGGTTTTCTAGGAATGCGAACTCTCTGTAAATCAGGGTCAAGTGTATTCAAAATGGAAATTCCACCAATCAATTTGAAACATGTTGAGTTATACCATCAATTAATGCTTCATCTTGGCCCAACCACATCAATGCAATAGTCAAGAAAATACATCAGTGCCTCGACTTCTACAGAAGCCTGAAGAAATTTGTCATATCACCTGCATCTCTCAATAACTTCAGATGAGCCATTGAAAGTATCTTGTAGGGATGCATCACTGAGTCGTACAAGTGGTATGGAAATTGTTCTGCCAAAATTGCAAGAAATCGCAAAGAATTGTGAACATAGCTCAGGCCATCACACATAATCCCCTCCCATCCATTAACTTGTGATAGTACAGATTCTATCACTGATGTGTATATGTACAGATTGTAGTGTAGGATGACTGTGATTGGCTGAGAGTGAAGCCACACCTACTGGCAGGTCTTAAAGGGTTGCTTCGAGCCAGACCAGGTCATTCTGGACTGGTCGACCTACATGTGATATGCTCCAGTCTTTTAGTTAATAAAAGCCTTGGTTTGGATCAA
The DNA here is from genome assembly GCF_036971445.1 of Narcine bancroftii. Lineage (NCBI taxonomy): Eukaryota > Metazoa > Chordata > Chondrichthyes > Torpediniformes > Narcinidae > Narcine > Narcine bancroftii. The sequence goes on along the minus strand of NC_091471.1, from coordinate 87,870,508 downwards.
CAAATCTTTGGTTCTTGCGACATGCTCAACAACACTTATTACTGAATCAGAAAAGCATTTTAAATCATTAATTCCACCCTGGAAGAACAGTTTCTTTCCTGCCAACATCAGACTCCTGAACAAATTTCACACATAAAACAGTGTTGCTTTTGCTCAGTTCTAACTTTCTCTCCCTTTTACTTTACATCTACATTGTGTTTTTAACAGCTGTACTATGTATGCATTGATTTGCTCTAATGCTTGCAAAATGAATATTCTCATTGTACTTCGGTGCATGAGATAATAAACTTGAAAATGAACTTGAGCTTTGGGTTCCTCTCCAACTGTGGCAATGCTCAGTGGACAAAAATTCCAGACAAACTATTTGTTTCCTGGAGACCATGGAACAGCAAAATAGTGTAGCTGTTTGCAATGCATTAATAAAATTGGCTGCTGATAGGAAGTTTCTTTTAAGGCTTCAGCAGACAGAGAATCAAAATAAATAAATACATTGAAACAACATTCACTTCTAATCTCATAATTTCTGCTATATCCATTATCTTAAGCCCAGAAAAGAAAATAATGAGTGTAGAATAATGAAGCAATTTCTGCCCAGGTATATCAGAATCACCAATTACAAACAATGTAAAAACAAGTATACATTAACAAATACAGACAGAATTTTTGAGTTACAAAGAACAGAAACAGAACCCTTGACCCATGCTGACCCCTTTCTACATTGGCCATGGAGCACCAATAATGCAAATTCAATTTACCAGCATGTTTTGTCGTTTTTTTATGTCTTGGTGATTCAAGTGCTGATTTAGAAACTTATATGTTCTGAGAATGCCTGCCTATGGGACTTGGGCAACAAACTCTTTTTTTTATATTTGACTTAATTTAAAAAAAAAATTAAACATACAGCATGATAACAGACTCTTTTGGCACATGAATGAGCCCATACCACCCAATTACACCCAACTGACCTACAACCCCAGTACATTTTGAAGGGTGGGAGGAAACCAGAGCACCTGTAGGAAACCCACGCAGGCAAGGGGAGAACATACAAACTCCTTACAGACAGCGCTGGATTCAAACCCCAGTCTCTGCTAACTGCTATGTGCTAACCATGCCACCCTGTGGCTGCAGTTACTAAGTTAAATTTATTGCTTCCCCTTGGGTAGTGTAAGTCTTCTACATTGAAATACTGCATGTTGTTGGGAATCCTACAATTTTGATGGCAATCGTTAGAGAGTCAAAATGGAATGGAATTTGGAGGAAATATAGTTAATATCTGATAATGTTAGGTTGGTAAGTTACTGCACTGTATCTTATAGATAGTACCTAGAATGATCAAAGTGCATTGTGGTGGAGGAAAATACAATTAGATATGTATGTGGATAGGGTCGTTTAGAAGGATATGGACTTAATTCAGGCAAATAGGACAACCCCTGAAGCCCTTGGTTGGTGGGGATAAATTAGGGTGATGGGCCTTTTCCATGTTGTATGACTATGACTCTATAGGATGGATATGAAGTTTACAGGGAAGTTGCTGATCAAGTAGGCTGTTTTCACCTGGATGGTGTTCAGTTTCTCGAAGATCATTGCAACTACACCCATCAGGCAAATGAATGATATTTTGTTATATTCCAAATGTGGGGCTGTGAAAAGCTATTGAAGGGTTTTAAGGTGAGCCCTTCATCACAGTGCATCCAACCTCAATCTGCTTCTAGTTAACTATGGTGTTGGTAATAACCATATAACAATTACAGTACAGAAACAGGCCATATCGGCCCTTCTAGTCCGCATCGATTTACTCCAACTAGTTCCACCTAACTACTCTCTACCCATAACCCTCCAACCCTCTCTAACCTCTTCTTAAATGACAGAATTGACCCTGCTGTAACTACCTCTTCTGGGTCATTCCACTCAGCCACCACTCTCTGAGTGAAGAAGCATCCTCTTATATTACTTCTAATGTTTTGCCTCCTAACACTATGACCCCTTGGATCAATCTCCCCTACCCTCAGGGGAAAGAGCCTATTCACATCTACTCTATCTATTTCCTTCATAATTTTAAATACCTCTATCAAATCCCCTCTCAACCTTCTACATTCCTCCACCACAATGCACTTTGACCATTCTAGGTACTATCTATAAGATACAGTGCAATAACTTACCAACCTAACTTTGACATTATCAGATATTAACTATATTTCCTCCAAATTCCATTCCATTTTGACTCTCTAATGATTGCCATCAAAATTGTAGGATTCCCAACAACATGCAGTATTTCAATGTAGAAGACTTACACTACCCAAGGGGAAGCAATAAATTTAACTTAGTAACTGCAGCCACAGGGTGGCATGGTTAGCACATAGCAGTTAGCAGAGACTGGGGTTTGAATCCAGCGCTGTCTATAAGGAGTTTGTATGTTCTTCCCGTGCCTGCGTGGGTTTCCTACAGGTGCTCTAGTTTCCTCCCACCCTTCAAAATGTACTGGGGTTGTAGGTCAGTTGGGTGTAATTGGGTGGCATGGGCTCATTCATGTGCCGAAAGTCCCAGTCTACTCAATCTTTCTCCGTATTCTAGATATTGCAATCCAGGCAGCATTTTAGTAAGCCTTCTTTTGCACCCTCTCTACCTTATTTATATAATTTGGAGACCAGAACTGCACACAATATTCCAAACTTGGCCTCACCAATGCTTTAAACAGTCTCAACATCACCTCCCAGCTCCTATATTCTATGCTATGATTTATAAAGGCCAGCATACCAAAAGCCTTCTTCACCACCCTATCTACATGGAAATCCACCTTGGAATGATTAACCATTATTCCAAGATCCCACTCTTCCTCTGCATTCCTCAATGCCCTCTCCTTCACTGCATATGTCCTATTTTGGTTATTCTTCCCAAAATGAAGCACCTCACACTTATCTACATTAAACTCCATCTGCCTCCTTTCTGCCCACTCTTCCAAGCAGTCCAAATCTTTCTGCAGTCCATGAAAACCCTCCTCACTATCCCCCTATTTTTTGTATCGTCTGCATATTTACTCACCCAATTTACCACCCCGTCATCCAAATTATTAATGTAAATGATGAACAACAAAGGACCAACACCGATCCATGAGGCACACCGCTCATCACTGGCCTCCATCCTAAAAGACAGTTGTCCACCATGACTCTCTGGTGCCTATCTTCTAGCCACCATTGAACCTATCTGACTATCTCTATATTAATCACTAGTGACTGAACCTTCCTCAGTAACCTTTCATGCGGAACCTTATCGAAAGCCTTACTTGATGGATTAAGAGCTGCAACACAAATCTTAAATTATGAGTTCAGGCATTTAGAGTTAGTTTTATTTAATCTTCATTGAACACAGTATTTAAAAGCATTATTAGTCCCATACCTAGACAAATGTCAAAAGATGTTAATCTCACATATCCCCTAGCAATCAGATCTTGTATCTGTGCTGTGATCAAGGAGTTTAGAAGGTCAGGAGATGAGTAGCTCTGATCGAACATGAACTGTGAATTATTGAGCAGATAATTAGTGACTAAGTGTTACTTGGTGGCACTATTGATGATTCCTTGCAACACTTCATTGTCGATTAATGAAGCAGAAATAAATGGATAGATGATTATCACATTTTGTCGATAGTCCATTTTTCAAATTATTGTTTAGCTGCTGTGACTGCTAGGTAGCTCTACTAGTGCATTTAGTGGGTTTGAGGTAGCAATGTAGTTCATTTTCATGTGCAGGTATTCAGCCTGCACCTTTTTTGCTGTGCCCAGTAAACTGATTATTAGAACAAATATAAGAACATTAAAAATGGAAGCAGCAACAAATATGATGACATTCTACATCATTCAATATTACTGCTGGTCTTGATCCTCAAAAATCTACCAATTTCAGCCTTGACTAAATATTCAATAATCACAGGATACTGGAGTACAGAACTCCAGGAATGGAAAGACCTCTGAGTAAAGACATTACTTTGAAATGCCCAATCTCTTATTCTGAGTCTATGACAGATAAGACCATAAGATGCAGAAGTAGAATTAGACCATTTGGCCCATTGAGCCTGCTCCACCATTCAAATCATAGCTGATATAATTTTCCTGTCAACCCCCTTATAAACTCTTCAGCTGCTCAGTATTCACCTTATCAAGTAATACCTTGTGACTGGAGGATTGGAGGGACCTCAGGAGGAAGCTGGAATATTGTGTATCTGGGCTCTTTAACTGGTGTCCTTAAATGCTTGGAATCGCTTCTGTGCCCTTCCTGTCAATAATTTGACTTCCCTCTCTCATTCACACCTGGATGTAGTAGGTTGAGAAATTATTTTGAAAATGTTTAGCTACCTTAATTACCAATTGTTTTTGCAGTTATCCCATGTGAAAATCTACAAAGTAAAACATGAAGCAAGTAAGAAAATGAATGGAGTTCAGAAACTGATAAATAGAATGGGGCAGCTGGCTCACATAGTGTTGGCTCAGTTTAACATTTCATCCTAAAGATGGCATCTCTGGCAATGAACCGCTCTTTCAGGAGTGCATTATAATGTGTCACCCCGGATTTTGTTGGTAAACATTGCCGATTCTGAATGGAGCCTGCTGCTGCTTAGTACTTAAGTGCCTGAGACACCTCAAGCCTGCAATGCAGGCACTCCGCAGCCAGATTAGATAAATTTGGAAGAGCAGCAGCTTCAAGCAACTCTTGCATGCCACAGCTCTGTACCAGGAAAATCCGAGGCTCCATACTAACATGACTCAAATATCCATTATGCTTTGGAAGGACAAAAATCTTACAAAAAACCCTTCTCAAAATTGAAATAAATTACACAAGTTTCTTAACCAAGAATTTCTCAGAGACAAACTCCTGGCATAAAAAATGTTGGAGGACCCAAATGACGATGCAAAAATCCCTGAGGATAAGTAACTTGCATAATTAATGACAATCATTTTTGATTTCCTGTACCATTTCCTTTGACAAAAGAGTTCAATCATTGATTCATTTTTTAGGTAATGTTGGGGTGGAGAGAATCACAGTCACTTTCTTCTTTTAATAATGGAGTGCATTAGTTGGTGACTCTGCTTTAGCAGAGGAAACAAAGGAAAGAAATTGAATCTTGACGATTTATTAAAAAAAAATTTAGGTTTTTTGTTCCAAGGTCATTATCTTGATTGTATTTTATACTAATTACTTTTTACTGATACTATTATCATTGCTTTTAATTACATTGTTTATTGTTCTTTGCAGTCATGTACGTTCAGAGTCAAGAAGAGTTTTGTTTTTTTAACCTGTCTGGGTCAAAAAGATGCAGCACAGAAACTGTCCATCAGCCTCCAGTGTCCATGTCTACCAACAACCTATACCTATCCCACATTATTCCCTCCACCTTCCATTCAATTCCCTATAGATTCCCATCAATTTACCAGTTTAGGGGCATTCACCATTCTGCAGTGCTCATTCCACCTCCATCTCTGATTCAGACTATATTGTAGCTATTCTCATCGGGGGCCCAATCCTGCCCCCAATACTCAGGTCACTCCACATTTAAGTAAAAGCCTTGATTTCTTTTTATCTCATGTAACACAAATATTTTTATGTAGTTGGTAGGAGAGGAGTTCAGAAGAAGCCAAATCCTGGCTGCTTCATAGGGAAGGGGGCCCATAAACTTTGAGCAGAGTCCGGGGGTGGGGGCAGAGGGCATTGCCAAAAAAGATTGAGGATGCCTACTATAGACCACAATTAGGTCAGCAGCAATTAACCAATGAACCAACTTTAACAACTTGCAGAAATGCTGGGGGAGCTCAGGAAGTCAATATTGATGCCATCCAGTTGGAGGGTGCCCAAATAGAATATGAGGTGTTGTACCTCCAACGTACAGGTAGTCTCGGTCTGGCATGAGACCATAACAGACATGTTGGCAAGGGAATGGGACAGGGAATTGAAATGGGTGGCCACTGGGAGATCCCTGTTATTGCAGTGGACAGTGCCAAGGTGTTCAATTAAGTGATCTCCCAGTCTGTGTCCGTCTCTCTGATGTAGAGGAGACCTCAATGGGAGCACCAGATGCAGTATATGGTGCCTGCAAATATTCTCTTTTTTTTCCCTCTCTCTCTCTCTCTCTCTCTCTCTCTCTCTCTCTCTCTCTCTCTTATTTTGTGTTTTTATTCCAATTCCAGCATCTGTAGACTTTCATGTTTCAATTTGATCAATTATGGGATGGCAGAGTTAGTAAAGCCATCGCCTCACAATGCCAGAGACCCAAGATAATTCCTGGCCTCCAGTGCTATCTGTGTGGAATCCAAATATTCTTCCTCTGACAGTATGAGGTTCTCTGCTTTCCCTCCACATCCCAAGCACATACTGGTTGAAGCTTAGAAGTAAAACACAAAAGTCTGTAGACACCATGGTTGGAGTAAAAACACTATACTGGAGAAACTCAGCAGGTCAAACAGTGTACTTTATGTAGGTCAAGGCTTACCTTGATGAAGGGCTCAAGCCTGAAACGTTAATTATGTATCTTTTTTTGTGCTATATAAAGTACACTGTTTGTCCTTCTGAGTTTCTCCAGCTTTGTGTTTTTACTGGTTGGAGGTTAGATGGTCACTATCAATTGTCCCTGGTGTGTAAACAAGTGGGATATTTTGGCAAGAGTCAATAATAAGAATGCACAGGAAATAGAAAACTGATATTAACATGGGATTAAAGGTCTGTTTGTGTACTGTATAATTTCCATGACTTTGAGGTGCTGATTTTATATCAGGAGACTACAAAACCAGATGAGTTAGAACTAAGGTTTACCAGAATGTTGCCTGGGTTTAAGCATCTGGAGTATGGGGAGAGATTGGACAGATTGGGTCTTTATTCTTTGGAGCGTAGAAGGTTGAGAGGGGATTTGATAGAAGTATTTAAGATTATGAAAGGGATAGACAGAATGGATGTGGATAGACTATTTCCGTTAAGAGGAGGAAAGTTTAAAACAAGAGGACATGAGTTAAGAATTAAGGGGCAGAGGTTTAGAGGTAACATGAGGGGGAACTTCTTTACTCAGAGAGTGGTAGCTGTGTGGAATGATCTTCCGGGAGAAATAGTGGCGGCGGAGTCAATTGTATTATTTAAGAAAAGGTTGGACAGGTATATGGATGAGAAGAAGATGGAGGGTTATGGGCATTGTGCAGGGAGGTGGGATTAGAAAGGGGTGTTTGGTTCGGTGCGGACTAGAAGGGCCTAATGGCCTGTTTCCGTGCTGTAATTGTTATGTTATTGTTATATGTTATTGTTATTATAGTTAGATCGCACCTGGAAAGATGAAAAGATATTTTTACCTTTGAAACCATGCTAAATTTAACTTTTAACGTTTTTAATTAAAAAAAAGGCATACCTTTCTCAACAGGTCCTTTCAGCCCACTTGCCCATGTCACCAAAATACCCCGATTAACCTACAATCCCTGTATATTTTGAATGACAGGAGGAAACCAGAACACCTGGTGGAAACCCATGCAGACACAGGAGAATGTACAAAATCCTTACAGGCAGCACAGAAGATCTAATGGTTTCAGAGGTTAAAAAAAGATTGGTAACATTAAAAAAAAAGCTTCTTTGACGGCTAATTGTTAAATTACAGTTGAAATCAGGCCTGAAATTTAAAAGGTCATTTAATTATTTATCATAACGGAAATAATGGACTAAATTGAAACTACAACTATGATTAAGAGGCCAATTTTTAAAAAAAAGCCTGGTCTTTTGGGGGGAGGATTGAAAATACTCTAGCAGACAAAAGGTTATAGAAATGGGGATTCTTCTGAAATGTAAGCTGCTTTATTTCTCTCCTTAAGAAAGTTCAGAATCAGAATTTATTGTTATGAACAAGTCATGAAATTCAGTGTCTTGCGGCAGCATCACAGTGTAAACATTCATATTATAAGTAATCTTACAACAATAATATAAAAAAATAAAAATAATGTAGGTTGGTAGGAAAGGCAAGTTATTTAAGAACTTTGGTTATTTAAGAACCTAATAACAGCAGGGAAGAAGCTGTCCTTGTGCAGTTGATTTTTCATCTTTAGGCTCCTGTACTTTTTTCCCAATGGTAGCAGAGTGAAGAGGCCATGGCCTGGGTGGTGGGGGCCTTTGAAGATAGAGGCTGCTTTTTTAAGACATTGTCTCAAATGGAGTGGAGTCTGGTGCCTGTGATGTTGTAGGCCGAGTTAACAACCCTCTGGAGTTTATTCTTGTCCTGACATTTAGTGCCTCCATACCAGACAGTGATGCAACCAGCCAGAATGCTCTCCGCGGTACGCCTGTAGAAGTTTTCGAGAGTGTTCCGTGATGTACTGAATCTCCTCAAACACCTCACAAAGTATAACCATTGGCGAGACTTCTTTGTGATTGCATCAACTTGGAGGCTCCAGGACAGATCCTGGGAGATGTTGATTCCCAGGAATTTGAAGTTCTTGATCCTCTCCACTACTGAGTCCTTCATAAGGACAGGATCATGTTCCCTTGACTTCCTCCTGAAGTCCACAATCATCTCCTTGGTTTTGTAACATTGAGCGGAAGGTTGTTGGCTTATCTTAAATCGACTCCTCTTAGATTTTTGCATGTCAATTACAAAGGCAACTGGGGGAAAGGCTCATCTATTAAGTTAATTACTAATCAACTACAATTTAATTGAATGACATCAATAGTCTCAAGAGGCAAAATAACCTTCTATTGGACCCATGTTCTTATCTATGCACACATATAAATGCTAAATGGTTTTGTCCTCTTGATCAATTTGCAAGCCTTACCATATATAATGGTTTAATTATATAACTTTTTAAGAGGCTTTTCAGTAATTTATAGAATTTTGTAGCATCTTACCATTCTAATTCAAGATCATAAACTTTGAAACTTTAACTATGCTTCTCTCTTTCCCTGGGTATAATCTACTTATTAAGCATTCTGAGCATTTTATGATCTTGCTTCATATTTCCAATACATTCAGTAGTTTTCTTTTTTGTTTATGATTATGACTAGGTCTTTTTTTGAAAAGGATAATTTAGCATTGTAGCAACTGTGTCACAGTGCGAAATGAAGAACAAGAAAACAATCAGTCATAGTTGAGTCGAAGTTCAGTAAAAGTCGTTTATTCAAACAGACATACACAGCTTTTGAAACCCCCGCATGTTCCAAATGACGTCATCGCATTATGATGTTATGACGTCACTTGGAACCCCTCCCCCTCCCGAGCAGGTTCAGTTAAGCCTCCGGTGACCCACTACATTGCTCCCCCCCCCTCCCCTTCCACTGTCGCAACTGGCAATAGGAGGCTAAATCTCTGGTGCCATTAATGTCCACTGCTCTTGGGCGAACATCTGTGCCTGTGCATTGGGGGTCGTGAGAGGGGCCGATCAAGGTTGAGATGAGTGAGCTTTAGTTGGTTAATTGTAAATGTCTCTGGATGCCCCCCAATGTCCAATACACAGTTGTACAATTGTTTCGTAGTACTCTGAAGGGGTCCTCATATGGCCTCTGTGTGGGTGCCCCTTGTGCACCTCTATGCACAAACACAAACTCATAATCCCGGAGTTCCTTTGAGTTGAAGGATGTCATTGTTCCATGCCTTGATGTGAGAAATGGAGTCAATTTTCCAAGCCGCTCCTGCAGTCTGCCTAAAACTTCAATCTGTGGCACCTCCTGTCTACGTGTCGCGGGCACAAACTCCCCAGGTACAACGAGCAGAGCTCCATTAACCAACTCAGCCAATGAGGTGTTGAGATCCTCCTTGGATCCTGTTCTTATTCCCAGGAGGATCTGGAGCAGCTTGACTGCCCAATCAGGTCCCTGGAGGTGGGCTATCAGTGCAGACTTTATGTGCCTATGGAACCACTGCACCAGGCCATTTGACTGCAGGTGGTAAGCTGTCGTGTGGTGGAGCTGCACTTGGCAATTAGCCTACAGTCTGATCTGTAGGTGGCGGCAGAGTAAAGACAGATGCTACAGGTGCTCTTTATGGGAGTGGCTGGTGACGAGTATGTCATCCAAGTATACGAACAGAAAGTCCATGCTACGCCCCACTGTGTGCATCCTTCGCTGGAATGTTTGTGCAGCATTTTTAAGCCCAAAAAGCATTCTCAAAAATTCAGAGGTCGAATGGTGTATGATGGAGGTCTTGGGCATATCCTCTGGTTTTACAGGTAATCATGCACCGTCAATTTTAGAAAATATCCTGGCCCCATGAAAATTAGCTATAAATTCCTGTATATGGGGCACAGTCTGCAATGGTAGCATTTTTGAAATGCCTGTAATTCCTGCAAGGTCTCAAGCCTCCCATGGCTTTGGCACCATATGTAGCAGGGAAGTCCATGGGCTATCAGATCTGCGTATGATTCCAAGTTTCTCAATTTTGTGGAACTCTTGTTTAGCAAGCTGCAATTTGTCGGGCTCGAGCTTGTAGTGGAGGTCTTTGGGTGAGGATGTGGTGTGTGATCCCATGTTTGGGTGTGGCAGTGGAGAACTGGGAAGAGACAATGTCTGGAAACTCTGCAAGAATTTGACGAATTTGTTGTTCAAATATTCCACAGCGTCTAGGTGCAGGGCAGGTAGTTTACAGGGTGGAAAGTCTGGAACAATGTGGTGTTCACCAACCACCCCACCCCCTCCCCACTTTAAGTCCACCATCAGCAACGGTCAGGACATAGCAGCAAGAATGAACTTCCATGTGAACTTATTTTCACCAAATTTCAGGGGTATAGTCTATGTGTCGTTCATATGAATTAAACCATTACTCACTGCAGAGAATGCCGGATCTATGCTCCTGATACGGGTATCAAAGCCCAAAAGAGGAAAGGTACTAACCTCGGAACCCATGTCGACTAGAAATTTGCGCTGGAAGAGTTCATCCCAGATTTAAAGTAGACTGTTATGGTGGCCAGCCTTCCATAGCCATTAGTGATGACTGGCCATGGCATTTCCCTGGAAAAGAGCAAGGGAGTCAACAGTGGCGAGCTCCAGAACCCCAGCGTTGATGGTAAAAACTCCAGGTGGTGTCACAGAGTCATGCTTGTCCAAGGGAACGTGTACCCTCATCGCCGACACTTGTAGAACCTGGGCCTTTGGGTGTGACACAGCACTAATTTCTGTGGGCCTTGCACCTTGCTGTTTCACATGCCAGAGAATGTCTGCATGGGCAGCCACTGTTTGAGGGTTGTCAAAGTCCTCATCAGCCAACATGAGGCAGATGTCTTCTGCATATGCTCTAAAAACAACTGCTTGAAGAGCAAGCAAGGCCTATAGCCATCAGCCAGTGCCAACATGTCATTCATTAACTCTGAAGGGTTGCATTCCCTCAGGCCATCGATATGGAGGAGCCGTGCAGCAGGCTCGTGTTGTGAGATGCCATAAATCTGGAGGAGGGATTGGTGAGAGCTGGTGGGTCCCTTTGGAAATCCACTACTCGATCGGCCATGTCCTGGTCAAGGGCACTTACCACATGACAGTACTTAGTGGTGTCCACTTATATCTTGTGAATATGGAACTGTGCCTCATCCTGCCTGAATCAAACTTCAGGTTGGGTGGTCCAAAAGACGGGCAGTTTGAGTGAAACTGCTGCATCGTCCATGTTGGGTCCAAAATCAATTTGGGACCATCGGGGTCACCAATCTAGCAACTGTGTCGCAGTGAGAAATGAAGAATGAGAAAATGATCAGATGTAGTCGGGTCAAAGTCGTTTACTCAAACAGTCACCGGCTGCTTTTGAAAACACCACACGTTCCAAATAATACCATTGCATTGTGACGTCATGACATCACTCGGAACCTCACGAGCCGGTTCGATTAAGCCTTTGGTGAGCCACCACATTGTAGCCTTTTTTTCCTTTATTATAACATCCTGTGGAATGTGGACAAGAGAAACTTGTCCGTGAACTACTCTTTGCAGACGATGCCGCTTTAGTTGCCCATTCAGAGCCAGCTCTTCAGCGCTTGACGTCCTGCTTTGCGGAAACTGCCAAAATGTTTGGCCTGGAAGTCAGCCTGAAGAAAACTGAGGTCCTCCATCAGCCAGCTCCCCACCATGACTACCAGCCCCCCCACATCTCCATCGGGCACACAAAATTCAAAACGGTCAACCAGTTTACCTATCTCGGCTGCACCATTTCATCAGATGCAAGGATCGACAATGAGATAGACAACAGACTCGCCAAGGCAAATAGCGCCTTTGGAAGACTACACAAAAGAGTCTGGAAAAACAACCAACTGAAAAACCTCACAAAGATAAGCGTATACAGAGCTGTTGTCATACCCACACTCCTGTTCGGCTCCGAATCATGGGTCCTCTACCGGCACCACCTACGGCTCCTAGAACGCTTCCACCAGCGTTGTCTCCGCTCCATCCTCAACATCCATTGGAGCGCTTTCATCCCTAGCGTCGAGGTGCTCGAGATGGCAGAGGTCGACAGCATCGAGTCCATGCTGCTGAAGATCCAGCTGCGCTGGATGGGTCACGTCTCCAGAATGGAGGACCATCGCCTTCCCAAGATCGTGTTATATGGCGAGCTCTCCACTGGCCACCATGACAGAGGTGCACCAAAGAAAAGGTACAAGGACTGCCTAAAGAAATCTCTTGGTGCCTGCCACATTGACCACCGCCAGTGGGCTGATAACGCCTCAAACCGTGCATCTTGGCGCCTCACAGTTTGGCGGGCAGCAACCTCCTTTGAAGAAGACCGCAGAGCCCACCTCACTGACAAAAGGCAAAGGAGGAAAAACCCAACACCCAACCCCAACCAACCAATTTTCCCCTGCAACCGCTGCAACCGTGTCTGCCTGTCCCGCATCGGACTTGTCAGCCACAAACGAGCCTGCAGCTGACGTGGACTTTTTACCCCCTCCATAAATCTTCGTCCGCGAAGCCAAGCCAAAGAAAGAAGATAACATCCTGTGGAATAGTTAATGAACTTGTTTTCCTATTGAGGCTGGTGTTATTTTGATCAAATTTCCAGTGTGTCATATCATTAGTTTTGCTTTGGTTACTGATGTTATGGTCAAAATGTAAAATGATTGATGAACTTTGCCACTGAATAATTTATTCCGTAATGAAATCTCTTCAAAATACCAAAACTTAATTCATAGAAATATTAAGAGGAAATAACATTATTCTTTGCTTTAGATGTAGAATACCTGACAATATTACAGAATTAATGAGATCTTGATCCTTTGAATAGATTTGTACACTCGGTATGTATTTTAACTACAGTGTCTCAGGAGATTACACTTGCATTTCTAATTTAACCTTTGTCAGTCAATATAGAAATTAATAGAAGTAATAACTTTGCCAGTGGATAGACTAATTACCTTTCCAAAACTTCTCTGAACTTAAGCACAATTTTGAAATTGATTATTCAGCTCCCTGACAGTGCTATTCATTTCAACTGATATGTACTCTTCAGTATGTTTCAAATTTATTGCCATGCTCGCCTGTCAACCTGCCAAGCAAATTTACAATCAACTGTTAGCACGAAGCTCATAAGAGACCCCTTGATCTTTTTTGCAGCAGCGAAAAAAATTCCCAATGCATACTGGTCACATGTGCGCATATTCTTAGTGCAGTCAACGATGATGCTGGGACCATGCTCCTTCCCTCCTCACCTTCTTCTACCCTTAGCCTATCTTTGTCTAAGTTATCATGGTCCTCTTATTGTAATGTTGTTACTTGCTAGTTTGTCTGTTTTGATGCTGATTTTTACAGGTTCTGCAAAATCCTTGTCAGCCTTCAAAGTTTAAGCAATCTTCCATCAACTCAACAAAATCATGGGATCAATAATGATGAGTAATGTTAAGGATAATTTGTGCACCAACTACCTACTTACATTGGTCTTCATTAACTGACATAGGGCACTTAGAGCCTGGAAGTTGCACTTTGAGCAGGCAGATACAGAGGGAATGTAATCCTTCATGAGAGAACCTAGAGCTAGTGAATATAGTTTCAGAACAGAATAAAATAGAGATGAGGAGGAACTCCTTCGCTCAGAGAGAGTCATAAATCTTTGGAGCTTTTACCCCCCTCCCTCACACCTTCAGAAAGCACCGAAGGCTGATATGTTCAGGACTGGGGTGCATTCATCGATGGGCCAGGACAATAAGGAACAAACAATAAATTGGAGATGAAGCCCAGCTAAGATCAGATATGACCTCCATGAATAGTAGTAAAGCATGCATGAGGAGTTCTTTGGTCTATACCTTCTCTTGTATCTTACATTTTGTTTTTTGAACTGCTTTACATTTTTGAGCAAATAAAATCTTACAGACTAGTATTACGAACCCAGAAGACCCCAAAACCCAACAGCAATAGATATTCACCAAGACAAATGGTTACTTAAACAAAAGTTGCTTTTAATTATCTTTAAACATGAAAACAGGATCAAACTCTAACTTATTAGTATTAACTTAACTAACCTAACAACCCCCTTCTAATTCTAAGCGCGTGTATGTAATGAGTATTTAAGTTTAGAAAAGTTCTTTAATTCACAGTCCAATCTCACTTCTCATTCCTCCAAGTTTACTGGTTGCAGTTAATTCTTATACTGTGCACTGAATTTAACATTTATCAAGTTCACCAGGCTTTGGTGCTTGAAAGGTAAATGGTTACCACTCAGGAAGGTTCTTGTCGGTTTTGTTGTTCCTGGACACAAACTGATTCCTTTTAATCAGCCACATCAGTGTCTTGACAAAGAAACTACCCCCATCAGGGTTTTCCAGATGATAACCTATTTTTTTCATGTCACTACAGGGTTCCTTTTTGTTTCTCTTATTTCAAGTGAAACATTAGTCCTCTCCTCTTGTATGGTCCACTAAGGCTTTGACCAGGCCATCTTCCAAAATGGGGCTTCTTGCCAGCTTGTCCTATTCCAGTCCCAGCTGACCTGTCTGGCTTGATCAGGGATCGAGTATTTTAAATGAGATCTGTTTTGAAGTGTTTGTATGTGACCTACATTAAAAAACCTGCCCCAATTTATCTCCCAAAATCATATCTATATACAATGCGAACACAACATAATCTGTGACACACAGCTGGTACTCTGTTTTAATGATAATGGGTTTATTATCATGCATATAGTACCTTTGCACCAAAATTCTTAATCATGGCTGCCAAAAATGTATAATTGTTAAAAAAAACTATAACAGTAGACTTAATTGAATTAAAAAGACTATAAATACACAAGATAGATAGATAATAAATATTCACAGTAATCCTATGCAAAAAAAAGTGACTTGCAAGAGTGCAGACAATCCTTTTCTGTTGTTGGAGAAGTCCATGATTAGTGTAACAAGGGGAAGTTCGAGAGGTTGGAACAGAACTGTCCTTGAATGTAGAGGTGCTGGTTTTCAGACTAATGATATCTTCTGCCCAAAGATAACAGGGAGAAGAGGTTGTGACCAGAATGGTGGGAGCTCTTCTTCCTAAAATCAGTAATAATGTCTTTGGTCAAGAGCAGCTTGTTGCTCTGGCACTATATAACCAGGAACATGATTTCTATTCTGATCCCTCATTTCCAGTTATTTAGCTAACAATGGTGGTGTCCAAATGGGAAAAAAAAAATTGAACTTAGAACTTTACACTTTCATACAAGGAAGAAATAACTGGAGGCAAATCCAAAATCACTAATCTGATGATTACACTATTCAGTGTTCCAGCAACATCTTGATTAAGGAAAATTTAAATGGGGACATAGCTTCCTAACCACCATCAACCTTCAAGTGTGAAACTATGAAGAATTGCTTTCAGAATAAGCTGCTGAATAAACCATGAAATCTGGATATGACTCCAGTGGAACCCATGAACTCTGACCAATCTAACACTGCTTCAGTTTGCACCAATGCAGAAGTAGTGATGGAGGAACAAGGTTGCAATGTTAGTAACTCAATGATATGCATCTACACTGATTAACTCAAAATGACAGACCATCTGTTGTGCTGTTAACTTCTGTCAGAGTCCTGCAATGCTACCGACCTTGCCGAATGCAGTGGTGATACTATACAAAGTGCAGTCTTGTGGCCAGGGAACTCAAATCAATGGGATTTCAAAGTTAATTCTAATAATAGCTCAGGAGAACTATTTTGGTGAAAGGATTAAATAGAATGATACTGGGAGTAGAAAAATAAGAGCTATTGTTCTGTATGTCTGCTTTTGGCTTGATTGGTGATTTTGTTCATTTGAAATTCATTGGATTTGATATAATCAGAAACCAGCAGAAAGTTAAGTGTTGTCCAGGAAGTTGTATTGGAGCATTGGCATGAGGTTCCAAGGAAGAATATCCTCTCTGCATCTACTTCCACTATCAATCCACAACCCCTTCTTCCCCAAAACAGCAACAAACATTGCTATATGTTACTACGACTGTAGTAAAAATGCAAGAATGTTAGAGAATCTCTGCATCTCTCAGGGTCCATTGGAGGTAAAGATATAAAAGCAAAATTTGGGGCCTGAACCCTGGTGAGTCCTATTAGAATTCAGCAAGATAGAGCAGCAGAACACTGATTCTCATTATGCGGAATCCTTTAAGATCTTTTAAGATTAATGTTGATCACATAGGGGTGAATTCCTGGAAAGTATCCTAGTAAATCCTTTTCAAATTGTTCGTCAGAGCAGTGAAAATATTTTCACATAGCAATTAGAATTCTCTCAAACAGTTGAGGACAATCCTCTGGGTGGCATTATTTTACCAAGAACACTACTTGTGCTAAAAAAAAAGGATGCGTAAGTATTTGGCTGAAGAGTGGATTTGTTTTGAATAATAATGACAACATTTCTAGTGACTATTAACCATGGCTAAAATTGGAAGAATGTTGAAGAAGCAATGGTAACTTGTTAAATTAGTAATGTGGATGGAAGAGAAAGTACAGTGAGATACACTTGGACTTGATGAAATGACTAATTTATTTCAATGGCATAGATTCAGGTAGGTCAAGAGGAACATAAAATCAGTTTATTTGCAGATGATGTTTTAATATATTTGACTGAACCTGAGTCATCTTTACCAAGATTGTATGCCCAATTGGAAGAATATGGAAAAGTTTTGGGTTATAAAATAAATTGGGATAAAAGCGAAATTATGCCTTTGACAGTGTCAGAGAGGTATACAGTTGAAATGACCAAAGGAAGCTATTAAATATTAAGGAATTTGTACAGATAATAATTTGAAGGAATTATATAAATTCAATTATTTGTTTTTGCTTAAAAAGATTGAGGTCAATTTTTTTTTAATGGATAAATTTACCTATAATGTTAGTTGGAAGAGTGAATTGTATAAAGATGAATGTATTTCCAAGGATACAATATCTTTTTCAGACAATCCCAATATTAATACATCAAATTTTTTTCAAGAATTAAATAAACAAATAAGGAAATTTCTTTGGAAAGGTAAAATGGCAAGAGTTTCTATAGAGAAGTTAACATGGAAATATCAGTTAGGAGGACTACAGCTTCCTAATTTTAAGAATTATTATCGAGCGGCACAGATGAGATTCCTTGTTTATTTCTTTGAAAATCTAAAAGTGGCATGGGTTAATATAGAACTGAACAAATTGGAGAAAAGAAACCAGATGAATTTATATATAAGTGGAAATCAAAATCATTGGTTACTGATAAAGACACACCACTATTGAAAGATTTACTTAATATTTGGAATAAAATAAATCATGATATTGGTGGAAGGTGTTTATCACCTAAAATGCAATTGATTAATCTTCTTTTTTTTCCAAGAGATTATCAGTTTTTAAATATATGTTATCATAAAGAGATTGTTAATGTGGAAGACTGTATTGAAAGAAAACAATTAATGTTGTTTGAACAATTGAAGAACAAATATGCTATACCATGTAATATTCTTTTTTTGTTATTTTCAATTAAGGGCATATCTGAGAGATATATTAGGGCCAACAATGTTTTTTGTCTAATTGTACTGAGGTAGAACTTCTTATAAGGAGTGGGATTGTCAAAAAATGTACTTCTTTGATATATCCGTTAATGCAAGTACAAACTCCTAAAGCAGGATTTTATAGATCTAGGCAGAGATGGGAAACAGATTTGAATATTACGATAGATCAACAAATGTGGAAAAATTTATGTAGAGATTCTATGAGTAATACTATTAATGAAAGGTATAGATTAATTCAGTATAATTTTTTACATCAATTATATCTTACACCACAGAAGCTGAATAAGTTGAAATAAGATTTATCAGATCAATTTTCTAGATATGGTGAGGATGTAGGATCTACATTCATCATGGTCTTGTGCAAATGTGAAACTCTTGTGGGAGTCTATAAGTAATTTTCTACAAGTTACAGGAGTTGGTTTTCCATTAAATCCTGATCTGTTTTTATTAGGAAATATTGAAGGTATAACTCCTAAATTTAAGCTATCAATTTATCAGTTGAAATTTGTCAAATTAGCATTAGCAGTAGTGGGAAACGTTATTGCAATTACTTGGAAATCAGATATATCTTTAACTCTGCCAAGGTGACACGCTGAAATTCAAAGCTGTATTCCTTTGGAAAAAAATTACTTATAATTTAAGAAATAAATACAATATCTTTTTACAAATTTGCCACCTGTACACTCAAATAATGGGATTAAATTTGTAGTGATAACCTTTTTTATTCCTCTAGCCCTGCAGAATTCTGCTCTGCATGTTTATATTAGAACTGATGAGTTGTACTGCACAACATCTCTCTCTCTCTCTCTCTCTCTCTCTCTCTCTCCTCTCTCTCTCTTTGTCATCCAAATTTTTTTTCTTTTTTTTTCTTTCTTTTTATCCCTATAATTTTTTTAATTTTTGCAATTTGTATATTTTTTTGTGGGAGAGAGGTCGGGTGGGAGGAAGGGGTTTTAGGTGGGGTTAAAACCATCATGTTTGTAATAAATTTGTTCTTTTTTTTATATCTGCATATTATAACAATTGTAATTACTACATGTATGGAGTATTAAATAAAAAAAAATTTTAAATGACAAAGATTCAGAATTTTAATCCAAATTTTTAGCTGTTTTCACCTTCATCTTCAATATAGGCAGAAGTAGAATGTTAAGTGAAGCAGAGGTTATAAAATTCCCTTGGAATCACAACAGACTAAATAACCTGGAACATCATTCATGAAGAGAACATTACCTGAGAACATTGGCAACATGGTTAGAGCAACATAGTTAGGCACTATTACAGCACCAGGGACCTAAGTTTGAATCCAGAACCATCTATAAGGAGTTTGTACTTTCTCCCTATGACCTGTGAGGGTTTTCCTGGGTGCTCTGGTTTCCCCCCACCCTCCAATATGTACAGGGTTGATAGGTTAATTGGGCAGCAATGACCAGAATCAGCTTCTATGGCATTGTAAATAAATAAATAAACATTCAGCTCCAAATTCACTCTGCTCAGGTAATTGAAACCAGTCTGGGAAATCATATGAATAAACTCCACAACTGCTTATCATTTCTAATCAACAAACAGCTGTTCCCAATTTTGCTTACACCTTGTCGAAGGCCTCAGGCCCGAAATGTCATTAATATATCTTTGTCTCCTATAGATGCTGAAAAGACTGGCTGAGTTCCTCTAGCATTTTGGTCTGTTTTTACTGTTCAAGTTTAACGTCACATACCAAAATGCAGTGAAAGATGTTGTTTTGTGAGGAGGCCGGTGACATGGAACCACAAGCAAGATAGTACAGAAGTGGGGAGGTTTAAAAGGAGATCAGTTGATCCCAAGCAAAGGCAACATAATTTTACTATTTTGAGGTTCATTCAGAACATTGATAATTGCAGGAAAAAAACTGCCACTAAATCTAGCGGTGAGTGATCTCACACTTGTGAATCTTCTTCACCCTGGGACGGGGTGAAGAGAGTTTGCCAGGAATGGGATGAATCTTTTCATATGTTGACTGCTTTCCAAAACAGTGGGGTATAGACGAAGATGATGAAGGAGAAAGGGGTATGTGTGATGGCCTGAGCCACGTTCACAGTCCTCTGCAGTTTCTTGTGATCTTGGGCAGAGCAGTTCCCGTACCACACAGTGATGCACCCTGAATGAAGTTGTAACATGATGCTGGTGACTTGCCAATTTTCCTCAGGCTTCAGAGGAAGTAGAGATACTGGTATAATTTCTTGGCTATTATCTCAGCATTGGTGGTCCAGGATTAGACACAGGAGATGTTTACCCCAGGAATTAAAGCTGTCTATCTCCATCTCAGCACGATTAATGTGGGCCAAGGTGTGCACTCCTCTCCTCTTTCTGACATTTAAGACTAACACCTTGGTCTTGCTGACATTGAGGGAGACATTTTTGTCTTGGCACGAAGCCACTAATCATGTTAGCAATTAATATTTTTCAAAGTGGGTAGTGTATGATCTAATGTCACCCACTATTCGAGGGAACCAAAACTGGTCATTTTATCCAAATTACAATTTTCAATTTTTATTTGATATTTTTAGTCCTATGACCAGTGCAGATTTCAAAATTGACTCCTTTAACAAAAATCAATCTTTGAAATGTTGATACTTTGGAGGATAAATACTAACCTTTGTCAAGCTATTGTAAATATGATGCAATTTTTAAAGTATTCTTTGTTTATTGCTACAAGTACTGAAGTTTATTTTGCAAACATAGTGTGAAACCTCAATAAGTGAACAGTCCAATTTAGTCAATTTCTAGTGAATAAAACATAGTAAAGTGTTAGACAGAGTTCTCTTGGAACAGAGCAAAAGCAACATTATTTTACTGGTATGATGAATGCTCAGGGATCTGATAACTATAGGGATGAAATGGTCCTTGAATCTGGTCATAAATCATCTTCCTGAGGGAAAATGGGACAAGAGTGTGTGACTGGGAGGTCTCTTTTCATGTGTCTGTTTCAAGACTGTGGAGATGGAGTCAATGGAGGAAACAGTGGATTACGATGGTCTGAGCTGCATTCACAACTTTCTACAATTTCTGTTGTTCCCACACCACACAGAGATGCATTGTTGCTGAATACTTGCAAAGGTACATCTGTAAAATTGTTGAGGAACACCTTGTCAGTTCACATGCCAAATTTCCTCAGATTTTGAGGAAATCGAGGCACTGGTGCATTTTCTTGGCCATCCTGCTGCCATGGTTGGATTGGGACAAGTCACTGGATGGTTTACCTCTTTTATTGCTTGCAAAGTGGGTAATTCAGACAGGACAATTACTTTCTGCTTGATTGTCAATGCCGCATTTTATATTTTTGCACATTATACTTTACAACATCTTTTGAATCCTTCCTGGAAACTGCAAGAAAGACATAATGTCAGAAATAAACTAAAATCGCACAAAGGTCATAATCTCAAAACAGCACAAAAATAACCAAAGCAGAGTTAGTCAGAGTCACAAAATGTGAAGCCAAGCCTATACATCACAACCATTATATTCAGCAGATACTTATATACCAACCTCACTTTCCAGCACACAACCTTATGCCATGGCATTTGAAATACTTATTTTAATACCTCTTAGAAGGAAATGGCTGATACATCAAGATGTTAGAACATTCACCATGTCATCCAAGCTCTCCCATCTAATTATCGTCATTCAGTGTTTGTGGCAATGCAATGTGGACTAAGTTGCACAATTTTCTGTATTCTACAGGCATTTTTAAAAAAAAATCACTTATGGAATCACTTGCATACCAAAAATTTTTTAAAACCACATATGTGTGAAATCAGTCATCAATTGTTTGATATCTGAAATGAACGTTTAAAGATAAAGTAGTGGTGCAGGGATAGCAGGGAAATGAAACATATTATGCTCATACCTTGATGAAAGGCTTAAGACTGAAATGTTGGTTATGTATCTTTATCTAGACTATTTGACCTTCAATCATGGTGTCTGCAGACTTTTGTGTTTTACAAAAAGCAACATATACATGTTCATGCTTACTGTAGCTTTTAATCAAAATGGAGTGTGACTGAAAAATTTGAGGAGAGAAATTGATCGATCATGAAGATGCCAGTATTGTTGATCCATTCAGGCCGACGTCCATTCAGGTTGATCCATTCAGGCCTACATCCATTCAGGACGTATTCATCCATTCAGGCCTACATCCATTCAGGTTGATCCATTCAGGCCTACATCCATTCAGGACGTATTTATCCATTCAGGCCTACATCCATTCAGGTTGATCCATTCAGGCCTACATCCATTCAAGACGTATTCATCCATTCAGGCCTACGTCCATTCAGGTTGATCCATTCAGGCCTACATGCATTCAGGACGTATTCATCCATTCAGGCCTACATCCATTCAGGAAGTATTCATCCATTCAGACCTACATCCATTCAGGCCTACATCCATTCATCCATTCAGGCCTACTGGTTGTCACCCCAGTAATGACCAGGGCTGTCTTCAAGGGTAAGCACGTAATCCTGCAAGATGGATGAAAGTGTGTCAATATGGGTTGTCCAAGTGAGGAGGCTGTCGTGGTAAACAGGGGCTGATGTGAGCTCTGGGAGTGAAGCTTACAGCAGTGAACAGGCAGCCAAGCACATGAATGTCATGTATAGAGTAGATCACTGGTAGATGAGTAAAGGGATAGCTGAGGGTTATTAAGGTTTAGCAGTTTAAGTTTTATTTTCTTGACCACATTATTGTCCTTGAAATTATGAGAACTCAGAATCCATGTTCCTGGGATGTTGAGCTCCACAGCATCTATTCTCATTCCCTACTCAAGTTTTCTGTTCACCTTCCCCGCTATCAAGATCTCTCGTTCTGCTTCCATTATATTGCAAAATGACAGTCAAACAGTTCAGAGAGAAGCTCCTTGGTCCACCATCTGTGCCAACCACTATTAGGTATACCTAATCCCATTTACCAGCACTTGGTTGGTTGCCTATTGTGAATTTGCAATACAAGGGCTCACCCAGATCCTCTTTACATGGGAAAGCACTTGCTTCAAAGGTCATTTATAGCTGGAGAGGAAATACCACTATTTAGTCCAACCACAATGTTCTTCCTCTTTACACCATCCTGGCTAGGCTTCAATTTAACCTGACAATTTACAGTAGAACAAAAATCTACAGCACAGTACAAGCCCTTTGGCTTACTGTGTTATACTATCATGATAACCTCTACCAATTGGCTTGAATAATCCACCACTTTCCTCTGTTCCATGTACCTTACAGTCTCTTAAAAGATCCTACTGTACCCACCTCTATCACTGTTGCCAGCACTCTGTGTGAAGAACTAATCTGTATTTACACCCAAGCACCTAAAATCAAAGCCCCCTCATGTTAGCCATTTCAGCCCTGGGGAAAAACCTCTGGCTATCCACATGATCAATGCCTCTCATGTTATGAGCCCAGAGAACCCCAAAACCCAGCAGCAATAGATATTCACCAAGATAAATGGTTACTTAAACAAAAGTTGCTTTTAATAATCTTTAAACATGAAAACAGAATTACACTTTAACTCAACTCTATTGACTTACTTAACCTAACTTAACATCCTTCTAATTCTAAGTGCACGTGTGTGTAAGTTCAGAAAGGTTCTTTGGTTCATGGTCCAATCTTACTTCTCATTCCTCCAAGTTCACTGGTTGCAGCCAATTCTTATACTGTGCACAGAGTTTAATATTTATAAAGTTCACCAGGCTTTGGTGCTCGAAAAGTAAATGGTTACCTCTCTGGAAGGTTCTTGTTGGTTTTCAGAGAGAGATTTGTTATTCCAGGACATCCGCAACTGATGTACTTCCATCAGTCACCTGAGTGTCTTGCTGATGAAACTTGCCTCTTCAGGGTTCTCCTCTTTCAGGTCACCACAGAGTTCCTTTTTGTTTCTTTTATTCCAAGTGAAACATTAGATAGTCAGTCCTCTCCTCTTGCATGAACCACAAATGGGGCTTCTTGCCAGCTTGTCCTGTTGCAGTCCCAGCTGCTCTTGCTGGCTGTAACACTGTACAAGTGATCTTCTCTGTCTCTGTCTCTGTCTCTGTCTCTGTCTCTGTCTCTGTCTCTGTCTCTGTCTCTGTCTGACTTTCTCTGATTGCAAAACCCTCTTACAATAGCGTTCTCCTTCCAGACAATAGCGACTCCAGCATTCTCTTTCATCTGTTGCCTTTGAAAAACAACAATCAATTAGTGAAGTCTCTTGAGCACTCCTCAAGGCTCTTGCAAAAGGTGTGAGGCCCTGATATGTCTAGTATTAGCAGAGCTCCAGTATTTCAAATAAGATCTGTTTTAAAGTGTTTGTATGTGACCCACTCTAACAAACCTTTCCCAATTTATCTCCCAAAAACATATCTATATGCTCTATATACTCTGTCACACTCATTACCCTGTACACCTCCATTAGGTCATTCCCTGTCACTCCAAGGAGAAAAGACCAAGTTCACTCAACCCACGTTCCCTTATCCATCCATTGAACAATACAGTTAAGTCTGGCTTCAGACTATAGGCATGGAAATAAGAAGGCAGCATAATTAGCATACTGTCTGTGTTCCAAGCATTGGCATTGATTAATCATGCATCACTTTCATCAGATCCATATTCAGAGCTAATGAATATAGCTCTCAAAGATTTAAAAAACTTAACCAAACCACAATGTTTTTCTTTTGCATGCTGAAATTCTTTTATTCAAAATGAATCTCTTTGTCTAAATTCAGGTCTCTTTTTATATGTATTTGGTTGACTTTGTTTTCCCCAGCTGGGACCACCGCCAATAGCTTGCATGAAGGCTTTGTGGTTTGTTGATGGTCCACTCCTGGGTAATTACAAGTAGAGAAGCTCTGGCTCATTGTCTTTCAGATTCACCAGCTGTGCCATGCTTGCCTGTATTTTAATTGATCCAATCTAGAATTCAGTTTAGTTAAATAAATTTTAAATTTTATTTACAGCACAACAGAAACTGATTCCAGCCACTTAAACCTGTGTTGCCAAATTACTCCCAAATTAACTTACCACCCTGTATGCTTTGGAGGGTGAGAGGAAATCAGTATACCTGAGGTAAACCCACACAGACATGGGGAAAATATTTGGATTTGAACCCGTGCCACTGGCACTGTAATAACATCACTCTAACCGCTACACTAACCTTGCTGTCCAAAGGACTAGTGGATTAATTGGTGAGGTAATTTTTAAAATTTTTTAAAATTTTTCACACTGTGAACCATATCAATCAAAATACATACAAACATTTCCCTCTTAAATATACGCAGTGGCATTTTCTCCCCTTTTTCCCGCCTACCTTCCCTCCCCCCTTCCCATCCCCCTTCAAACCCATTAAACGTTCAACATATCTTTGGCTTGGCTTCGCGGACGAAGATTTATGGAGGGGGTAAATGTCCACGTCAGCTGCAGGCTCGTTTGTGGCTGACAAGTCTGATGCGGGACAGGCAGACACGGTTGCAGCGGTTGCAGGGGAAAATTGGTTGGTTGGGGTTGGGTGTTGGGTTTTTCCTCCTTTGCCTTTTGTCAGTGAGGTGGGCTCTGCGGTCTTCTTCAAAGGAGGTTGCTGCCCACCAAACTGTGAGGCACCAAGATGCACGGTTTGAGGCGATATCAGCCCACTGGCAGTGGTCAATGTGGCAGGCACCAAGAGATTTCTTTAGGCAGTCCTTGTACCTTTTCTTTGGTGCACCTCTGGCACGGTGGCCAGTGGAGAGCTCGCCATAGAACACGATCTTGGGAAGGCGATGGTCCTCCATTCTGGAGACGTGACCCACCCAGCGCAGCTGGATCTTCAGCAGCGTGGACTCGATGCTGTCGACCTCTGCCATCTCGAGAACTTCGACGTTAGGAATGAAAGCGCTCCAATGAATGTTGAGGATGGAGCGGAGACAACGCTGGTGGAAGCGTTCTAGGAGCCGTAGGTGATGCCGGTAGGGGACCCATGATTCGGAGCCGAACAGGAGTGTGTGTATGACAACGGCTCTGTATACGCTTATCTTTGTGAGGTTTTTCAGTTGGTTGTTTTTCCAGACTCTTTTGTGTAGTCTTCCAAAGGTGCTATTTGCCTTGGTGAGTCTGTTGTCTATCTCGTTGTCGATCCTTGCATCTGATGAAATGGTGCAGCCGAGATAGGTAAACTGGTTGACCGTTTTGAATTTTGTGTGCCCGATAGAGATGTGGGAGGGGCTGGTAGTCATGGTGGGGAGCTGGCTGATGGAGGACCTCAGTTTTCTTCAGGCTGACTTCCAGGCCAAACATTTTAGCAGTTTCTGCAAAACAGGACGTCAAGCGCTGAAGAGCTGGCTCTGAATGGGCAACTAAAGCGGCATCGTCTGCAAAGAGTAGTTCATGGACAAGTTTCTCTTGTGTCTTGGTGTGAGCTTGCAGGCGCCTCAGATTGAAGAGACTGCCATCCGTGCGGTACCGGATGTAAACAGCGTCTTCATTGTTGAGGTCTTTCATGGCTTGGTTCAGCATCATGCTGAAGAAGATTGAAAAGAGGGTTGGTGCGAGCACACAGCCTTGCTTCACGCCATTGTTAATGGAGAAGGGTTCAGAGAGCTCATTGATGTATCTGACCTTTCCTTGTTGGTTTTCGTGCAGTTGGATAACCATGTTGAGGAACTTTGGGGGGCATCCGATGCGCTCTAGTATTTGCCAAAGCCCTTTCCTGCTCACGGTGTCGAAGGCTTTGGTGAGGTCAATAAAGGTGATGTAGAGTCCTTTGTTTTGTTCTCTGCACTTTTCTTGGAGCTGTCTGAGGGCAAAGACCATGTCAGTAGTTCCTCTGTTTGCGCGAAAGCCGCACTGTGATTCTGGGAGAATATTCTCGGCGACACTTAGGAGTCGCCACTTAGGAGACATTTAGGAGAATCCTAGTGAAGATTTTGCCTGCAATGGAGAGCAGCGTGATTCCCCTGTAGTTTGAGCAGTCTGATTTCTCGCCTTTGTTTTTGTACATGGTGGACCAGCCTCGCCAAGCGAACCCAGCTCAGCGCGGACATTGGCGACTTCAGGGGTTTCTACGAGGCTCTAAAGGCTGTGTACGGCCCCTCACCCCAAGTCCAAAGCCCGCTGCGCAGCTCAGATGGCAAAGTCCTCCTCAGCGACAAGATCTCCATCCTCAACCGATGGTCAGAACACTTACAATATCTTTTCAGTGCCAACCGCTCAGTCCAAGATTCCGCCCTGCTTCAGCTCCCTCAACAGCCCCTAAGGCTAGAGCTGGATGAGGTCCTCACCCAGGATGAGACATATAAGGCAATCGAACAACTGAAAAGTGGCAAAGCAGCAGGTATGGATGGAATCCCCCCCAGAGGTCTGGAAGGCTGGCGGCAAAACTCTGCATGTCAAACTGCATGAGTTTTTCAAGCTTTGTTGGGACCAAGGAAAACTGCCTCAGGACCTTCGTGATGCCACCATCAAACGTTCAACATATACAATACAATAAAACCATTAAACAATGCCATCACACAATGAAAATAAACAAGAAAATTGTGTCATCTACTTTTGCACACTGGATCAAGTCATTTTGTCTTCTTATCATTTTATCATTTTAGGGGGTGGAGGTCCGAGGCAAGCCCTCTCTGTTAGATGTTTTCACTGTAAGAAGGAAATGGGAACAACAGTACATGCAATTTGGGCATGTGAGAAAGTGAAAAAGTTTTGGGAAGATCTAAATCAGGTATTAAATAAAATCACGAAAAGCAACATACCAAAAAATCCAGAGATCTTTACTAAGAAGTAAAGAATTAGGCTTCAAACTGGATGAAGCGCAAAAAAGATTTATTATGATAGCCTTAGCTGCAGCAAAAAAATGTATAATGTCAACTTCGAAATCAGAAGAGAGCCTGAGAATACAGCAATGGTACATGGAAATGAATAAATGTATTTCATTGGAAAAAATAACATATAATTTTTAAAATAAAATCACATTATTTGAACAAATTTGGGAACCGTACATGGAACATAATTGGTGAGGTCTTCAGGCTCTTAAAATATCTGCCCAGTTACACTGGTAACAGGGGAATAGCTATGAACTACATTGATGCTCAAGAATAAATTTGGACTGGATTGATGAGCTCCAACAAGCTCATTGTTCAGCTGCAAAGGCCTACTGGGTTGTGCGGACGTGGTATTGTGGTGTGGGATTGTGGCAGGGTTAATAGGTGTGAAGATGATGTTACAGGTCATGCGAAAAGCAAGTATGAGTAGTAACATGAATTGCCCATTCAGAGCCAGCTCTTCAGCGCTTGACGTCCTGCTTTGCGGAAACTGCCAAAATGTTTGGCCTGGAAGTCAGCCTGAAGAAAACTGAGGTCCTCCATCAGCCAGCTCCCCACCATGATTACCAGCCCCCCCACATCTCCATCGGGCACACAAAACTCAAAACAGTCAACCAGTTTACCTATCTCGGCTGCACCATTTCATCAGATGCAAGGATCGACAATGAGATAGACAACAGACTCGCCAAGGCAAATAGCGCCTTTGGAAGACTACACAAAAGAGTCTGGAAAAACAACCAACTGAAAAACCTCACAAAGATAAGCGTATACAGAGCCGTTGTCATACCCACACTCCTGTTCGGCTCCGAATCATGGGTCCTCTACCGGCACCACCTACGGCTCCTAGAACGCTTCCACCAGCGTTGTCTCCGCTCCATCTTCAACATCCATTGGAGCGCTTACATCCCTAACGTCGAAGTACTCGAGATGGCAGAGGTCGACAGCATCGAGTCCACGCTGCTGAAGATCCAGCTGCGCTGGATGGGTCACGTCTCCAGAATGGAGGACCATCGCCTTCCCAAGATTGTGTTATATGGCGAGCTCTCCACTGGCCACCGTGACAGAGGTGCACCAAAGAAAAGGTACAAGGACTGCCTAAAGAAATCTCTTGGTGCCTGCCACATTGACCACCGCCAGTGGGCTGATAATGCCTCAAACCGTGCATCTTGGCGCCTCACAGTTTGGCGGGCAGCAACCTCCTTTGAAGAAGACTGCAGAGCCCACCTCACTGACAAAAGGCAAAGGAGGAAAAACCCAACACCCAACCCCAACCAACCAATTTTCCCCTGCAACCGCTGCAATCGTGTCTGCCTGTCCCGCATCGGACTTGTCAGCCACAAACGAGCCTGCAGCTGACGTGGACTTTTTACCCCCTCCATAAATCTTCGTCCGCGAAGCCAAGCCAAAGAAGAAAAAAGTAGTAACATAGAATTATGACAGAGTGCAAAGTTGATTAGATGTTGGCAGGAGTGTGGGAGCCTGTTGCAGGGTGTAGGGCTGTGAAAGATAGAAGTCAAGTGTATGGGTGAGGGGATTGTTGGGTCCTGTGAAAGGGCATTGAATGAAGACTGTTTCATACTATGGAGAATAGTATGATGGAAGCTGCAGCAGAGTGGTGCTGATGTGGCTGAGATCTGAGTTTCCAACTCTTAATGGTCTTTTAAATCTCCTCTTGTTACACTAACCATGGACTGATATGACACCACAAAAAAAACCCTGCCTACACAATCGTAAAGCTGCTTCTCCACCCCCCACCTCCCCACCCTCGCACAATTGGAAATGAACATTTATTACATTTTGTATTTAAGTTTTTAGTTTAGTTTTTTTTTATGAAATATCTGTTTGGCTTCAGCAAGTAGGAATTTTGCCATACATGCACAATATATTTGACAATGAACTCATTATCATTTCAGTCTTATAATAAGATTTATCATCTAGACTAGGAAGGTACTTTTGTAATGGTGGTGACTGAAAATAATTGTTAATCTATTTTCCACAAAAATACAAGGATAGACTTGTGGTGTATTTACATAATCTTATTGATATCAGATTCTTATTTATCATACTCTCAACAGGGAGAGTTTGATTGGTAGTTTGTCAAAATATATTACATTCTCAGAATATTCTTCATACAATTGGCCAAGTTTTGTGGACATACTTATTTCTACACCTCCTTTTGTGAAATAAATTTTATTTTTATATTTAATGAAATAATCTTATACATTTATTTCCACAGATGCAATTCAGACAAGAAGAAGGAGGAATATCAATTCTTGATCCCAGCAATGATCTTCATTGCACACAATTGTTCGACAAGTGCACGCCCTAATACAAAGGTGAATTGGTCAATTGGAACATAAGTGTGGAATGGAAATAAATACATTACGTATGCACTTTAACATATAGGCACTTTATTTGATTACTGGGCAATACAAATATTTGCCCTTACTGGTTCCAAGAAGAAAATAGAATCTAGATGCTTTTCAAATGTGAGTAATTAATAGCCGAGTTCAGAGTGGAGGAAATGCAATGTTCTATGAACTCCATTAGTAATGCAAAAGCAGATATTAGTATAAATTAACTCTAAATGAAAATAATTAACAATTAGAAAGAAAGTTAAGAAAAATTTAAATCCAAGGCAGCATGCACTTCATCTAACGGCACTATTTTCAGGGACTGACCAGCACAAAGGAGATGGAAGTGAACCTGTTCAATGTTGACATCCTTAATATGTACAAAATGAACATTTACTGTCATTGTTAAAGCCCCAATTTCAATTTCGCTGATACAAATAAATACAGGTGTGGTTTGTGCTGAGAGTGGAACTTTTAAAAAATAAACACCTTGAAGCCAATATTTATTTGGAGAAGGGGAAATTATAAGGCTATAAGGCTAGACCTTCTGGGTATGAATTGAAATGACATTTTTTGCAGGGAAATATACTATGGAGATGTGGTCAATGCTTAGGAATCTCTTGAAGGTTGTTAGGGATAAATTTGTCCCAGCGAGGCAGAGAAAGAGTGGGAGGGTGAAGGATCCATGGTGGACAAGAGAGGTCGAAAATCTTGTCAAGTGGAAGAAGGCAGCGTACAGGAGGGTTAGGCAGCAAGGATCAGGTAGGTCCCTTGACGAATGTCGGGTAGCAAGGAAGGAGCTTAAGAGGGGGCTGAGGAGAGCAAGAAGGGGATATGAGAAAACCTTGGCGAGTAGGGTTGAAGAAAACCCCAAGGCATTCTTCTCTTATGTGAAGAACAGAAGGATGACAGGAGTGAAGGTAGGATTGATTAAAGATAAAGGTGGGAAGAGGTGCCTGGAGGCTGAGGAAGTGGATGAGGTCCTCAATGAATACTTCTCTTCAGTATTCACCAAGGAGCGGGACCTTGATAAGGGTGAGGACAATATGGCTGGGGTTAATGTTCTAGAGCTTTGATATTGAGAGGATGTGTTGGAGCAGTTAAAATGCATTAGGGTGGATAAGTCCCCGGGGCCTGACAAAATATTCCCAATCTCCTCCACGAGGCAGGGGAGGAGATTGCTGAGCATCTGGCTAGGATCTTTGTGTCCCTATTATCCATGGGAATGGTACTTGAGGTTTGGAGAGTGGCATATGTTGTCTCCTTGTTCAAAAAAAGTAGCAGGGTAATTATAGACCAGTGAGCCTTATATCTGTGCTGGGAAAGCTGTTGGAAAGGATTCTTTGAGATAGGATCTATGGGCATTTAGAGAATCATGGTCTGATCAGGGAGAGTCAGCATGGCTTTGTGAAAAGCAGATCATGTCTATCATGCTTGGGAGTTCTTTGAGGAGATAACCAGATATATTGATGAGGTAGTGCAGTGGATGTGGTCTACGTGGAGTTCAGTAAGGCATTTGACAAGATTCCACATGGTAGGCTTATTCAAAAAGTCAGAAGGCATGGGATCCAGGGAAGCTTGGCCATTTGGATTCAGATGGACTTGCCTGTAGAAAGCATAGGTTGTGGTGAAAGGAGTACATTCATATTGGAAGGTTATGACTAGTGGTGCCCCACAGGGATTAATTCTGGGACCACTGCTTTTCATGATTTTTATTAATAACTTGGATGAGGGGGTAGAAGGATGGGTTGGCAAATTTGCAGATGACAAAGAGTTGGTGGTGTTGTGAATAGTATGCAGGATTGTAGAAGATTGCAGAGGGATATTGATAGGATGCAGAGCTGGGCTGAGAAGTGGTAGATGGAGTTCAATCCAGAGAAGTGTGAGGTGGAACACTTTGGAAAGACAAACTCCAAGGCATAGTATAAAGTTAATATAGTGTGGAAGAGCAGAGGGATTTGGGGGTCCATGTCCACAGATCCTTGAAAGTTGCCTCACAGGTAGATAAGGTAGTTAAGAAATCCTAAGTTTAAGAGCCATGAGGTAATGATGCAAATCTACTAAACTCTGGTTAGGCCACATGGAGTAATGTCTCCAGTTCTAGTCACCTTATTATAGGAAAGACATGGAAGCATTGGAAAGAGTGCAGAGGAGATTTACCAGGATGCTACCTGGTTTAGAGGGTATGCATTATGAGCAGTGATTAAGGGAGCTAGGGCTTTACTCTTTGGAGAGAAGGAGGGTGAGAGGAGCCATGATGGAGGTATACAAGATATTAAGAGGAATAGATAGAGTGGAGAGCCAGTAGCTCCTTCCCAGGGCACCACTGTACAAGAGGCCATGGCTTTGAGGTAATGGGTCAGAAGTTCAAGGTAGATATTAGATGAAGGTTTTTAGCCAGAATGTGGTTGGTGTGTGGAATGCATAACCTGGGTCAGTGGTGGAGGCAGGTACATTGGTGAAATTCAAGGGACTACTAGACAACCATATGGAGGAATTTAAAGTGAAGGGTTATGTGGGAGGCAGAGGCTAAAAGTCAGCACAACATTATGGGCTGAAGGGTCCGTACTGTGCTGTACTCTTCTATGTTATAAAATTGTACACAATACTCCATATTTGGTCTCAACAATGTCTTATACAACTTTGACATAACATCCCAACTCCTACACTTAATACTTTGGCTAATATGCCAAAAGTGCTCTTTGCATCCCTATCTACCTGTGAAGTCACTTTCAGGGAATTATGTATCTGTATTTTCAGATCCCTCTGCTCTACTGCATTCCTCATGCCCTACCATTTACCGTACATGTCCTTTCTTGGTTTGTCTTTCCAAAATGCAACACCTCACCCTTGTCTACATTAAATTCCAGCTGCCATTTTTCAGCCCATTTTTCTAGCTCACCCAGATCTCTCTGCAAGCTTTGAAACCCTTCTTCACTGCAAACTTGCATTATCATTATCAAACCACATTATCATCCAGATCATTAATATAGGTGACAAACAACAATGGTCCCTGCACTGATCCCTGAGGCATACCACTAGTCACAGAGCTCCAGTCTGAGAAGCAATCATCCACCACTGCACTCTGGCTCCTCCCATCCAGCCACAGTCGAATCCAGTTTACTACTTCATGATGAATACTGAGCATCTGAACCTTCTTGACTAACCTTCCATATGGGACTATACTAAAGTCCATGTAGACAACATCCAAAGCCTTTCCTTCATCAATTTTCCTGGTAGCCACCTCAAAAACTCTACAAAATTGGTCACACTCAACCTACTGCACACAACACCATGTTAACTATTCCTAATCAGTTTCTAGCTATCCAAAGACTTGCATGTCTGATCTCTCAGAACACCTTTCAATATTTTACCTATTACTGATGTCAGGCTCAATGGTCTACAATTTCCAGGGTTACACTTGGAGCTTTTTTTAACCATTGGAAAAACACAAGTTATCCTCCAATCCTTTGCCACCACACCTATGGCTAAGGGCATTTTAAACATTCTGCCAGAGTCCCTGCAATTTCTACACTAGCTGCCCTTAAGGTCTGAGTGAAAATATTGTCAGACCCGAGGGATTTATCCACCCTTGTTTGCTTTAAGACAGCAAGCATATCCTCCTCTTTAATATTATAGCTTCCACAACCTCATTGCTTGTTTTCTTTATTTTTCTCAACTCTGTCTATCATGTCTGAAGCAACAGAAGCCCCGAACATTGGGCTACCAGTCCTGCCCCTCCTGCAATCAAGTTTCACTATTGTCCACAATGTCATAATTTCACATGCCAATCCATGCTTTAAGCTAATCTTCCTTTTCTACAAAACTCTATGCATTGAAATAGATGCACCTGAGAACATTTCCACAATGTGTAACCCTTTGACTCTAACATTACATGCAATTTTCACATCATCTTTTCCCTCCTCCGCTCGTCTATCTGCTCGACACTCTGGTTCCCACCCCACTGCAAATCTAATTTAAACCCCCTCAGAGCATCACCTGCAAACCACCCTGCAGGGATATTAGTCCCTCTCCAGATCAGATACAAACTATCCCAACAGAACAGGACCCACCTTCCCTGGAAGAGAGCTCAATGATCCAGAACCCTGAAACCTTCCCTCCTGCACCTTGTCTTTAGCCACATGTTAAGCTGTATTACCCTCCTATTTCTAACCTCACTGCCACGTGGCACCAGTAGCAACTCTGAAATCACAACCCTGGTGATCCTCTCCTTCAACCTACCACCTAAACTCCCTGAACTCTCCTCGCATGGTTTCCTCACCCTTTCTACCCATATCATCGGTCATTACATGGACCACAAATTCTGGCTGCTCTCCCTCCTTCCTGATATCTCAGACCCAGGCACCACGGAGGCAACATATCATCCAGGATTCTCAATCCTTTCCACAGAATCTCTTATCTGTTCCCCTAACTATGGAATCCCTTATCATTACAACATGCCTCTTCTCCTCCCTACCCTTCACTGCTCAGTCACAGGACCAGACCCCATGCCAAAGTCCTGATCAACATGGTTTGTCTCTCATAGGTCATTCCCCCAGCTGCATCCAAAATGATATACTTGTTTTTGAAGGGAATGGTCACAATGGTTCCCTTCACTGAGTGCCTATTCCCTTTCCCTCCCCTGTCTGTTACCCATCTACCTTCCTCCTGCCTGCTCAGTGTGATAATATCCCTGTAACTCCTGTCCATCATCCCCTCACCCTCTAAAATTATTCAGAGTTCATTGAACTCCACCTCCAATTACTTAATTCAGTTTGTCAGGTGCTGCAACTGGATGCACCTCACCAATGAAGTCATTAGGGATACTGTTGGCTTCCCTGATGTCCCACATTCTGCAAGAGGAGTCTACCCTGCCCTGGCTATTCCTCCCACTGTCTAGATCTAGAGAGAAAAATACATGATATTTAAAACCAGCCCTTATCTGTACCTTCCTGCTGTATTCTTTATGTTCCTTGAAAAGGGTGGCCCTTACTTACTTCAATTCCTGCAACATCACCTCAGCCCCTATTCACCAAAGCCTCTTGAGTCAAAGCCTTTCCACTCTGACTGCTCGCACAATGACTGCTCCACTTAACAATCCCTCACTTTTATAGAGGTGCTTGGTTCACCTGACCTCATTGCCCAATGAGATGCTGTATGTTGAGTCTTTCCTGCTCAATCCTTTGACTTCAACTGCTGAACTTGATTGCCCAATCACCCATTAACACCTCCATACAAATAGATAAATGAAAGATCCATAATCAATCAAATCTTCATTTCCGTTGGCCTTGGTGGTAACTGAGCCCCCAATCCACTGGAGTTACTCCAAAATGTGTAATTCTGTAAAACTCATCACAATCTGAGGAAAGATAGGTTATCTTTAAACTGAACTTTCCATTTCTTATTTGGAATTAAGCCTTTCCATTCATTTATACAGACCATCTGATTTAAAAGAGTCCAAAGTGCACTACATTACACAATGTATTTTTACATTTATATGCAAGTTAATCTTGCACACTGAAGCAGGGACCAGGAAAGAATGGTTTTCAAACTGGAAATTTCATGGAGTTCTAAAACAGCTAAAGAAGACAACTATGTTAAGTACCATAAGATTACCAAAATGGAAATATAAAACACTATAAAAAAATTCATAAACTGTACAGAATATTTTTCCAACTCAATTTGTCAAAAAGAGCCATTGGGAAGAGGAAGGTTGGATCTGATCTTAAAAAAAATGCCAACCACAGGAAGATGTCCAGGCTGTGATTACAGATGTTTAACTAAGAACCTGAGTAAGAAACTGGATCAGAATAGTTTCAAAATAGCCAATGTTATGAGTATTATTATATATTATAAATATGTCTTTTAAATATATAGATTGTGGGGGGCGGGGGGTTCAGTGTAGATCACTTCACAGATACTTATACTTCACATCTCATTTGAAATTCAAGAGCTTTGCTGAAGCCAGACATTCATGCTCCAGTGGCTTTG
Organism: Narcine bancroftii; assembly: GCF_036971445.1. Taxonomy (NCBI): domain Eukaryota; kingdom Metazoa; phylum Chordata; class Chondrichthyes; order Torpediniformes; family Narcinidae; genus Narcine; species Narcine bancroftii. Next base: position 87,834,454 of record NC_091471.1, on the reverse strand, counting down.
CAAAAGACAGTGGAACTGCTTTGGAAGGAACTTCCAAAGCAGGTGCAAATAGAGAAGTCCGGGTTCAAGTGCTGATAAAGATCTTTCAAGGATTGGATTTGGAGCCTTGGGAGGTTGATTTTTACAAGCAGAGAGGAAAGAACAAACACGATTTTTCTTAGAGGGAGGGAGAAGACAGTTCTACAGTAGCTTTTGAGGCTGCAACATGGCAAGCTGGCAGGCTTGTTGAAAACCCCATTTTGAAGATGGGTTGTGAGTTCTGAGTTCAGCCTGTTGCAAACCCTTGTAGTCCTTACAAGAGGAAAAAAGCTGGCTTGAGTGTTTCTCCCAAAATAAGGGAAACAAGAGGAACTCAGTGGTGACCTGGAAGAAGAGGTTATCATTTGGAAAACCCATGATGAGGCATATTTCTTTGTCAAGACACTGAAATGACTAATAAGAGGAAATCAGTTTGTGTGTGTCCAATGAGCAACAAATCTCTCTCTGAAACCAACAAGAACTTTCCTGAGCAGTAACCATTTACCTTTAAGCACAAAAGCCTGGTGAAAATTCATAAATGTTAAATTCCGTCCACAGTATGAGAATTGCCTGATACCAGTGAACTTGGAGAAGTGAGAAGTGAATGATTGGACTATTAAACCAAAGAACCTTCCTGAACATATACACATGACATACATGTGTGCCTAGAATTAGAAGGGGGTTAAGTTTGATTCAGTTAAGTTAATAGTAATAAGTTAAAGTTTGATCCTGTTTTTAGGTTTAAAGAAAATTAAAAGCAACTTCTGTTTAAGTAACCGTTTGTCTTGGTGAATTTCTATTGCTGCTGGGTTTTGGGGTCCTCTGGGCTCATAACACAAATAAATGGTGTATTTGCCAAAATAAATAAAAAAATGAAATTGCTGAAAACAGGTCAGGCAGGATAGAAAAACAGTTAACAGCAAATGAATTGTGTTTCAACCAAACTATCAAAGGGATAATGATCTGGAATGTCAACTTTACTATTCTTTCCACAGATGCTGCCTGGCATGCTGAGCATATCATATTTTATTTATTATTTTCACCTTCTGCATTTCACATTCAGTGGAAGTCCGGGGCACACCTAATGGCCTTCATACAAATGTGCACACACTGCTAAGCCCTGATCAGATATGCAGAAGTGGGCCGCCGATGCAAGATTGAACAATGATCGGGTTGCACAAGTAGTACCTACTTCCCCATCTCTGCCAAGGAGTTTTTAAAGTGGAGACCAAAGCAGCAAGATCTCAATAGAAAATCATCATGTTCCTTATTGTAGAAATCCATACACCTGGTTCTACTAATTCTACAGTTAAAAATGTTTTTATGAGAAGTTCTCTCTAAAATTAAACTTAAATTTACATTGTTTAATGAAAGAAAATCTTTCACTTTTTTCTTACATTTAGATAATATTCCAATGTTATTTTACTCATGCAAATTAATTTTACTTTTACCATGATCACTGTTTCATTATTTTTTTATCTGACAAAGCAGAAACTTCCTTAAATTTTCCTCTAACTTGCTTTCTATTGTATTTAATCTTCGCTCTATTAAAAAAACAATCTGCAATGGTTTGTAAACTTAGCACAACATTTCTGCCCTTGCCTTTCCTTCTTAAACTACTTAGTTACACTGAAATAATGGAAATATCTTGGGTAGTGTGGAAAAGTAACATTGCTGTTCCCCTGCCCTGTTGCTACCCTGATGTGCAATAAGGAACATCTTCTGAAGAGCCAGTTGATGAAGTAGACAAAGACGATGTGGTCAAACAATAATCATGGCTTTTATTAGCAGAAACTCATGGTACAATAATGAAAGACAATAGATGCATACACAGTTATACCCAAGGGGAGTGTCCTTAACAGTCGAAATAATGCACAGCCAATGTTAGTACAGCAAGGCTCACCAGAGGGGAGACAGGCAGCTTGGCAGACATTCACCACAACCCACCATGTTGGTTAATCCTTGCACTGGAACAGCAAAGCCATTTGTTTAAATACAGGTGAATAGTTGCAAAACTAAAGGGAAATTAAATAAACAAATTAATTAAGAATTATGTTGACCAGGTTCTGCTCGAGGAACTCATCCATAAGATAAATATGTGTGGATTTGGGGGAAAAAAGATTAGCATGGATAGAAGATTGGTTAACCAATAGAAGACAGTTGGGATAAATGGTGCCTTTCTGATTGGCAGTGGTGAGTGGAGTGCCACAAAGGTCGGTGACAGGATGGCAACTATTCACTTCTACTTTAATGATTTGGAAGCACCAAATTGAGTGCAAAAGGAAATTCTGGCGAATCTGCAGTGTGATATTAAATAGTCAAGTGGGCGATACACATTCAGTACAATGTTGGTAAATAATAGATGATCCACAAGGTTGGTGTGCAGGTGCAACAGGTAATCAAGGCAGCAAATGGAATGTTGGCCTTCATTGTTTGAGAGTTTGAATTTAAGAGCAGGGAGGCTCTGCTGCAACTATACAGGGTACTGGTAAGGCTGCACCTGGAGTATTTCTAGTTCTGTTATTTCCTTGAGAAAAAAATGTACTGGCTTTGGAGATGGTGCAAAGGAGTTTCACCAGGTTGTTTTTAGAGAAGAAGGGTTAGATTATGAAGGGAGGTTGAGTTGCCTGGGGCGAACTTACTGGAATTTAGAAGAATGAGAGGGGATCTTATAAAAACAAAGACAAAAAATGACTGGATTGAATAAGATAGAGGCAGAGAAAATGCTTCCACTGGTAGGTGAGACTCAAACTAAAGGACAGAAAAGGAAGCGTCAAGTCCACGACCAGGTCAGCCATGATCTTATTGAATGGCAGAGCAGGTTGAACAGGCTTGATGGCCTATTCTGATTTCCTGTGGCTAAAAGCCTTGCCACCACAGAGGAAATGTGTATTTATCTGGTAAGTAACAAGTAGGATTTTCACCACAGGCAGAAAATCCTAATCTAGTACTTCTGCACCCCCCAACACTCTCTCACCCCTCTCCCTAGCACTGAAAGTTGCATTTTGAAACCTCATTATTACTTTGGCTTGATAACTGAAATTACAACATCAATGGCTTATACAAAGAGGGAATAAAGGAATATAAAAATGCGATGCGCTATCGAGCAGAAAAACAGACACAAAACATAAAGTCTGTTCAACAGGCTTTATTCCACACAAACTTCCACAGAGCTGGCTGAGAGAGTAGCTGTGCTGGCTCTGAGACTGACCTCGACTGGCCAGATGTAGCTTATATCCCGGAGAGTGATTGGCAGCTGATCAGGTGGGGCTTGGTCCATCCAGGTCAGCTGATTGACAGCCGGCTAGGTATTGCTTTATCCTCCAGTGCTCTTCCTGCAGGTACACAGGTTGCCCCCTGCAGTAGGCTAGTGGTGTATCACCACAAAGAATTAAAAGATGGAGTCAGTAACTCAGCCCCACAATTATCACAGATCCATCATAACCTAACTCCGTATTCCCACCTTCCTGCAGTAATTTCTCAACCCTTTGCTCATCAAGAATCTCTGCATGAAACAGATTCAAATATGCTTCTTCAAGAAACTCCTGTTGTACATGAGCTGAGCTTTTGGTAGGAAATCTTGATAAAGGATTCTGACCTGAAATGTTAACAATTTTCTTTCTCTCACTGATGCTGCACATCATCAAGAGTTCTTCCAACATTTTGTGTTGCTAAGAAGCCTTCTTTCTACCTGATCTATGGCTTCCCCTCTACAATAGTTATAGCACCATGACCATAATTTATCTGTTTCTTGTACCCCTGCTCTCATTTCCTTTCCTAATACACAGGAACAAGAGCACAAGTTCCCTAGTTCTCACCTTCCATCCCACCAGCTGATCATGATTTATTATCTCTACCAGCTTCAACAAGGGTCTATTGCAAGACACTTACCCCTCCACAACTTTCAACAATCAAGGATCTATATTCTTCATAACTCCCCAGCCTTCCATCCTACTCCTATCATCTAGGAGCCATTTAAAGAACTTTATCACCTAAATGTCAGAGAAAACATACAGTACCTTCCCACCATCTAAATAGAATTTACAAGAGAAGCAATGATTCACTTGCATTTTCTTCAATCTGGAATCCTGAATTTTTGTTTACAATATGGACCTCCTTACATTGGATAATATGCATTCAGTCCACAGGGCTGATCCCACCACTTCAATTACCCACCCCCAATCAGATCCATCTATCCGATACTACTCATCTGGTTGCAGCAACACAAGCTTGAGGAAGACATCTCACTTTCTGTCAGGCACATTGTAACCTACAACTTCTATTAACAAACTTTCCTTCCCCATGGCAGAATTGGTCATTCCTGCTGCAAGAAATCTGTAGTATTGACTCTTAGATCCCTATATTTCACATCTCTTCATGATCCTTTGACAAGACAGCTGAAGGAACTCAGTAGGTCCAGCAGCATTAAGAGGCAGAAGGAAAATGTTGCCAATTTGGATCAAGACCCTGCATGAGTCACACCAAATACAGAATGTGAGTTTTCTGAAAATGATGTGTATAGGACACAAACAAAATTCCAATTATATACCTTAACTGAGTTAAGGGGAAAAAATATCACTGAATAAATGGAACTAAACTCCATATAGATATTGAAGAGAATTCATACAAAAAAAATCCCTACCTGCAAAATCAACCTTGCAAGGCACAAATATCTTTTATAATGAATTGAATCAATATTCAAAATGAACTGAGGGCTCATTTCACAGTTATTGGGCTTACATTGACATTACTGCCCCCACCCCAATTCATGCAAACAATGTAATCTGTGTGCAGCAACAGGGTGGCTGAGCAAGCAGAGCTGCTGCCTCATAGCACTGGTCAATCTTCACCCCCAGTGCTGTCTGTGGCATTACTGTGCTCTCTGCCTGCAATTACATGGGATCAGGTTTCTTTCCGCAGGCTAAAGATACGGGGTTGTAGATTTTGCAGCTGTAAATTGTTGCTCAGATGTTTGGTGAGGGGTAGATTTAAATAGGATTGGTTGAAAGGATGAATGGGTACTTTCTTATTGGCATGGACCTGATGGGGTTAACATCCTGTTTCTAGGCTCTACAACCATGATAATCCACCCCACAACTAAAAGCAGCACGTGGTATTCAGCAACACATCAATACACAATTCAATCAAAGTCAAATGTTTGATTTTAATTTACTGATATCTTTCACACTACATGCCTCCATCCACAAGATGTTATCAATCAAATTAACCCCATATGAGAGACAGAGCAATCTCAGATTACCAAAATTCCAAAAGATGTTAATGAAGGTAGAGAAAAATCATTTCTAATTGTCCTGCAAAAGAAAATCAATACTGACAGCAAATTCTCAAAGTAAATTACAAATGCAAAGTGTCTCATTCTCTTGAATCTTAATATTGCCTGGTCTGTTGAACAATTCCAGCATTTTATGATTAATTTGAGATTTCCAGATTCAGCTCTATTTTGCTTTCAGATTTACAATATTCTGATATTTAACCTGAAGGACGTGACAGTAATTTAACCAAACAATATTAACTAACTTTACATTAATTCAATTTACATGCAGCACAAAACAAAATGGAAAAAATCCATCCATAGATAAGAGTCATCCAAAGGGAAATGTTCAAGGTTTAAGGATTCTTTTATTGTCACATAATAATACATTAAAAATGTAACAACCTTTTGTCTGCTCTCACGCAACAAAGAGAAGCATTGAGCATTATCCATCTTTCCTAACAATAGGAGAAAGAGAAGCAAAAGAGAATCCCTTCAGAGATATTAAGTGTCCATGAATTATTGTCAGTGGATTCACCTCCAGCGCTCCCACAGCCTCTGCAGCTGCACAGACTCCTGCTCGATCCATTGGCAGCCTGAGCTCCAGATCTAAACCTCCGACACGATCAGGCAGTCTTCTGCACCAGAGACTCTTCGGGGGCCCTTATTGCCCTCAGCACCCTCTCAAATCCTAGCTTTGAAACCTGGCTCTCATGAACCACGATCCAGCAGCGTGCAGCCTGTGCAGGTTCCTGACCGCAAGTCGCCCTCGGCCTGTACGGGTGCTTCAGACGTTGAGCCCCTCGCTAGTTCACAGCCGTGGTCACCATCCTGCAGGGTCATCTCCTCTATTTCTCCTTCACAAAGAGGATGTCCTCCCCATTTCTGGTGCCTTTCCCCAATCCGCTGATCCACTAGAATTTGTGCAGGCAGAGCACAGATGTTGCTCTGATACAAAATGTTTTAAGCATAACATATGGCAAGGCATTAAAGGTCAAGAGATTAGACTAGAATGGGTCAGAAATTTATTCTCAGTCACTTGCAATAAAATGCACAATCTGAAAAAACTAGACTTTCATTGGTTTACAGGCAGAAGAGGTGGAAACGTGACTGAAACTAACAAGAACCCATGGAGCTGTGGTGAATCTCTGCTAAGCTGCCTGTCACCCCTCTGGCGAGCCTTGCTGTACTAACATTGGCTGTGCATTACCTCTACTGTCAAGGACACTCCCCTTGGGTATAACTGTGTGTGTCTTTCATTATTGTACCATTAGTTTCTGCTAATAAAAGCCATAATTATTATTTGACAACATCATCTTTGTCTACTTCAACTGGCCCTTCAATTTTATTAGCAGAGATGGATGCAGCACTCAAGCCAGAGCGGCTGATAATTGACCAGTCTGCCCCGAGGGCCAGAGAAATTTTCAACCACTGAATTGCTTGTTTTGATTACTACATGGCTTGAAACCACATGGTTGATGAGGTCATACAGTGGGGCCACCTGAATTCCCTGCTGGGAGAGGTCCCTTTTACCGTAACACAAGGAGCTACCACTCTGTCTATAGCCCGGGAACGTCTGACAGCTACTATGCGGCGCCATGGAACATGGTGCTTGCTCAACACCATTTCCTGACTAGATGCCAGAAACCCGAGGAAAGTGATGCTGCCTATGCACTAGCCCTTGACTCACTGGCAATCTAATGTAATGTCAGGGCAGTCAATGTGCAACAACACAGCAATGCCTTGAAGCTGGATGCTTTTGTCAACGGAATCGACTCCAGTTACATCCGTCAGAGGCTGCTGGAGATGGAGCCCTTAACCTATGACCAGGCAGTCTCTCTAGCTGAGAAGTGCTATGCGGTCCAGTGAAATGCTAGAAACTGAAAGGGGAACATCCTGGAGTGCTGGAACACTGATGGAAAGAAAAGGGTGAACCCCTGGCAAATGCTACTTTTGTGGTAACAGCTGGCACCCCAGACAGAAGTGCCCAGCTCGGTTTGCTACTTACAGCTATTGGGGAAACTCGGTCACTTCGCTATGTATAAGGCAAAAAGTACTCCCACTGATAAGAAGAAGAAGAGAAGCGCCAAGAAAATTCATCCTGGGGCTGCGGGAATGGAAGACAACTGTGAAAAGGAGGAATCTTCAGACAAGCTGACTGAACCAACTTCAAGTGACAGCGAGGTGAGATCAGCACAAAGTTCCTGTGATAGCTCAATTGACTATAAAGCTTGGGGGATGTTATGGACTGGAACGGTTGACTATGAAGGGGGAGGTGAATGGTGAGACTCTCGATTGCCTAATAGACTCGGGGAGTACTGACAGCTACATCCACGATAAGGTCAGCAAAGCCTTAAATTTGTGGAGATATCCAGCAAACTGAAAGATATCCATGGCTTGTAGTTAGAGTCCGTGGTGAGCCCAGATGGTAGTTGTGAAAAATCACACTAAGAAGCGACTGGCTATTGACTACAGCCAGACAATCAACTGTTACACTAACCTGGATGCCTACCCCCTGCCATGCATCAATGAAATGATTTATCAGATAGCGCAATACAAAGTGTACTCCACTATCGACCTCAAAGCAGCTTACCACCAAATCCCCATTAAAAAAAAAGGAATGATCCTATATGGCCTTTGAGGCTGATAGGGGGGTTATACCAGTTTAAAAGGGTACCTTTTGGAGTCACTAATGGAATGTCAGTGTTTCAGAGGGAGATGGATAAGATTGTTTGAATGTATGAGTTACAGGGTACATTTCCCTGTCTGGATAAAGTCACTATCTGTGGAAAAACACAGACTGAACACAACAACAACCGAAATAAATTTTTAGCAACAGCTAAAGAACTCAACCTTACTTTTAACGAGGGCAAATGTGTTTTCAACGTGACAGAGCTACCCACTCTGGGCTACATTGTCCGCAAGGGTGAAATCCGCCCTGATCCGGATAGAATGGCTCCCCTTAAGAAGTTACCACCCCCAGATTCAGCAAAAGCCCTTAAAAGGTGTATGGGATTCTTTTCCTACTACAGTAAATGGGTACGTGACTACACTATGAAAGCACACCCTCTGTTTGACACTAAATCTTTTCCTCTCTCTTCAATGGCCTTGAAGGCTTTTGAGAGAATTAAAGCTGATATTGCCAAAGCTGCACTCTTGTCCATTGACGAGGATGTCCCATTCCAAGTGGAAACTGATGCCTCAGATTGTGCTTTGTCAGAAACCCTTAATCAAAAGGGCAGACCCGTGGCATTCTTCTCCCGCATGTTACGTGGACCTGAACTAAAACATCCCGCCATTGAAAAAGAAGCCCAGGGTATCATTGAAGATGTTCTCTACTGGAGATACTTTCTAGCCGGCAGAAAATTTACCTTGGTCACTGATCAAAAATCTGTAGCCTAGATGTTCAGTACTAAACACAAAAGTAAAATCAAAAATGATAAGATGGCACGCTGACGAATAGAATTTTCAACTTAAAATTATGAGATCCAATACAGTCCGGGAAGGTTAAATGATCCCTCCGATGCATTGTCACGATCTGCTGCTGGTGCTCAGCTTGAGGGGGCTCAAAGTGATCCATAGCAGACTGTGCCACCCAGGGGTCACGAGATTCTTCCACTACATAAGGGCTAACAACCTTCCTTACTTCCTGGAAGAAGTCAGAAAACTGACTAAAAGCTGTCCTGTTTGTGCAGAATGCAAACTGCAGTACTTTAAAGCTCCAGAGGCCACTCTCATCAAGGCAACCTGACCTTTTGAGAGGATTAGCTTGGATTTTAAAGGGTCGCTACCTTCCAACAACAAAAATGTATATTTCCTTACGTAATCGACAAATATTCAAGGTTTCCCTTCGCAATACCCTGCCCTGATGTCTCGTCAGCGTCTGTTATTAAGGCAAAATTTTATTTGTTTTTGGTTTTCCCAATTACATTCATACAGACAGAGGCTCAGCATTCATGAGCGCTGAGCTGCGCCAAGCCTTGCTACGAAAGGGGATAGCCACCAGCCTTACCAAGAGCTACAACTCACAGGGCAATGGGCAGATCGAAAGAGCTTATGCCACAGTCTGGAAGACTGTTAACTTTGCATTAAAGACACATGGTTACCCTATTACTTGGTAGCAGGAGGTGCTGCCTTAGGTGCTACATTCTATTTGGTCTTTATTGTGTACTGCAACAAATCAAACACCTCATGAACATATGTTTGCTTTTCCGAGGAAATCAGGAACTGTGATGGACTGGCCAGCCTGTTTATCTGAGCCTGAAACCATGCTGCTGAAGAGCTATGCTCAGATGCGTAAAACGGACCCTCTAGTCCAAGCAGTTCAGCTACTGCATACTAACCCTAATTATACTCATGTTAAATTCTCAGACGAGAGCACTGACACTGTTCCCCTAAGAGATCTGGCCCCACCTGGTTCACCCCTTCCTCACACCCCTACTCAGAGTGAGCCTGAGAGATTGGACTCATCCACCCAGCCTGTGACCTCTAGTAAGCATTCAGATGGACATGCTGAGGCTCCACTGCCTCACATTGGCGATTCTGGAGCAGGTCCAGAGGTCCAACCTTCCCACACTACAGATCCAGGACCGGTATCAGTTCCCAAGGTTGCAAAGCAATCTGTTCCAATTAGAAAATCAACTAGAATCCGTAAACAACCTGAGAGGCTGCAGTATTTATAAAACATCTTATTATATTTTAATTGCTTTGCTAGTTACTGGCGTATTTTGGCTGTCAGAGAATTCTCAATGCCAAATATGGTATCTGTGTATTTCTTATTTAAGTTTTACCTAGCAGTTTTCCTTTTGATTCTAACCCTTCTTCTGCCGGGGAGAGACTGTGGTGAATGTCTGCCAAGCTGCCTGTCTCCCCTCTGGCGAGCCTTGCTGTATTAACATTGGCTGTGCATTATCTCTACTGTTAAGGATACTCCCCTTGGGTATAATTGTGTATGCACCCATTGTCTTTCATTATTGTAACATGAGTTTCTGCTAACAAAAGCCATGATTATTGTTTGACCACATCGTCTTTGTCTAATTCATCAACTGGCACATCAGGAGCATTGACAGGGTGGATGTAGAGAGAATATTTCTACTTGTGGGGAACTATAACTGTTTAAAAATAAGGGGGGAGGATGAAAATGTATTCCTCTCAAAGGGACAAGTTGTTGGAAAGCTCTTCACAATTATTTATTTTTCAAAGATTTTTGGTAACCTTTCAGATAACCATATAACCATTTATGGGCGGAAATAGGCCATGTCGGCCTTTCGAGTTCACACCGGTTCATTAGAACAACTCCACTAGCTCAAACCTCCTGCTCTCTGCCAATAACCCTCCAAGCCCCTCACCTCCATGTACACATCCAACCTTCTCTTAAATGACAGAAGGGACCCTGCCGCAACTATCTCATTCGGAAGGTCATTCCATTCTGCCACCCCTTGCTGAGTAAAAAAGCCACCTCTAATATTTCCCCTAAAGTGTTTCCCCCTTAAACTAAACTCATGGCCTCTTGTTCCAACCTCCCTTGCTCTCAGGGGAAGGAGTCTGTTTATGTCTAATCTCTCTATTCCTTTCATAATTTTAAATACCTCTATCAAGTTCCCTCTGAGTCATCTACATTCCGATGAATAAAGATCCAGTCTCCTTAATCTCTCCCTGTAATCCAGATGCTGTAAGCCATGCAACATCCTTGTAAACCTTCTCTGCACCCTCTTCACCTTATCTATATCCTTTCTATAATTTGGAGACCAGAACTGAGCACAGTACTCCAAACCTGGCCTCACCAATGCCTTAAACAGATGCAGCATCACCTCCCAGCTCCTATACTCTATACTATGATTTATGAAGGCCAGCAAACATTATGCCTTCTTAACCATCCTGTCTACATGAGAATCCACCTTCAGTGAACTCTGTACCATAACCCCCAGGTCCCTTTGCTCCTCTGCATTCCTCAATGCCCTCCCCTTAACTGTACATGTCCTATTCTGGTTATTTTTACCAAAATGCAACAGACTTATCTACATTGAATTCCATCTGCCATCTTTCAGCCCACTCTTCCAAACAAACCAAATCCTCTGTAATCCAAGAAAATCTTCCTCACTATCCACCACTCCCCCTATTTTCGTATCATCCACATATTTGCTAACCCAGTTAACCACACCCTCCTTCCTTCCAACATCATTGGTACCAACATGTACCACAACCTCATTCCTTGCTTAAAGTTGATGGGAACGCAGAATTGATGTTGCAAGAAGATCACACAAGTTTTTATTGAAGATAGACCCAACGAATAAGTTCAAGTTTATCATCTGATGAACCAGATGAAACAGTGTTTCTCCAGCCCACACTGCACACATGCACAATACATTTCTCACATAGCACAATAATCACATCCATCAAAAATAAAATAACTCTTAAATATTCTGGAATAATTTACTCCATTTCATTTACAAAAGAGCCATGGTGACAGAATACTGTTCATCAATCTCAAATCCTGCAGGAAAAAGCCATTTCCCAGCCTTGCAGAGATCATTTCGATGGTCCTACTTAATGCTGATAATTAAAAAATGCTGCATGTTGGAGGGTAGGGATTCTTAATAATTCGGAATCCTATTTAAGCAATGCTCTCAGCAAATGTCATTAATAAAGGAAAGGAAGATCCCAGTGATCCTCATGGTCATTTTAATGATCCTCTGGATCGACGTCCAATCTGATGCTTTGCAGCTACCATACCACACAATAGCCTAGTCTTGCTCTTAATCCATAATTGAATAGTTCACAACTAGACTTAGAACAAAAGCAGGTCATTACAATCATCTGCTATGCTATTGAGCATTCAGTTTAAGTCCCCAAATATGAATTTAGAATCAGATGAGTAGCATGGACATGTGTAGTCCATTATGTCTGTGCCCTTGGAAAAGAGCTACCCAAATGAATTACATCTTCAAAAATATGATAATTGACACCATAGCTTGCCAAACTCACCTGCTGTTTAAATGTAATGAGGGGCTTTAACTCTGTCCTTTCTAATAGAAATATACACCCCAACCATCATATGCAGTAAAATTATTTTCCTGTTTCCTCTATATTCCCTGAACAAGTGCACTAAAAAATTATACATTTTTGACCCCTCTGCCAAGGGAAATCTGTCCTTCTTATTCACTCTGATGCCACACATCTGCTACAATTGTTACCCCTTTCCAATTCCAAAGCCAAGAACTGGAAACTGTAGCTTTCGCAAGCCATTCCTCAAGCTGACAATTCCTCCCCCAACCACAAATGTGGCAAACATTGAAATCTTACCTGTCCCCTGTCCACCACAATCACATTTTCCTGGAAGGTGATGACCAACACAGTGTGCAGAGAAAGATGTGGCCCAATAGTTTTACTCTAGCTTGAGCATTACCTTCTCACTCTTAAATTTAATTATCTCACTCACAAAAATATCCACCAAGAATTTCTATGGGCATACTTCAAGGGCACTTTGTCCTCCACACCTCTTAATATAGAACATCAAGCAGTTCAGCACAAGAACAGGCCGCTCAGCCTACAAAGTCTGCACCAAATGAAACTAAATTTCTTCTGCCTGCACACAATCCATATTCCTAATTTTAAAAATATAGTAAAGTAAGAGACCCTCCAAGCCTATGAAACCTCTGCTGCTCAATAAATCTACCATGCCTCGGAGGGTGGGAGGAAACCAGAGAAAACCCACACAGATCATGGGGATAATGCATGAACTCCTTACAGACAGTGCCAGATTTGAACCTGGGTCACTGGCACAAATAGCACTATGCTACCATTATGCTACCCATACTGTCACATATGTCCAATTAGAAGCCTCATAAATGCTACTATCATATCTACTTTCACCGCCACTTCTGGTAGCCAATTCTAGGCAATTACCACTAAAATATTTGTCCCACACATTTCTTTTAAACCTTTATTCTGCCACCCTAAATGTTCTCTAGCATTCGATTTTTTAAAAAAACATGGAAAAATATTTTGATAGCAGACATAGGGTTGTGATAGTAGGAGATTTTAACTTTCCACATATTGACTAGACTCCTATACTGTAAAAGAGCTGGATGGCTTGGATTTTGTCAAAACTGTTCAGGAAAGTTTACTAAATCAATATATTGAGGTCCCAACTGGAGAGAGTGTAATACTGGATCTCCTATAAGGGAATTAGACAGGGCAGGTGACAGAACATGGGTCATTATGTGAACTACAATGTTGTGGATATTTCAGAAACTTGGCTGGAGGAAGGGCAGGATTGGCCAATGCAGGTACCGGGGTTTAGGTGTTTTAAAAGGAATAGGATGGGAGGTAGGACGGAGGGGGGAGTAGCATTACTGGGTTAGTATCACGGCTATGGAAAGGGAGGATGCTGCAGAGGGAGTGTCCACTGAATCAGTGAGGGTGGAAATCAGAAATAGAAAGGGAGTTATCATTGTGCAAGGAGTAATCTATAGGCCTCCAAATAGCCCTCAGGTCACTGTGGAGCAGATAAGTCGGGAGATTTTAGTATGGTGCAGGAAATACAGAATTGTAGTTATGGGTGATTTCAACTTCCCTAATATTGACTGGCACCTCATGGCTATAAGAGGAATGGATGGGGCTGAATTTATCAGGGGTGTTCAAGAAGGATTCTTGAATATGCCAACAAGAGAAGAGGCCACACTGGATCCAGTTCTGGGTAATGAACCTGGATAGGTGGTGGACCTCTCGGTGTGGGGGCATTTTGGTGAGAGTGATCTCAACTCCCTTAGCTTCTACATAGCTGTGGAAAAGGATAAAAACAAACAAACTGGGAAAGTGCTTATTTGGGGAAGGGATTATTACGAAGGGATGTGGCAGGAATTAGTGAGAGCAAATTGGAAACAGTTGTTGAAGGGTGAAAGCAGAGAAGTAATGTGGAGTAAGTTTAGGGACCACTATTGCTGGGTTCAGGATAGATTTTTCCCATTGGGATAAGAAAAGGATGGTAGGAAACAGGAACCATGGCTGAAGAAACATGTGAGGCAACTAGTCAAAAGGAAGAAGAAAGCATATATTAGATATAGGAAGGAGGAAACAGGTAGGGCTCACGAGAAGTATATGGTAGCCAGGAAGGAGCTGGAGAAAGGACTTAGGAGAGCTTGAAGTGGGCATGAGAAGTCCTTGGCATGTAGGGTTCCCAAGGCATTCTATGTCTATGTGAAGAACAGAAGGGTGACAAGAATGAAGGCAGAGCCACTAAAGGATAAAGGACTCAACATGGCAGAGGAGGTTGGGGAGGTCCTAAATTAATACTTGGCATCAGTATTCACAGGAGCAAGGGACCTTCATCACAGTGAGGTCAAAATTGAACAGGCCTGTGTGCTGGACAATGTGGAGATTAAGGAAGTGTTGAATCATATTAAAAACATAAGGATTGATATGTCCCCGGGGACAGACGTGATATACCCCCGGTTACTATGGGAAGTGAGAGAAGAATCCTCTTTGGCCACAGGGGAGATGTCGAAGGTTTGTAAAATGGCAAATGTAGTCCCCTTGTTTAAAAAAGGTAATAAGGAGAATCCTGGGAATTATAGACCAGTGAGTCAGTGCTGTCCAAACTATTGGAGAGGATACTTTTTTAAAATTTTTAAAAAATTTTCACACTGTGAACTATATCAATCAAAATACATACAAATATTTCTCTCTTAAATATACACAGTGGCATTTTCTCCCCTTTTCCCCCCCTATCTTCCCTCCCCCCCTTCCCACCCCCCTCCAAACCCATTTAATGTTCAACATATACAACACAATAAAACCATTAAACAATGTCATCACACAATGAAAATAAACAAGAAAATAGTGTCATCTACTTTTGTACACTGGAACAAGTCATTTTATCTTCTTATCATTTTAGGGGGGTGGAGGTCTGAGGCATGCCCTCTCTGTTGTGTTCCATGTTTGGTTCCCAAATTTGTTCTAATAATGTGACTTTATTTTTTAAATTATATGTTATTTTTTCCAATGGAATACATTTATTCATTTCCATGTACCATTCTCAGGCTCTCTTCTGATTTCCAAGTTGACATTATACTTTTTTTGCTGCAGCTAAGGCTATCATAATAAATCTTTTTTGTGCTTTCATCCAGTTTGAGGCCTAATTCTTTACTTCTTATATTACTTAGAAGAAAGATCTCTGGATTTTTTTGAATGTTGCTTTTTGTGATTTTATTTAATACCTGATTTAGATCTTCCCAAAACTTTTTCACTTTCTCACATGCCCAAATTGCATGTACTGTTGTTCCCGGTTCCTTCTTACAGCGAAAACATCTATCTGATAATGTTGGATCCCATTTTTTTAACTTTTGGGTCGTGATATATAACCTGTGTAACCAATTATACTTTATCATGCGTAACCTCGTGTTTATTAAATTCTTCATAGTTTCAGAGCATAACTTTTCCCATATTTCATTTTTTATCTTTATGTTTAAATATTTTTCACACTTTTGTTTGGGTTTATAGCTTATTTCATAATTTTCCTTCTTTTGCAGCTTGATGTACATGTTTGTTATAAATCTTTTTATTATTGTTGTTTCTGTAATCACATATTCAAAGCTGCTTCCTTCTGGTAATCTCAGTCTGCTTCCCAATTTGTACTTCAAGTAGGGTTTCAGATGATGATATGCAAACATTGTACCATGAGTTATTCCATATTTGTACTTCATTTCTTCAAATGTTAATAAATTATTTCCCAAAAAACAATTTTCTATTCTTTTAATTCCTTTTCTCTCCCATTCTCTAAAGTAAAGGTTATCTATTGTGAAAGGGATTAGTTGATTTTGTGTCAATAATAATTTTGGTAGTTCGTAATTTGCTTTTTCCTTTCTAAGTGTATCTTCTTCCATATATTGAGTAAATTATGCTGTACTGGTGAACTTTTATATTGCACCAGTTTTCATCCCACTTACAAAGTATATGTTCCAGTACCTGCTCCCCTATTTTATCTAGCTCTATCTTAGTCCAATCTGGTCTGATAAAAATCTGATAAATACCTTAATTGTGCTGCTCTATAATAATTTTTTAAGTTTGGTAACTGTAAACTCCCTTGTTGGTACCACTCTGTTAATTTATCTAATGCTATCCTCGGTTTCACCCCTTTCCATAAGAATTTCCTTATTATTCTCTTTAGTTCATTGAAGAATTTCTCTGTTAAGGGAATTGGTAACGATTGAAATAGGTATTGTATTCTTGGGAAGACATTCATTTTAATGCAATTTGCCCTCACTATCAATGTTTAGTGGCAATTCTTTCCAATGTTCTAAGTCTTCCTGTAATTTCTTCATTAATGGCTGATAATTGAACTTGTATAAGTGTCTTAAATTATTATCTAATCTAATACCTAGGTATCGGATTGCTTGTGTTGCCATTTAAATGGTGATTCTTTTTTAAATTCTGTGTAATCCGCATTACTCATTGGCATTGCTTCACTTTTATTTGCGTTGATCTTGCACCCCGATATTTCTCCATATTCCTTCAATTACTTATATAGTTCTTTTATTGCTATTTCTGGTTCTGTTAAGTATACTATGATGTCATCTTCAAATAAACTGATTTTATACTCCTTCTCCTTTATTTTTATCCCTTTTATTTTATTTTCTGTTCTTATCAGTTCTGCCAATGGTTCTATTGCTAAAGCGAACAGTGAGGATGATAGTGGACATCCCTGCCTAGTTGACCTGCTTAATTTAAATTGGTTTGATACATATCCATTTACTGTCACCTACACCAATGGTCCATTATATAATGCTTTAATCCAATTAATATATTTTTCTGGTAGGTTGAACCTCTGGAATACTTTGAATAAATAATTCCACTCAACTCTGTCAAAGGCTTTTTCTGCAATGAAAGCAACAGGCACTGTTGGCATCTTATTTCCTTGTACTGCATGAATTAAATTAATGAACTTACAGACATTATCCGCTGTTCATCTTTTCTTAATAAATCCAGTTTGATCTAGTTTTACTATTTTTGGTAAACAGTCGGTCAATCTGTTTGCTAATAGTTTTGCTATTATCTTATAATCTGAGTTAAGTAGAGATATTGGTCTATATGATGCTGGTGTTAGTGGATCTTTCCCCGTCTTTGGTATTACTGTAATTATTGCTGTTTTACATGAATCTGGAAAGTTTTGTGTTTCTTCTATCTGGTTCATTACTTCCAGGAGAGGAGGAATTAAAAACTCTTTAAATGTTTTTAGTGGGAATCCATCATCTCCAGGCTTTTTATTGTTCGGCAGCTTTTTTAATATATCCTGCATTTCCTCTATTTAAAATGGTTTTATCAGCTTGTTTTGCTCCTCTTGCAATTTTGGCAGTTCAATTTTATCTAAAAACTCTTCTATTTTGTCTTCTTTCCCCTCATTCTCAGTTTGGTATAATTGTTCATAAAATTCCTTAAAGTTCTCATTAATCTCCATTATATTATATATAATTTGTTTGTCCTTTTTCCTTGATGCCAATACAGTTCCTTTAGCTTGTTCTGTTTTAAGTTGCCAGGCTAATATTTTGTGTGTTATTTCTCCTAGCTCGTAATACTTTAGCTTTATTTTCATTATGTTCTTCACCTTATACGTTTGTAATGTTTCGTATTTTATTTTTTGTCCACCAATTCTCTTTTTGTTATATCTTCCCTTGTTGCTAGTTCTTTTTCTGTACTTACTATTTCCCTTTCCAGCTGTTCTATTTCCCGATTGTAGTCCTTCTTCATCTTTGTTACATAACTTATTATCTGCCCTCTGGTGAAAGCTTTCATTGCAACCCATAATATAAATTTGTCTTTCACTGATTCCATATTTATTTCAAAGTACATTTTAATTTGGCATTCAATAAATTCTCTAAATTCCTGTCTTTTAAGTAGCATGGAGTTTAATCTCCATCTATATGTTCTTGGTGGGATGTCCTCCAGTTCTATTGCTAATAACAGGGATGAATGATCAGATAGTAATCTAGCTTTATATTCAGTTTTCCTAACTCTCCCTTGAATATGGGCTGACAACAAAAACATATCAATCCTTGAGTATGTTTTATGCCTACTCGAATAAAATTAGTATTCCTTCTCCCTTGGGTGCTGCCTCCTCCATAAGTTTCATTTCCTGCATTGATTTAACCATAAATTTGGCCACTTTATTCTTTTTGCTCATCTTTTGTCCAGTTTTATCCAACTTTGGGTCCAAATTAAGGTTAAAATCCCTTCCTATCAATATATTCCCCTGCGTATCTACAATCTTCAAAAAAATATCTTGCATAAACTTTTGATCCTCTTATATATTGATCAAATTCCAGAATTCTGAATATATCTGACACTTCATCATTACATACCTCCCTACTGGATCTATTATTTCCTCCTCTATTTTGATTGGTACATTTTTATTGATTAATATAGCTACACCTCTGGCTTTTGAATTCTATGATGCTGCCACTATGTGCCCTTCCCAGTCTCTCCTTAATTTATTATGTATCTTTTCAGTTAGATGCATTTCCTGCACAAATACTATATCTATTTTTTTCTTTTTTCAGTAAATTAGTAGCCTCTTCCTTTTAATTTGGTTATGTATTCCATTAATATTTATAGTCATATAGTTCAACATGGCTATCTCATATTCTGTTTACACCTCATTTCCGCTTCCTCATCACCACCTTTCCCCTTTTCCCCATTTTCATCTCTCAGTTTTCCCTTTTTGAACTCAATGTATGACAACACTTCTAAAACATAAACTACTTCAACAACTCCACATCTAAAATTCCCTTAACCCCAAGTGTTCCCCCACCTCTCTGAGTTGCCCCTTATCCCTTGCCGGGCAACCACAACTCCCCTTGCCATTTGGATTGCAAACCTGCTCGCAAGCGTCAACTGATTTTGCAGTGACTATTATTCTCTCCCACGCAACCCCCTCCAGAAAAGACTTTTATCTTCATATTTAACAAAGCTCTCTCTTCCCCCCCTTACTTCCTTTCTTCCCTTTTCTTTCCCTTCTTTAGTTCTTACTTATACATTATTTTTACATCTTTATATATAGTTTGTCATCGTTCTTTGATCTTGTTACATCTCTTCATCTCTCCTTCTGTCCTGCAGGTGTTCTGCAAATTCTCATGCTTTCTCCGGATCCGAGAACAGTCTGTTTTGCTCCCCCGGGATAAATAATTTAAGCACAGCTGGATATCTTAACATAAATTTATAGCCTTTTTTTCCACAGGATCGATTTTGCTGTGTTAAACTCCATCCTCTTCTTTAGGAGTTCAAAACTTATGTCTGGGTAAAAAATATTTTTTGACCCTGTATTCCAATGGTTTTTTGTCTTCTCTAATTTTATTCCTTGCCCTCTCCAGTATTTTCTCTTGTCGTGTATCTTAGAAATTTTACTAAAACAGATCTTGGTTTTTGTTGTGGCTGTGGTTTCAGGGCTAGTGTTCTGTGTGCCCTTTCTATTTCCATTCCTTCCTGTATTTCTGGCATTCCCAGGACGTTTGGATCCATTCTTTTATAAATTCTTTCATATTTGTGCCTTCTTCATCTTCCTTTAGGCCCACGATCGTTATGTTGTTTCGCCCTCTATAGTTTTCCATTATATCCATCTTCTGAGCTAACAACTCTTGTGACTCTTTAACTTTTTTGTCACTGTCTTCCAGTTTTCTTCTTAAGTCATTCACTTCCATTTCTACAGCCATTACATGTTCTTCCACATTTTCTAATCTTTTCCCTATTCCTGTCATGACCAGCTCTATTCTACTTACTTTTTCTTCTGTATTTTTCATTTTTCTTTTCATTTCACTAAATTCTAACGTCAACCATCCTTTAATGCTTTAATTTGTTCTTGAAATTTTTTTTATCTATATACTGTCCATCTATTTTTACCTTCTATTCCTCTGTGCAGAGCTTGGTCTTCTTCTTCCTCTTCTTCTGTGTCTGCACCTGTGTTTGTGTCTTCTACTTCTCTTCCTTGTATCTGTGTCTCTTCTGACTTTCTTGTTGAGCTGCTTGCCTCAGTTTGCTGGATGTTTTTTTGCATGGCTTCTTGCTGTTGGTCCTCTTCTTCTGGGCTAGTTATCTGCTGGGCCTCCTGTTGCTGTTCTTCTTTCCTATCATTCCCTTTCCTGTCGCTTTCCTCTTCTTCCAGCTGAGAGCCCTGCAGTCAGGCATCTCTCAGCTGGTCGCGTTGCGTTAGTTCGTTCCTCAGCTGGGCCCCTCTACCGTCGGTGTTTTCTTTTTCCTTAGTGTGCGCATTGCACACTTCTGTTTAGCTCAGAGAGCCATTTTTGCAGTCCAGCTGTTGGGAGGTCGCAACTCTGCGGGGTCGTCACCAACCTCGGGGAGCAGGCTCTTTTCTCCATGACAGCTCCCTGTTTCTTCATGCAGGTAAGGCCTTCTCCTTTCTTTTCTGGCATATTTTTTTCTTTTTTTCCTGTTGTTTTTGCTTTTTCCTTCTTGGGTGCCATTTTCTTTCTTTTCTCCACAACTTTATCTTTCATTTGTTGTGTTTTGTGTTTCTTGAACTTTGTGTTTTCTTCACTTTATTTCTTTTTTGGAGATGGCTGATATTCTCCTACCGGCCACTATTCCATCACGTGACTCCTCCACGAGATGATACTTAAGGATAGGATCTATGAGCATTTGGAGGAGTGAAGTCTACTCAAGGATAGTCAGCATGGCTTTGTGAAGGTGAGGCCATGCCTCACAGGCCTAATTGTGTTTCTTGAGGAGGTAACAAAATAAATTGATGAGGGTAGGGCGGTAGATCTACATGGGTTTTAGCAAGGCATTTGACAAGGTCCCCCATGAGAGACTCATGCAGAAAATCATGAGGCATGGATCAGTGGAATCTTGGATGTGTGGATAAAAAATTGGCTTGCAGGTTGAAAGCAGAGCGTAGTAGTGGGAGGAAAGTATTCTGCCTGGAGGACTAGTGGAATACTGCAAGAATCTGTTCTGGAATCCTTGCTCTTTGTGATTTTTATAAATGACCTGGATGAAGAGCAGAAGGATGGGGCCAGTAAGTTTGCAGATTGCATGAAGGATGGAGGAGGTGTGGATGGAGTTGAAGAGGATATAGACATGATGCAGAGATGGATGGAAAAGTGGTAGATGGAGTTAAATCTGGATAAGTATGAGGTAATGTATTTTGGAAGGACTAACCAGAAGGCTGTGTACAAGGTTAAGGGTCAGTTACTTAAGAGTGTGGATCAACAGAGGGATCTTGGGATTCAAATCCATAAATCCCTCATGGTTGCCGCACAGGTTGATAGGATAGTTAAGAAAGCTTATGGTATGCTGGGCTTCATTAATAAGGGGATTGAGTTAAGGAGTAGAGAGGTCATGTTGCAACTCTACATATCTCTTGTAAGACCACACTTAAATATTGTGTTCAATTCTGGTCATCTCATTACAGGAAGGGTGTGGAAGCTATTGAGAGGCGCAGACGAGACTTACCATGATGTTGCCTGGTTGGGAAACAAGTCTTAAGAGGAAAGAATAGCAGAGCTGAGACTTTTCTCTTTGGAATTTAGAAGGATGAGTGGAGACTTGATAGAGGTTTATAAGATTATGACAAGCATAGATAGGGTAGACAGCAAGCACCTGATTCCCAGGGCAGGAATAGCAACCACCAGAGGACATATGTACAGAATGAAGAGAAGGAAGTTTAGGGAGGGCATCAGGAGTAAGTTTTGTATGCAAAGAATTGTGGATGCCTGGAATGCCTTGCCAGGGATGGTCATGGAGGAAACATCAGGGCCATTTAAGAGACTCTTAGATAGGCACATGGAGGAAAAGTGGAGGGTTACAGGGCAGGGAGGTTTAGGTACTTTTTTTAGGAATATATGGGTTGGCACAGTATAGAGGGCCAAAGGGCCTGTACTGTGTTGTAATGTTCTATATTCTAAAATTATGTGTAGGAGAACATTTTGGATCCAGTAATCATAATGTTCATTAGTTTCAATTTAATTATGGAGAAGGATAGGTCACATCCTTGGGTTGAGATTCTTAATTAGAGAAGGGCTAATTTTAAGGAAATGAGAAAGGATCTACAAATGTGTGAAGTGAGATGTCATTTTCTGGCAAGGGAAGACCTTCAAAGGTGAAATTTTGAGAATACAGAGTTTGTATGTTCCTGTCAGGATTAAAGGCAAAGTTAACAGGCATGAAGAACATTGGTTTCAAGGGATATTGGGGATCTGGTTCAGAAGTTGTATATATAGTAAGTATAGGCAACACAGATCAAGTGAGATACTTGAGAACTATAAAAAATGTAAGGAAAAAACTCAAGAAAGACATCAGGAAGACTAAAAGAAGATATGAGGTTGCTTTGGCAGACATTGTGAACAAAAATCCCATGGGTTTCTACAGGTATATTAAGACCAAAAAGATAGTAAGGAACAAAATTTGTTCCCTTGAAGATCAGTGGTCAGTTTCATATGGAGCCAAAAGAGATGGGGGAGATCTTAAATGGGTTTTATGCATCTATATTTACTCAACAAATTGACAGAGTCTTGGGAAGAAAGAAAAACAAGCAATGTGGCTGATGTTAGTAGGAAATAGATTCTAAGAGATCAGATATACAAGTATTTGGATAGCCAGGGACTGATGAGCGATTGTCAACTTGTATATCTGATCTCTTAGAATCTACTTCCTACTAACATCAGCCTCACATATTCTGTGCTGCAATATTCTAAGGTTCTAATCTAGGCAGCATCCTTTCAATCTTCCATGTACATTTTCCTAAAGCCTTCACTGCTTTCCTGTTATGGGACAACTAGAATTGCACGTAAAATAATCAATGAAGCCCAACCAAAGTTTTATGTAGCTGCAATAAGTCTTCCTTACATTTCTACTTAATGCCCCACCAAAGCAAACATATCACACATTGTTACTACCTCATCTACTTGCCTGGCCAATTTTGGGGACCTACATCCCAAGATTCCTCAGTGGCGTCAATTAGGGTGGTGATTCCAAAGGAGGACAGAGGTTGCTATATAGAGATATATATCTCAAGTGAGAGAGAGAGAGAGAGAGAGAGAGAGAGAGAGAGAGAGAGAGAGAGAGAGAGAGAGAGAGAGAGAGAGAGAGAGAGAGAGAGAGAGAGAGAGAGAGAGAGAGATAGATGGTAACCTATGACCATGTCCTCCTTTGGAATTGCCAACCTAGATCAGTGCATTTTTGTCCTACCATTAGCTTCTCTTTGTTTAACCTCATATATGATTATTATGTACCGTCTGAGAAATGTATTATGTATGTGCACCACAGATCAGAAAATCATACATGTACAGTCAGAAGATAAACATGAAGAATAACACCCCACACATACTCAGATTAAACTCCATCTGCCATTTCTCTTCCCATCTCCATAACTAGTTATGTTCTTATTTCTTTGATAGCTCTCTAGTCCCCAGTGCCACTGATCTGTCATTAAAAATCCTTCCAGATCAAATTCCCTTCTTGCCAAGCTTACCAAACCAATAACTTCCTGTAGTCCAAAGCATTCCTACCAACTCTCATCCATAATCATTTTTTTTCAATCACCAGAAAACTGCTTTCATTATGCTTCCTACTTCTTACATTGAGGACAATGTACTGTACAGAAAGAAGACTTTCTCCCGCCCCCCCCACCATCTCCACCCCTTTTCCTCTTCAAATATCTTTCTAAAATCAATGAAGTCTACCTTAAGCAATCGTCATAAAAAAAACTTACCATAACAAATCCATGGTGACTGCTTTCATAAACTATTGCTCAATTTAAACATAGAATCTCCCTATAACTTTCACTCTTTTTTCCCCATCCCTGTACTGCTCTGATGATGAACTAGAGTTTGGCGGCTCTCCCCCACAGAGCCCACTTCTTCATTAATATTGAGAACCAAATTCTGGCTGGAGAAGCAGATGCCATCAGGATTCTCCTGAAGTGCTTGTCTGCTCTTTTGACCTGCCAAGCAGACCTGCCTCTCTCCTGGTTCCCTCAGATTGGCAGGAAAGAGTCTGGAATGCATAATCCATCTTCTTCACAGATGGATCATAATGATGTCTGCAATTCTTTGAGCTATCAAACCCAGTCAAACTTTTCTATCACATGATATTCACTTCATTTGTGGTATTCCAAGGTTTAGGAAGTGTCCTGGATTGGTACAGGTCTGCATTCCACCAGTCGAAGATTCCCTGCCACAATTCCACATATTAGAATTTTTGGCCATGCTGATTGCCGTGGTTTAGGTTTTTGTCTTCAACAAATGAGGGTTAAACAAAGAAGGATCTTTTTGATGCCATTTGTAGTGAAAGCCCAGATGTCTCAACCTGATAGTGCAATGATTATAGTAGATTATTTCAACCGTACCAACCTGAAAGCTATCAACATGTTATCAACAACATGTCCATTTTTTCACCAATGGTGAGAACACCCTAGAACAGGTGTATACAAACATCCCTGTGCGTACAAGGCTACCCCCTCATCCCAACCTTGGTTATTCAATAGGTCAGTGGTTAGAGCATTGGTTTTGTAAACCAGGGGTTGTGAGTTTGTTCCTTGCTAGGGCCTCATTTCTGTGAGGGGCTCAGGACATAGTGGTGTGTCTCTGTCTTCCTTATGGTAGACAAAGTTAAAGAATTTCATGTATGTTACATTCAAAATATCAAATTACGTAACAATAATGAAGCCTTTATGTTATCTTTACTCGGATCACATATTGATCACCCTATTGATCATTTCAGCCGTTCTTATGGTCCTGTGGATTGACCTTTGATCCAATGCTCTACAGCAACTGTACCACACTGTGATGCAGCTGGCCATGACACTCTAGATAGGGCTCCTATAGAAATTTGTCATGATGGTGGCAAGTAGCTTTGCCCACCTCAGTTTTCTCAGGAAGTGCAGTCACTGTTGTGCCTTCCTAACAAGTGAAGAGATGTTGTATTTTCAGAATAGGTCACTACTAGTAGTTAAGCATCCTCAAAGTGGTTGATATTGATCCCTAGGGACTGATGGGACCATCCAAGTGGTCAAAAAATGCCAGGGGGTTGAAAGGGGGTCAATTAACGCCAGGGAGTCAATTGAACTTTTGGAGTCGAAAGAATTATGGAGCCCAAGTTGCCTGCTCCTGCTCAGGAGCCCGACGTCTCCACTCCAGCTGGGAGCCCAAGGCAGCTTCTTCGATGTGGATAGCACCGCACCCAATGTTGAGAATGGAATCACTGTCGCCGATGCTGAAGACTTGGACCCAGCTCCATTTAGCATCTTCCTGGACAGAAGCAAAGGTTTTTTTTTCCACTGTTACTGTAATCATTTGCTTGCTTAATTTACAGATTTGTTACTTGGCGATTGGGGTGTGTGGTAGCAAAGTTTGGGTTGTTGCTGGGAGGCCCGGACTCCATGCATATGGCATGCAGTTTCCCTCACTAATGCATATGGAAACCACACATTGACACAATTATTTATTGTTTGTTTGTTTGTCTCTCTATTTATTTATCTATCTATTTATTTATTTATCAGTTTATTTATTTATATATATATGTACATGTCTGGGGGTCTAGGGATCAAGGATTCCATGAAGAGGTTGATGCTCTATAAAGTTTGGGGACCCCTAACTTAAGTGGACTCTGAGGAACTTGTTGCTCTCTACTATCTCCACTATCGAGCTATTAATATATAGTGAAGGATGGTCATTTCTTGTCTACCTGAAATCCATAGTCATCTCCTTTGTCTTGACCACATTGAAACTCAAGTTGTTATTCTTGCACCATACCATGAGATTTTACACCCCTTCTCTGTAGTGTGACTGATCATTGTTGCTGATGAGGCCAACTACTGTCATGCCATCTGCAAACTTAATGACTCAAAATATTTTTTTTATTTAGACATACAGCACTGTTACACCATTCGGCCTTACATGTCCATGCTATCCAATTTACACCCCATTAATCTACACCCCAGTATGTTTTTGAAGGGTGGGAGGAAACCAGAACTGCCGGAGAAAACCCATGCAGACACGGGGAGAACTTACAAACTGCTTACAGACAGCGGGGGATTCGAACCCAGGTCCGGTGCTGATTGCTGGCGTTGTAAAGGCATTGTGCTAACTACTATGCCAATTGTTACCACCCCACTACACCCTCTGTGCCACCTCTGACTCTGTTGGAGCTGGATCTGGCATTGCAGATGCGAATCAGCAACATGAACCAGGAACGGGCTGAGCATACAGCCCTGAGGTGCACCAGGGCTCAGCATGATGGTGCTTGATGTTTTGCTGCAGTCCCGGACAGGCTGTCGCCTTTCTGTTAGGAAGTCCAGAATCCAGATGTTGAATCCCAGCGAGGACAGCTTCTCCACCAGCGTCTATGGAAAGATTTATTAAATGCCAAGATGAAGTTACTGAACAGCAGCCTGATGTATCAGGTGTCATTCTCCAGGTGAGTCAGGACTGAGTGGAAGGACAAGGTTAAAGCATCATCAGTGAAATGCTTCTATCTGTAGGTAAATTGAAATGGGTCCAGAGTTTCTGGGAGGTGCACTTTGATGCGTTCTATCATCAGATGCTCAAAGTATTTCATAACGGTGGAGGTCATGGTCACAGTAAATTAAACACTGAGGCCTGTTACTGTCACCCTTGTTAGTACCAGGATGAAGGTAGCTGTTTTGAAACCCACAGGAATGGTAGACTGCTATAGTGATGTGTTGAATATGTCTGTAAAGGCCTCCATCAGTTGGTATGCACAGTTCTCAAGTACCTGACCAGCTATGTTGTCTGGCCTGCTGCCTTATGTGGATTTATCTTGGATAGGGTCCTCATTTCAGTGCAGGTATGCAAGGGGCCCATTCATCAGTGGGACATAAAGCTTTCTTCAGCATCATATTGTTCTCCTTGAATTGCACATAGAATGTGCTTAACAGCTTTCTGACTACAAGTTTCCAGCAATGGCACAAAGCATTCAAAATTTTAGACTTTGTATGAATAGTGTGCTAATAATTGACTAACCAGACCTGCAGGCACCCTTAGATGGAGTAATGCCTTTCCTCCCATTTTGATGCCACTCTTACCATCAGCTACTCTTCTACAATCTCAGAGAAACTGCAATGACTCCTAAAAAAGGACAGACATCTGATGCGAGGACCATGCAACATGAATACAATACCTCTTTTGGGTACTCCTGTGCAGTTATCTCAATTCAGCGCTATATTGTTTCATAACTCCCTTGTACATAATTATAATGATCAATATGTTGACATAAATCTAAATCAAGCTCTACCCTGCTTTTGTCCATGTCTCTAAGCTTGCATATTCTCCTACTTCTTTTGTGTGTGCTGTAAGGAGTCAGAAAACATCCTCTCTTCCCTATTCCAAGAATTATAATGATAGGCTATTTTATCTTCTCCAACGATTGTGTACAATAACAGTCGCTGATCAATAAGTGTTACATGGACGCGTCGCCACCAGAAATAGCTTCCAGTCTAATTTTTAATCACCTTCAAGAAATACAGCAAGTGCAAACTAACAATATTTCACATTCTTTTATTCACGTACTCCCATATGGCCATTATTCCCAGACTTAATAGGGCAGTTATTTCCTAAGGTGGAAATTTCCATTAAGATTTGTCACAGCAGCTTGGAGCAATTTCCCCTACAAATAGATCAGCCTTCTACTCACCCAGATAAAGAGCAGGAAGAATACTGCAGCAAAAGCCATTCATCTTTCATTCTACCCGGCAGGCACAAGGACACATCATGGTCATGCTGGTGTCACTATTAACTTGGACTTACACTCCATCATTTCATCTATTGCTACACAAAGTCTCAGGCTTAAACACATCCTCTCTACTACCTGCACCACATTATCGGAATGCCCCAGTGAGGCCACGACTGTCAGTCAACAAAGAACCTGCAGGGCAGCAGCAGAAGTAACATTGGAACATCAGAGGATATAGCTGGAAGTTCTGAGTAGAAGGGGGGGGAGGGGGGGGGAAGAACAGAATTAATGAATGATGGCAGCACAGAATAAGGCCATTCAGTCTGTTGAATATATAGAAGCTTTGTGTAAGGAGGGTATAAATGATGCCTCTCCCTAACCCTCCAGATCCCTGCAGATGCCTTCCTTTCATATAATTATCCAAATAACTTCTTAATGCTACAATTAAATTTACCTCCACTACAATTCATGGAAATTCAACCTAGAATGCATAGAGACTCCCAGATGGTACGTGACCTCCCAGGTGCCAGTGTCAAATCATCTCAGCAGTATTCTGGAAGGGGAGGGAGACCACTCAGATGTTGTGGTCCACGTGGAGACCAATAACATAGATAGAGGTAGAGACAAGGTCCTCAAGAAGGAATATACGGAGTTAGGTAGAAAGTTAAAAGATAAGACCTCGAGGGTGGTAATCTCCGGATTGCTGCCTGTGCCACACTCTAGACAGAGTAGAAATAGGAAGTTATGGCATATGAATGCAAAACTAAAATGTTGGTGTAGGGGACAGGGCTTTAGATTCCTAGATCATTGGGATCAATTCTGGGGAAAGTCAGTCCTCTATAAAAAGGATGGGCTGCACCTAAACTGGAAATGGACCAATATCTTGGCAGGAAGGTTTGCTAGTGCCATTGGGGAGGGTTTAAACTAGCTTTGCAGGGGGAATGACATTATAATGAGAGCAAAGTGAATAGGATAGCAGTGAGACAGGGAGCTACAACAGAGGTAGAAAATAATAGTAAAGAGGTGGTCAATAATGATATAAAGGAAAGGCAGGTGAGCAGACAGTAGAAAGATATGCTCAACAGTAATACAGCGCAAACAACATCAATAACGGGCTTGTTGGCACGATACTTAAATGCAAGTAGCATCAGAAACAAAGTAGATGACCTGGTACCCCAGATTCAACTAAAAAGGGAAGACATTGTGGCCATTACTGAAACATAGCTCAATGAGGAATGCGATTGGGAGCTCAATATCTGAGGATACACAATCTATAGGAAAGATAGGCAGGAGGATAGAGATGGAGGGGAGGCTCTGATGATCAGTAATGACATTAAATCAATAGAAAGAAGGGACATAGGGTCTAAAATGGTAGAATCAGTATGGGTTGAATTAAGAAATGCTAAAGGCAAAAAGATTGTATTGGCAGTTATATACAGGCCCCCAAACACCAGCCAGGAAGTGGACTATGAGATATAGACAGAAATACAAAGGGTATGTCGCGAAGATAATATAAAAATAATCGTGGGACATTTTAACATGGCAAAGGATTAG